>NC_058413.1:53287796-53662435 GCF_002201575.2 Neomonachus schauinslandi | reverse complement strand
TTTTTTTTTTTTTTTTTTTAAAGATTTTATTTATTTATTTGAGAGAGCGAGAATGAGAGAGAGTACATGAGAGGGGGGAGGGTCAGAGAGAGAAGCAGGCTCCTCGCCGAGCAGGGAGCCTGATGTGGGACTCGATCCCGGGACTCCAGGATCATGACCTGAGCCGAAGGCAGTCGCTTAACCAACTGAGCCACCCAGGCGCCCCGAACTTGTGGAGTCTTGATGTTATGTTTTGTTTGGGTGGATCTGTAGGAAGCCTGAGGTATTTATCAAGCTTTTCTGTCTTGGTGGGATTCAGACTCTAAAGTGTATCCCTGGAGCAGGGAGTAACTGAAATCTCTGCTCATTTCTTCCAGCCTTCTAGCTGTTGTTTTCAGATGGACTTCTTGCAGTCTCTCCTATATATGTACCATTCAAGAGTCAGTTGAGATTTGCAGGAAATTTATGTGTAGAATTTAGGGTCCCTCCTCTTGGCTTCCTCCTTAGTTATTTCCTTCCTCAGTTCAGCCACACTAGCAGTCCACTGACACTGCAAAACTTTAAAACTCGAGTTTTCTGTATGAGTTCTGGCCACATCATATTGCACAGGCTAGGAATGGCTCTTGGGAACACCTGTATAAACATGGATCTCACCCAGTGAGTGTGGGTTCCCTTCTTCCCAGTGTTGAATTCTCCCTAATTTGTATCTGCTTTGTGTTGCTCTTGAGAGCCTTCAAATAATTGTTTTTTACAGTTTGTCCAGAGTTAATAATTGCCATCTGCAAGAGTGTTAGTCCTATACAAGTTAGTCTGCTATTACCCAAACTGGAGGTGATATTAAACTTATGGGGGGTAGGGGCGCCTGGATGGCTCAGTTGGTTGATACTGACTCTTGATTTTGGCTTAGGTCATGACCTCAGAGTCGTGGGATTGAGCCTTGCATCTGGCTCCTTGCTCAGTGAGGAGTCTGCTGGATATTCTCTCTCCCTCTCCCTCTCCCCTCTGTTTGCATGAGCTCCCCCCCCCCAATAAATAAGTAAATAAATCTTAAAAAAATTTTATGGGGGTAAAACTTAAAATATCTGATAAATGTAACAACTGAGACTATTTAGCATGTACATACTTAGGTTTTTCTAACATGGAAGGTCAATTTATTCCTGAGTTCTGTATGTTATTTATCTAGCATTAAAATAAGTGGATTTTTGACTTAAATTATATATTCAATAAGTACCACATATTAACAGAAATTACTATGAAGAAATAATCCAGACCCCGTCTGAGATTTTTATTGTAGGTCAGTCACAATTCAGAAATGGTGTTGGTATTCAGAAATTTACCAGGTAAATTTCATAGTCCAGTCATTGCCTTGGAAAACATTGGGAATCACAGTCTTACATGCCTATTAAGTAAGCATTGCATATGTTTGTTCAGCCGTGTATGTTTGCAAAGCACAATTACTTTTGATGATTGTGCATTGTACTCATTTTATTTGACAAAATCATCATGTGCTTTCACTGGAAATTACATGGTAGTCTTTTTGTATAGATGTGTTTATCAGTATTAAAGGTACCTTCCAGTTGTATTTTCCACATAGATGTTTTCTAGCTTTCTGCTAATTTGCTAATTGGATTCCTTCTCCCTACTCCCTTATATACTGGATTATAATATACGTAATAAAAGCTGAAAATGGACTTTCTGTATTGCCCTATGTACTTTTTAAACAATTCTAGGAGAGTTCATTAATTATGCATCATTAATGTCTGACTATGGTTCAAGTGATTGGGCCTTAATGCCTAAAAATTTTGGCTTAAAATAAAACAAATTTATTCCTGACCAGTACTGCTATTTTTTCTTATTTAAAAATGTTCTGGGGCGCCTGGGTGGCTCAGTTGGTTAAGCGACTGCCTTCGGCTCAGGTCATGATCCTGGAGTCCCGGGATCGAGTCCCGCATCGGGCTCCCTGCTCGGCGGGGAGTCTGCTTCTCCCTCTGACCCTCCTCCCTCTCATGCTCTCTGTCTCTCATTCTCTCTCTCACAAATAAATAAAATCTTAAAAAAAAAAAAAAAAGAAAATTAAAGATGTTCTGTGCTTAACCCCTCTGCTCTTTAATCTTGTATAAGCACTTAACTCTAAAACCCGGTGCATGTCTTAAAAAATATTGTTACAGTTTTTTTTTTTTTTTTAAATAAAAATGCTATCAGGGCTAGAACTATAATAAGTAATAATACTTAGCATGATCGTTTATATTATATAGGATATTTAAGTAATATTTTTCATTCCATTCAATATTTCATAGCAAAGTAGCCTATGTGGGCACCTTGGTGGATGAGTCAGTTAAGCATCCAACCCTTGATTTCAGCCCAGGTCATGATCTCAGTGTCCTGAAATCAGTCCCCATATTGGGCTCTGCACTCAGCAGGGAATCTGCTTGAGGATTCTCTCCTCCTTTCTCTGCCCTTTGCCCTGTTCTCTCTCTCTCTAAAATGGATAAATCTTAAAACACACACACAAAAAACAGATAGCCTGTGGTAAATATTTTAACCCTTATTTTTCTGTTTTTTAAAATGCAGTAATATTGCTTTCTTTTGTGAAAGTGGTATGGTGCTTAAATTGCTGAGGGAAATGGTAATGAGAAGGTAATTAGTTAAGGCTTCATCTGACTTTTCATCTGAGAATTAATACACTCTTTTAGTGAAGTATTAAGTGTGTGGATGTCACCTTTCTTATTATATTCTCTAATTTTACAGTACTGGCAAAATTTTACAGTACTGGAAAAGAAGAGAAACACTTCTTGATCTTTAACTTCTAAAATCATCAGTGCTTGTCAGAAGAAAAAGATTTGTTTGAAAGAAAATTAGTGATAGCTGATGTACATCAGTACTAACAGATCAATGAAAGCTTACATACATACAGTGGGGTTGTGCACACATGCACATGTGTGTGTAAATTATGTTATACCTGCTGAGAAGCATATGTACTTTAAGCATTGGTAGGGATAGTGACTTTTCTACACCATTATATCCCATGTCTGCCATAGTTCTTGGCTCATAACAGTTCTTCATCTTATACTTTTATCATGTTCCTGAATTCACAAGTATCAATTACCTACAGTCTGTAAGACCATTATGGTTTCTTTGGAGAATTTAAAGTTATGTAAAATATGATTGTTAATTTCTAAAAAGCTTATGCTATAGTTGAGAAGAGTCACATTCTCATGAAAATCATGTAGTAAAGGGTAGGTAATACATGATAAATGCTTAGCCAATACTACAGAGACAGTAAGATCCACAGAAATTGGGATATAAAGTCAGTGCTGTCACAAGGAGGTATATTTATTGAAGAAATGAATAAGATACATATAGATAGGATGATCAGGGGAAGCCCCATCTTAGTCATCTGTGTTCCTAATAAAGCAGAAGCTTCTGTTAGTGTATCATTGGTATTTAAGAAATGGATTTTCCTCTAATGATTATTTAAAACAACTTAATCCCCTAGGGTCTTTTCCTTCCTGTCTTACATATATTTCTGTAAGGATAGAACTTTGCTTTTTGTAAAACTTTTACTTGGCTCATTTTAGGGTGTCCTGGTTGAGTTTCGGTTAGTGGCGTTGATTCCTTTACTCTAATTGAAATATTTTGAGGGAACACCAAGTTTTTCAAATATACTGGTTAAAGCTATAGATAAAATGTTTAAGTCCTAAGAAAATGGATTAAGTTTTTATGTCTGTGATTTGTGTGTGTGTAATAGTATTTCACAAAGCAAATTCCTCTTACCCAGGATTGTTAGCTGTTTCTTCACACAGGCCTTTCCGCAGTGCTTTTCCATCTAGAAAAAACTTCCATTTATACTAAGCAGTATAAGGTAGTAGAAAAAAATATGAACTTTGAAATCTCAGTTCTGCTATTTATTTGGTATATGGTACATATTCTTTTTAGCCTTAGATTTCTATAAAATGAGGGTATTAATATCTTCCTCACAAGTTACTGTGAGGATTAAAATGAGAAAACGTGAAGATTCTGACAAAGTAAGCACTCAGTATTAGCTTTTTGATTACTTTAAATTAGTGTTACAGCATAGGTCTTTGACCATGGCTGCACATTAGAATCATCCAGAGATCTTTTCATGAAACACTAAGGGCCCCGCCCCACCCCAAGTTCGTTAAATCTGTCTTTGCACGTGGGACCCAAGTATCTGGTATTATTGTTTGCTTTTAGTTTCCTGGGTAATGCTGATGCATGGTAGGTATTGAGAACCACTGGTATAGAGGGAAGGACTTTACACATAACCATTCAAGGAAACATCCCTAAAATATTTCTTTCTGATTACTTTCAAAGGTAAAAATAAGTTGAACTTCACAACTATAGCCCCCTTTTTATTAAGAAGAATCTAAAGATTAGGGAAATATCCTTGAGGTTACAAAGCAGAGCTATAATAATGGGGTAGTTAGTACTACAGTTTCTTGATTAGAATTTTATATTCTTTCTAGAAACACATTAAATACTGTGTTATATTATGAGAATAGGTAGGTAAAAATATAACAATACCATCTCTGAAAGACCTCTTTATGTACTTTTTTTAAAGCATCAAAACTTGTAAACCATTTTATTCCATTTTCACAGAAAGTAAACAAACCTTCCCAATGCCTCCATTTTTAAGCTAGTCTATAATAAACTTTGATATCCTTAAGAGCTGAAGATGGTGCATTTTTAAACAGTTTAATAAATATTTAATGTCAGAAGCAAACTATGAGATCTTGGGAAGATTTCTAGATATTCTTAAGAACATTTCAGTTCTGCCCTAATATTTTCAGAAGGTTTTTCCCAACCCCCACACCTTTCCCAACAGTTTTAAATAGCTTCTTAAAGCAGAATGTTACACCTATTGGCATCTTGTTATAGTCCTATAATTCACTCCATTTCATAACATTTGGAAAAATTTTCTTTTCCCCTAGCCCACAGGACCATGAGTTATTATGACTAGTCTTTAGTAGAAATAGAGCTACTGTTTATTACAGACTTTCTGTATAACAGATCGGTTCTAAGCAGTTTACCTCATGATCTCCCTTAATTTTCACAATAATCTAGTCAGTTAAGTATACTATTATTGTAAGCCCATTTTACAGATGAGAAAACTGAGAAACAGAAAGATGACCTGTCACCTAAGTGGCCTGCCCAGAATATAAACTTCACACTTCACCTTTTAGTTTTTAGGTTTTTGCCATTCTGCCCTATATTTAAAGCACTTTCAATATGTGATTTGTAGATCTTTGTAGCCATAGTAAAACAATTAGAATCACCGATAAAAGTCCTAATGCAAACTATTGTTTTTAATGCCTTCCTTTGCCCATAGGACAAAGTTTGTCTCCTTTCCAGGTCTTTCTTAATCTGGCCTTTAATATATAGAGCTTCTTTCTAATCCTTTTACATATTTTGTACTCTAGCCAGTCTGGACTACCTAAACTGACTATACCTTGTGCTTTTCTCTGAACATGGTTTGGGCATTTGATTGTCTAGTAGTGACAAATGTGGCACTGTGTCCCAGATGGGATACAAATGGGCACTGTGCATCCCAGAAATTCATTCTATAATAGTGATATTCAATCTTGGCTTTAGTAATTTTAACACTTAGGCATCTAGCCATAATGTACAGTCAGCACATTTCTGATTTCAGTAGTTTCAAGGACAAGGGAAAAGAATATTGAAGCTAATGACTAACTTTGATACATCTCTAAAATGCTACTAAACCTTGTAGAACCAAAACAATTACACTTTTTCTCAAATCTTCCCTAATCCTACCCCACCAGGCTACTGCCTACAGATAAAAACTTGCTCCTTTTCTATATTCCTTTCCCTTAACAGATTATGTAGAGTTCTAGTTTTCATCAATAGATCTTCTATTGTTTCTATTCCTTCTCATTTTACCTCAGCAACATTTGTTAAGCACTTAAGTTCCGAGCACTTTTGCATAGTATGTTTTTCAGCCAAGTGAAATTTTTAAACTGCCTTTAAATCCCAGCTGAAATGTCACCACCTAAAGAATTTTTCCCAGTGTCCTGAGAAGGGCCTTCTTATATCTGTGTTCTCATATCATTTTGTATTTCCTTGGTTTATGGCACTTATCACACTGTAACATAATGAATTGTTTGCATCTGTCTCCCTTACCAGACTGCAAGCTCCCTTGAATTAAAAAGCTACATCTTGTTCATTTCTCTGTCCCTAGAGAACCTGAGACAGTGACTCAAACAAGCAGGTATTTAGTACAAGGGAGTTATATCACACGTGCATTTAACTTGTAGGAATTTTATACTGCATGCCAAAAAGAGAAATGATTGAAATAATCAGCCAATTTCACCTGCCATTCTACCCAGTGAGTATATGCCTAGTACTGGACACATAATAGGGGCTATGCGTCTGTTGTTCCTTCGGTCAGTTTCTGTTCCCACATGCCTCTCAAAGTGACCATCTCGTCCTTGAGTGTGAATCTCCGTTTAAAGAAACTTCATAAGTCATACCTCAGACACGAGCCAACTACTTCCACTGGTACTTTTTCTATTGATGGAGGAAAAGCCATGTGCATTGGATTTGAGAGGTGGTGTGTTGGTCTCTAACATAGTGATTTCCTAAGGAATTACCCAGGGTAATTTTGACTAGACTGACTTTTACTATATATTACTGACTTCAGAAACTGTTTATGAAAGATAGGAATGCCACTTTATACGGTTTTCCTAAATGAGCAATCTTCTGTCCTTACTCTGAATTGTTATAGTAGGTTTTTATGACTCAGATCACATTTTTGCTGCTTATTTCTTAGCTGTTTGTTCATGTCTGATCTTACCAGTTAGAAAGTAAGGATCATATCTTTATACCTCTTTGTATATGGCATACAGCATATAGTACTTATAAAATAAATAGACATTTTAGTATGCTTTCATTATGCTAAGGTCTAAGTGAGAAATAATCCAGAAGCCATATCTTTTAACTTACCATCTAGTAGTCATCCACTTTCACTTGATACCATTTGCTAAATTTTCCCTTCCAATTATCACATTTCTTTTCTCCACAGCTCTTTCGACGTGTTGCAGCGGCTTTGCCTGGAATGGAAAGCACACAGGACAGAAGCAGAGAAGACAGTATCCTTTTTGTTTCATCAGAAAATTTTATTGTTAACTAGTCTTTAGAGCTCCACTTGGTTGGCTAAGGATTATGCTATTGCCTTTTACAGCCAGGAATTAATGGCTTAGGAGCATAGAAGCTCCAAGGTTTTCTATGGCAAAGAGATCTGGTAGTTCACGTGTACCCTTTGCGGCCTGTTTCTCACAACAATTAATCAATGAGAAGGTTTGTGTTTGTTTACTTGCTTGATTTTTTTTTTAAGATTTTATTTTATTTATTTATTTATTTATTTGGCAGAGAGAGCAGGAGAGCACAAGCAGCGGGAGCGGCAGAGGGAGAGGGAGAAACAGGCCCCCTATTGAGCAGGGAGCCCAGTGGCGGGGCTCGATCCTAGGACCCTGGGATCATGACCTGAGCCGAAGGCAGTCGCTTAAACAACTGAGCCACCCAGGCACCCCTACTTGCTTGATTTTTAATGAACAGGAAACTTAGAATCCAAGCCTTCTGCCTTTTAATTTTGAGTCCTGTTGGCTCTAGGCTTTTTCCCTACAATATATATCATATTTTCCTCCCTTGCTTTTTCTAACATTCAAGCTTTCTGCTTGGCACAGGCAGGAAATAACTCAGTCTGGAGTTTTATTGTGGCCTCTGCTTTCAGAAACAGGACATAATGAAGCACATCTAATAATAGTTATTTTAAAGGATTTTTAATTTTAATTGTTTTATATTTACCTTTAGTGTTTTTCCGTATACATTTTTATTAAGCCATAGAATTCATAGCACTTTGTGTTCAGCTTTTCCCACTGCTAAATGTTTTATGTTTTCTAAGCCTTTATTACTTTTAATAGGATAATATGTTCTACAGAGTTGAAGTCCCATCATCTATTAAATTCTCTTCCTTTGCTAGAACTCTTTTTGTAGGCTATTTTCAGATTTTTATTATAGATAATTCTGTAAGGAGCATCATCTTTCATCTGGTTTCTTGCTCCTGTAATTTCCTTAGAACAGATTCCCATGAATAGGGCTTAACCTTATTCTGACCCTTGTTGCATATAGTAGATATAGGTGAGTTTATTTCATTTGAGCACCTCGTACAGTGAACTAGCTGTATAGGAAATAATGGTTGTATCCACTCTGAAACCAATAGGAATTGAAAGGGCTTGCAAGAGATGTCAGTGTTCGGCAGAATTGGAATTGTACTTTCCCATTTATAGCTCCTTAACTTTTGTTTCAGTGATTGACATAAAACTGGAAAAGCCTCAGGAGCAACCAGTCAGTGAAGGAGGCTGCTCCTGCTAATCCCCCATGGCATCTTTAACTTTTCTCCAGAAGCTCACTGCTTTGGCCCCCTTACTCTTTCATTGACTGCAGTGTGAATATTGGCTTGAACCTTTTCCCTTCAGTAATAACGTATTGCAATTCATCATTGCTGCCTGTCTCGTGGAGATGATCTATTAGCTTCACAAGCACAAAAAAGTCAGTGTCTTCATTATTTATATTTTACAAAAAGCCAAATGATTCCAACATATTCCACTTTAAAAATTAGATACATTTTCTCAACTTTTTTTTTTCCTTTTCAATGTTATGATAATGTACTTTAAAATGATGGAAATTTTAACAGTATATGGTTTGGTTAAGGAACAGTTGTTCATAGCAGCACTTGCCTACCTACTTGATCTCTCTGCTTTTCTCACCTCTCCCTTACTGCATTCCCTATTCTTTCTCTCTCTCCCTAAAAACAGACGAGGTATGACAAAGCAGCAGTCAGACCAAGCCCATTGGATCCTTCAAATTTAGCGATACCACTTGCTCGAACCTTGGGCCAGAATGTCCAAAATTATTATTGAGCAGTGATATAAATTACTTAGACTTTATTTGAGGTCAAAACTCAACTATTACGGTAGGCAGTGCTTGAATAAGACAAGGGTTCTGTTGCATCTTCAAAATGAGTCCTAATGAACACACTGAGTACTTAATAAGTTAAGTGAACATAAAATGTGTTTCAGACCAAATAGATGACCCTTTCACATGTTAGTCTCTGGGAGAGAAGGGTAACAGTGCTTCAGAACATGTTTTTAATACTGAATTCTTCTCTGAACTGTTTCTCCCAGGATTTAAAATTGTCAAGATAAAGTTATTCTCTTTGTTTAAAAAAAAAAAGAAGAAAACTTTTGTAAGCAATAGATTTCTCTTGGGTTTTCTTTCTTCAAAAAATGCTATGTAGGCAAGGCACTATAGAAATCAAATTCCTTTAAGAAGAACCAGTGGAAGAATTTAAACTTGGCACCTTGATCAAAACTACAATAACCAGTAGAAACAATGATATCTAAAGTTTACCAACAGAAGAATCCTCAACAGAATAGCAAATACTTTGCTCAGGACATTTGAGGTCAAATTGAAAATAGAAACAGGTTTCTTATAAGCCCCTAGAGGCAGATCTGGAAAAGCATACATAGAAGAGGGAAAGGAGAGAATGGAAATAAAACTCAATATTATGCAGATTTATGCCTTATTTTTTAGCTTTTTTTTTTAATGTTGGTTTTGCTTTTTATTAGGTCTGTGTAGTTTGGTAATTAACCAGTGATTTAGTTTTATATTGAAGCTAAAATTAATCTTTTTTCTTTGGTGATATTTATTTCTTTGCCTTCTTTTTTTAAAACTACTTTCAATTTTTAGATGTTTTGTCCAGTCTGTTTAGAGCTTCATCACCATGGCAATATATATTTCCCTTAAAACACGGTAAACAAATATACTAGGAGTGCACCATTTTAATCTTTACTAGTTATTGTGAGATTGCTGTGTAAGTTAATAAACACATTTGTAAATACATTGTTTGCAGGAAGAAAATTTCTGAGTTACAGCTCAGGAAAAGCCTGCTGAATTTACGTTGTAAGCATTACTTAACACAGTATAAAGATGAAAAGACAACAAAAAATAATTCATACTTCTTCATCCCCTCATTGCAACAAAACCCTTAACTGGGAGAACCTTATTCCCCTCTCTTTCCTCTTCCTTCTCCAATTCCCACTTATTGTCACCTTGTAATATTCAGAGAGCACTTGGATTATGGGTCTGAATAGAGAAATGCTTTCAGATAATCATTAGCCCACATACCACTAACTTATACTCAAAGATGGGATGGAGTTGTAAAGTGCTTTTATATAATACGATATTATTGTTAAAGGCGAGGGTTGACTCTTTTGTTTCATTTTGACATGGCATGTCCTGAAATAAATATCAATTCAATATGGCAGATGGGTCATATTCTTTATTTGGAAGAAGTTGTGATTTCTGACATGGGGGTGATTGTCTTCCTACACTGTAGTGTTTGACTCTTTATGTATCTATAAAACAGTAACCAGTTATGCTGCTTTTTAATATTGGTCCTTTTATTTGGCTTGGGGTTCTTCAACTGAAGCAGTGAAGTGTGTTCATAGTCCAGATTTTTTTTTAATAAACAATTTTGCTGCCAAAAATATATAAATAAAACACAAACGAAAACAATTACTGACTTGGTTTTCTATTCCTGCCAAGGTAGTAAATTAGCATGAGTTTCCTACTTCCTCCTTAGAACTGTAAAGGGAACTTGAAATCCAGAAAAATAACAAAACAACAATAATAAGAAACCCCTGGGGTTTCAGCTGTTCAGAGTGAGGGAGAGTGGCTACAACTTGAAAGACAGGGCCACTGGTGGAGGCAGTAATATAATATATTAAGAAACTTGGTTTATGTTCTGCTTTTGCCTCCTCCTAACCCACTTTGTCCTAGAGACAGGGACAGCAAACTACTGCCCTCCCACGAAATCCATCTTGCTTCTTGTTTTTAAGTTAGGTTTTATTGGAACTCACTACAAAGGTGGAGTTGAGTAGTTGTGACAGACCTTATTGCCCCAAAAGCCAAAAATATTTACTGTAAAGGGCCAACTCTTGCCTTGGCACAAATGATAGCTGTTGCCCTTACAGAAAGGGAGGCCACAGGTCAGACTACTGGTATAGTGTCCACAGGGGTAAAATATCAGGGCCGTGTAAAATCCCTGATAAATGAGGAGTTGATGAAATAGGGGGGGAATGACCTGCCTGCCTGAGACCTTCACTCTCTTAACCCTTCCCTTTAAAAACTTCAGTTAGTGGTCTGTAATCTAGGTCACTGCCTCCTGCAAGAGCTGCTGCTTCCCAGATTAGTTTAAAGGTAAGTCTTTCTAAAAAAACAGTGTGGTTTAGTGGGATGTGACTGAATGGGAGCAGTTACATGTGGTTTTGTGGTTCCTGCAACTCTGTCCCACTGTTGTCCCCTCCCTTCCTAAAACACTTGACATTCTGGTCTTTGACCTTTGCCTAGTATACCTTCCCAGACTTGTAACACATACCCCCAGGAGAATTTGGACCCACAAGCCAGAATAGTTGGCTGAAACTGTCTCAAAAGAAAAAGTGAATATCATCTGAAGCAGAAATACTTGAAAAGACCAAAAATTTTAGAGAAGGTATTAGCAATATGGAACAAGAATCATAAAATAAATATAACTATTAAGTGTGAAAAATATAATAGTTGAAATAAAGAACACATGCGATCAATGGTAGACTACATTCCACTGATTAATGAGAACATTAAAATGAGGAGCTCTTTCCCTAGAAAGCAAAGAAATAGAAAAGATTGAGGATAATAGTATACATAACAACATCTGGTAGCAATTGCAGAAAGATAAAACAAGAAGAACCTCAAGTACTGAAAATGAAGATAGTATTTATGATAATCATCTGCATATCTTGTGAATGCAGCTTCTAAAATGGTTCCTGATCCTTGCCTCCTGGATTTCATGCCTTTGTACAGTCCTTTTCCTCTCAGTGTAGGGTGGACCTGATAACTTGCTTCTAAGGAATAGAATACAGCAAAAACAATAAGATGTCACTTTGAAGATTGTGTTATGAAAAACACTTGTTTTGTCAATCTGTCTGACTCATTTGCCTCAGTGCAGCAATCTGCTATGTTGTGAGCTGCCTGTGGAGAGGCCCACGTAGTAAGGAGCTGACAGCAGGCTCCAGCAAGTGAGGAACTAATGTCCTCAGTAAAACAGACTGCAAGGAACTGAATGAAAAACAAGCCACAGACAGAAAATACTTGCAAATTTCATGCTTCATAAAGGGCCAGTATTCAGAATATATGAAGAACTCTCATACTTGACAGGAAAACAATCCAGTGAAAAGGTAGAAAATTTGACCAGACACTTCACTAAAGAAGATATACAAATGGCAAAAAAGACATGAAAAACGTTTGACATCATTAGTCACTAGAGAAATGCAAATTAAAACCACAGCAAAACACCACTATGCACATATTTAGAAAGACAAATTTTAAAAGACTGACCTTATCAAGTGTAGGTGAAGATGAGCAACTGGAACTCTCATACACAGCTAGTATGAGATTGTGAAAAAACAGTTTGGCAGTTTTTTAGAAAGTTAAACATACACTTAAATAACATAGCTATACATGCTTAAGTATTTACCCACAAGAAATGAAAGCATGTGGCTCAGTCGTTAAACATCTGCCTTCGGCTCAGGTCATGATCCCAGGGTCCTGGGATCGAGCCCCGCATTGGGCTCCTGCTCGGCGGGAAGCCTGCTTCTCCCTTTCCCACTCCCCCTGCTTGTGTTCCCTCTCTCGCTGTGTCTCTGTCAAATAAATAAAATCGTTACAAAAAAAAAAAGAAATGAAAGCATGTGTCTATACGAAGACTTGCACACAAATATTCATAGCTTGTATTAGCCAAGAACTGGGAACAACCCAAATGTCCATCAAAAGGTGAATATATAAACATGATACATGGCATATGCAGTGAAGCAGAATAAACTGTTGATACATGAATCTCAATATAACCTAAGTGAAAAAAGTTGGACCAAAAAGTACATATTTTATGTTTTCATTTATGTAAAATTCTAGGAAGTGTAAATTAATCAAAACTCTCAATTTCAGCCCCTAGTAATCTCTATTCTGCTTTCTGTTTCTGAATTTGCCTATTCTAGGTACCACGTGTAAATGGAATTATACAGTATTTGTCCTTTGTATCGGGCTTCTTTCACTTAACATGTTTTCAGTGTTCATCCATGTTGTAGCATGTATCAGAATTTCATTCCTTTTTATGGCGGAATAAAAGTCCAAATTATGTATATACTACATTTTGTTTCCACATTCATCTGTTGGTAGACATTTGGTTTGTTTCCACTTTCTGGCTGTTTTAAATAATGCTGCCAAGAATATTGGTATACAAGTACCTGTTTGAGTCCCTATTTTCAGGTTTTTTTTTTTTGGTACAAATCTAGAAGTAGAATTGCTGGATCATATAATTCTATGTTTATGTATCTTTTTGAGGAAATGCCAAACTGCTTTCCACAGCAGCTGCACCATTTTACATTCCCACCAGAAATGACTGTATCAGGGTTCCAATTTTTCCACATGCTCATCAACACCTTTTATGTTCTGATTTTTTTGATAATAGTCATCCTTATGGGTGTATAGTGATACCTATTTCATTGTGATTTTGATTTGCATTTCCCTAATGATTAGTAATGTTAAACATGCTTCCTGGCCATTCGTAGAATTCCTTTGGAGAAATGTCTAAGTCCTTTGCCCATTTTTAAATTGGGTTGCTTATTGTGTTGTTGAGTTATAGGAGTTCTTTAGATATTAATTCTGTAATAGATCTATGGATTTACAAATATTTCATCTTGTTCTGTGGGTTGTCTTTTCACTAGAGTCCTTTAATGCACAAAAGTTTTACATTTTGATCATTCAGTTTGTTTTTTTTTTCTGCCTGTGCTTTTGGTGTTATATGTAAGAAATCATTGCCAAATCAATGTCATAAAGATTTTCCCCCAAGTTTTATTTTATGAGTTTTATACTTTTAGCTCTTGGGTTTAAGTCTTTGATCCATTTTGAGTTAATTTTGTATACTGTGTAAGATAAGGGCCCAACTTTATTCTTTTGCATGTGGGTATCTTTTCCCCAGCAACATTTGTCAGAAAGACTGTCCTTTCCCCATTGAATGAATGGTCTTGGCACTCTTGTTGAAAATCAATTGTCCTCACATCAGGCTCCCTGCTCCTTGGGAGCCTGCTTCTCCCTCTGCCTCTCTCTCTCTGTCTCTCATGAATAAATGAATAAAATTTTAAAAAAAAATTAAAAAAAAAAAAAAAGAAAATCAATTGTCCATATATGTAAGAGTTTATTTCTGGGTTGTCTACTCTGTTCCATTCGTCTCCATGTCTGTCCTTATGCCGGTACTATACCGTTTTGATTACTGTCGCTTTGTAGTAAGTTTAGAAGTCTGGAAATGTGAGTACTGTACTGCAACTTGTTCTGATTGCTTTGGGTAGTATTGTTATCTTGCTGTTAAATCCTCCAGTCCGTGAACACAAGATGTCCTTCTGTCTTAGTTCATTTGGGCTGTGATAAAATACCAGACTGGGTAACTAATAAACAACAAAAATTTATTACCCATATAGCTCTGGAGGCTGCAAAGTCCAAAAGCAAGGCACTAGCACGGTCACCTTCTGGTGAGGGCCCTTTTCCTGATTCGTTGCTAGCTCCTTGCTGTGTTCTCATGTGGTGGAAGGAGCGAGGGATCTCTCTGGAGCCTGGAGCCCCTTTTATAAAGGCACTAATACCATTCATGGGGGCTTCACCTTTGGGAGGATTTCAGTATATGAATTTTGGAGGGACACAAACATTCACACCATAACATTATGCCTCGGACCCCAAAATTCATGTCCTCATATGCAAAATACATTGATTCCATCCGAAAGGCCCCCAGAGTCTTAACCTGTTCCAGTGTCAACTTCAGAGTCTCCAAAGTCTCCTCTAAATCAGATATGGGTGAGGGGTGCCTGGGTGGCTCAGTCGTTAAGCGTCTGCTTTCAGGGCTCAGGTCATGATCCCACAGTCCTGGGACCGAGCCCCGCATTGGGCTCCCTTCTTGGCGGGAAGCTTGCTTCTCCCTCTCCCACTCCCCCTGCTTGTGTTGCCTCTCTTGCTGTGTCTCTCTCTGTCAAATAAATAAATAAAATCTTCTAAAAAAAAAATCAGATATGGGTGAGGCTCAAGGCAGATTCATCCTAAGGCAATGGGTCTCCAGTTGTGAACCTGGGGAAGTCAATGTGCTTCCAAAATACAGTGATGGGACAGGCATAGGATGAACACTCCCAATCCAAAAGGGAGAAATAGAAAAAAAGGAGTAGTAGGTTCCTAGCAAGTCCAAAACGTTAAGGCACACTGAGGCAGGGTTCTGCATTCTGGAATAATGGGTGGCTCTGCCCCAGTTCTCATAGGTTGGAGTCGGGTACCTGTGGCTCTCTGGAGGTGGAATCTCACCCCAGTGTCTCTACTGGTTTGGTGTTTTGAACGTAGCCCTGCCCCCATGGTTCTACTGGGCATCGCCCTAGTGGTAGTTGTCTGCTATGGCCTGACTCCAAAGCAGACCTCAATCTGGGTTGCATACCACAGGCTCCTGGACGATCCATCCTTTGGAAATTAGGTGAAGATAGTCACATCTGGCACTGTGGATGCTACCAAGATTTATCATTTGTGCCCTCTGAAGGGGATGCCACTGAGCCTGCCCTACTCCTAAGGCAGCTGAAGTGCTATGCGCTGGAATTTGGGGAGCAGAGCCTGCTATGTGAAGGGGTGCCCGGCATTGGAGATCTCCTTTGAAATCCTTCTGCCCTGCAGGCCCATGCTATCTGCAACTGCAATGGGAGGGCCAGCCCTGAAGATTTCTGAAATGCCTTAGAAGTCATACTTTTATTGCTTTGGAGAATAGGTCCTGGCTTCTGTTTAGATGGCCAGCCAGTTCTTAGCTTCTGTGAGATGGTAGTCTCACACCAATCTTATCAAATCTGGCCACACCCTTCGTGTACTCTCCAGAAATTAGCTTTCTTATTCTTTCAATACTGTTAGGCTGAGAATTTTCTAAATTTTAAATTTCTGTTTTCCTTTTGATTAAGAATTCCACCTTTAGGAATTGTTGAATCATTACTTAGTGCTCATCACAATAAGTGTACTCTGAAACTAATATAACACTATATGTCAATTATACTTCAAATAAAAAACAGAAGTAGATATAAATGTAGAACAAACTTGTTTGGGGGATAGGCAAAAGAGTTGAATGGGATTAAGAAATACGAACTTTATAAAGTAATTCACAGGGATGAAAAGTACAGGGTAGGAAATATAGTCAATAATATTGTAATAACTTAGTATAATGACAGATGGTAACCACATTTGTGAGCATTTTGTAATGCATATGATTGTTGAATCACTATGTTGTACACCTGAAACTTATAATAGTGTATGTCAATTCTGCAATTAAAAAATAATTCCACCTTTAAATCATTTCTCTCTTACATTTTACTGTAAGCATTCAAGAGAAGTCAAGCTACTCCTTCAGCATTTTGCTTAGAAATTCCTTCAGCCAAATATCAATTCATCACTCACAAGTTCTACCTTCCACAAAAAACTAGGACATGAACACAATTCAGCCAAGCTTTTGGGCACCTTATATTAAGGATTGCCTTTTCTCTGTCAGAGACCTCATCAGAATGGCCTTTTCCATCCGTATTTCTACCACTACTTTGGTCACAACTGCTTAAGTGTTCTCTAAGATTGAAGCTTTCTCTATAGCTCTCATCTTCTCCTGAGCCATCAAGAGAATTATCCTTGACAGTCCATTCACGGCAATCAATGTAAGCTTTTTCTAGCATGCACCTCCAAACTCTTCCAACCTCAGCCCATTACCAAGTTCCAAAGCCACTTCCACATTTTTAGGTATTGGTTTTAGGAACAATCCCACTTCTTGGTACCAATTTTTCTTAGTCCTTTCGGGCTGCTCTAAAAAAATACCACAGACTGGGTAGCTTATAAGCAGCAGATATTTATTGCTCAGAAGTCCGATGGAGCCCAGAAGTCTGATGAAATTAGGGTGCCAGCATAGTCATGTGAGGCCTCTTTTGGGTCACAGACTTCTTGTGGTATACTCACATGGCAGAAAGGGCAAGGGATCTCTGTGGAGCCTCTTTTATAAAGTCACTAATCCTGTTCATGAGGGCTCCACCCTCATGATTTAAGGACCTCCCTAAGCCCCACCTAGGAATACCATCACCTTCAGGGGATTAAGATTTCAGTGTATGAGTTTTGAGGTAGACAAACATTCAGACCATAACACATTGCATTTATTCACATCTTTAACTTCTTTCAGCAGTGTCTTAGTTTTCAGCATACAAGTCTTTCACGTCCTTGGTTGTTAGGTTTATTCCTAAGTATTTTATTCCTTTTGGTGCTATTTTAAGTGGAATCTTTTTAATTTCCTTTTTGGATTGTTCAGTGCTAGTGTATAAAGTGCAACTGATTTTTATGTTGATTTTATGTCCTGCAACTTTGCTAAATTTGTCTTGTTAGGTCTAACAATTTTTTTGTGGAATATTTAGGGTTTTTAACATACAGTTGACCCTTGAACAATGCAGGGGTTAAGTGCACTGACTCTGCAGTCAAAAATCTGCATATAAGAAACAAGTGTTGGTGAGGATGTGGAGAAAAAGGAACCCTCATGCACTGCTGGTAGGAATGCAAACTGGTGCAACTACTGTGGAAGACAGTATGGAGTTTCCTCAAAAAGTTAAAAATAGAACTACCCTGTGATCCAGTAATTGCACTACTGCCTATTTACCAAAAGAATATGAAAACACTAATTCAAAGGGATACCTATGTTTATTGCAGCATTATTTACAATAGCTAAACTATGGAAGCAGCCTAAGTGTCCATCGACGAATGGATAAAGAAGCGATACATATGAGATATATATATGTATATGTATATATATATATATATATACATACACACACATACATACAATGGAATATTAGCCATAAAAAGAATGAAATCTTGCCATTTGCAACAACATGGATGGAGCTAGAGAATAAAATGCTAAGTGAAATTAGAGAAAGACAAATACCATATGATTTCACTCATATGTGGAATTTAAGAAACAAAACAAACAGAAAAAAAGAAACAAAAAACCAGACTTATCTATAGAAAACAAACTGATGGTTATCAGAGGGGAGGTGGGTGAGGTAATGGGTGAAACAGGCGATGGGGATTAAGGAGTGCCCTTGTGGTGATGAGCACTGGGTAGTGTACAGAATTACTGAATCACTATATTGTACACCTGAAACCAGTATAACACTGTATGTTAACTATATTGGAATTAAAGCAAATCTGCATATAACTTTTGAGTCCCCAAAAACTTAACTACAAATACTGTTGACCAGAAGCCATACCAATAACATAGCCAGTTAACACATATTTTTCATGTTGTTGGTATTATATGTTGTATTCTTACAATAAGGTAAGCTAGAGAAAAGAAAATGTTAAAATCATAAGGATGAGAACATATATTTACAGTACTGTACTGTATTTATTTGAAGAAAATCTGCATGTAAGTGGACCCATGCAGTTCAAACCTGTGTTGTTCAGGGTCAACTGTATGAGATCATGTCATCTGTAAACAGAGATGATTTATTCTTTTCCAATTTGGATGCCTTTATTTTCTTTTTCTAGCCTAATTCCTCTGGCTACAACTCTCAGTACTATGTTGAATACAAGTGACAAAAGTGGGCATTCTGTCTTCTTTCTGATCTTAAGGGAAGCCTCACTTTGTTCTCTATAGTTAAGAGTCTGTTTCTGGTTTGTCTCTTTTTTTCTTTGTTTTGTTTCTTAAATTCCACATATGAGTGAAATCCTATGGTATTTGTCTTTCTCTGACTTTTTAAAAAAGATTTTTTTTATTTGTTTGTTTGTTTGAGAGTTAGTGGGTGGAGGGCAGAGGGAGAGGGAGAGATTACCAACCAAACTCTGCACCCAGCATGGAGCCTGACGCAGGGCCCGATCCCATGACCCCGAGATCCCAACCTGAGGCGATACCAAGAGTCAGATGCTCAACCAACTGAGCCAACCAGGCCCCCTCTGACTGACTTATTTCACTTAGCATTATACTCTCTAGATCCATCCATGCCGTTGCAAATGGCAACATTTCAATCTTTTTTTATGACTGAGTAATATTGCATTGTGTATATATACCACATCTTTATCCATTCAACAATCAATGGACACTTAAGCTGCTTCCATAGTTTGGCTATTGTAAATAATGCTACAATAAACATAGGGATATCTGTATCCCTTTGAATTATTGTTATATATTCTTTGGGTAAATAGCCAGTGGTGTGATTATTGGATCATAGGGTAGTTCTATTTTTAACTTTTTGAGGAAGCTCCTTACTGTCTTCCACAGTAGCTGCACCAGTTTGCATTCCCACCAGCAGCAGTGTACGAGGGTTCCTTTTTCTCCACATCCTCACCAACACTTGTTTTTTGTGTTTCTTATTTTAGCCATTCTGAGAGGTATGAGGTGATATCTCATTGTGGTTTTGATTTGCATTTCCCTGATGATTAGTGATGTTGAGCAGTTTTTCATGTTTCTTTGGGCCATCAGTGTGTCTTCTTTGGGGAAATATCTGTTCCTTTCTTCTGCTCATTTTTAACTGGATTATTTGGGGTTTTTTGTGTTGAGTTTTGTAACTTCTTTATATATTTTGGATACTAACCCTTTATGGGATATGTCATTTGCAAATGTCCTCTCCCATTCAGTAGGTTGTCTTTTGGTTTTATTGATTGTTTCCTTTGCTGTACAGAAGCTTTTTATTTTGATGTAGTCTCAATAGTTGATTTTTGCATTTGTTTCCCTTGCCTCAGAAAACATATCTAGAAAAATATTGCTGTGGTCAATGTCAGAGAAAATACTGCCTACAGTCTCTTTTAGAGTTTTTATGGTTTCAGGTCTCGTATTTAGGTCCTTAATTCGTTTTGAGTTTAATAATTCTTTAAGTGTTTGGTAGAATTCACCACTGAAGCCATCTAGTCTAGTTATGGGCTTTTCTTTATTGGGAGGTTTTTGATCATTGATTTGATCTACTTACTAGACATAGGTCTATTCAAATTTTCTATTTCTTTATGAATCATTTTGATAGGCTGTATGGAATTTGATTTCCTCTTGGTCATCCAATTTGTTGGTGTACAATTGTTCACAGTATTCTTTTATAATTGTTTTTATTTCTGTATAATCGGTAGTGATGTCCCCAGTTTCATTTCTGAGTTTAGTAATTTGAGTCTTTCCTCTTTCTTCTTTTTTTTTTTTTAATATTTTATTTATTTGACAGAGAGAGACACAATGAGAGAGGGAACACAAGCAGGGGTAGTGGGAGAGGGAGAAGCAGGCTTTCCACTGAGCAGGGAGCCTGATGCGGGGATCCACCCCAGGAACCCGGGATCATGACCTGAGCCGAAGGCAGACACTTAATGACTGAGCCACCCAGGTGCCCTCTGAGTCTTTCCTCTTTTTTCATGAGTCTTTTTTTTTTTTTAATTAGCTAAAGGTTTGTCTTTTTTTTTTTTTTTTTGAGATTTTATTTATTTATTTGACAGAGAGAGACACAGTGAGAGAGGGAAGACAAGCAGGGGGAGTGGGAGAGGGAGAAGCAGGCTTCCTGCAGAGCAGGGAGCCCGATGTGGGGCTTGATCCCAGGACCCTGGGACCATGACCTGAGCCGAAGGCAGACGCTTAACGACTGAGCCACCCAGGCACCCCTAAAGGTTTGTCAATTTTGTTGACCTTCTCAAAGAACCAACTTTTGGTTTCATTGAATGTCTCCATTTTCTTTTCTTTCTTTTTTTTTTTTTTACAATCTTTTAAAAATTCTTTTTAATTTAATTTTTTATATTAACATATAATGTATTATTTGTTTTAGGGGTACAGGTCTGTGATTCATCAGTCTTACACAATTCACAGCACTCACCATAGCACATACCCTCCCCAATATCCATCACCCAGCCACCCCATCCCTGCCACCCCCCACCACTCCAGCAACCCTCAGTTTGTTTCCTGAGATTAAGAGTCTGTTATTCTTTGTCTCCCTCTCTGGTTTCATCTTGTTTCATTTTTCCCTCCCTTCCCCTACAATCCTCTGTCTTGTTTCTCAAATTCCTCATATCAGTGAGATCATATGGTACTTGTCTTTCTCTGACTGACTTATTTCACTTAGCATAATACCCTCTAGTTCCATCCATGTCGTTGCAAATGGCAAGATCTCATTTTTTTGATGGCTGCATAATAATCCATTGTATATATATATACCACATCTTCTTTATCCATTCATCTGTTGATGGACATCTAGGCTCTTTCCATAGTTTGGCTATTGTGGACAATGCTGCTATAAACATTGGGGTGCATGTGCCCCTTCAGATCACTACCTTTGTATCTTTGGGGTAAATACCCAGCAGTGCAATTGCTGGGTCATAGGGTAGCTCTGTTTTCAACTTTTTGTGGAAGCTCCATACTGTTTTCCAGAGTGGCTGCACCAGCTTGCATTCCAACCAACAATGTAGGAGGGTTCCCCTTTCTCCGCATCCTCGCCAACTACTGTTGTTTCCTGACTTGTTAATTTTAGCCATTCTGACTGGTGTGAGGTTGTGTCTCACTGAGGTTTTGATTTGGATTTCCCTGAGCAATGTTGAGGACTTTTTCATGTGTCTGTTGGCCATTTGGATGTCTTCCTTGCAGAAATGTCTGTTCATGTCTTCTGCCCATTTCTTGATTGGATCATTTGTTCTTTGGGTGTTGAGTTTAAGAAGTTCTTTATAGATTTTGGATACTAGCCCTTTATCGGATATGTCATTTGCAAATATCTTTTTCCATTCTGTCAGTTGTCTCTTGGTTTTATTGACTGTTTCTTTTGCTGTGCAAAAGCTTTTTATCTTGATGAAGTCCCAATAGTTCATTTTTGCACTTGCTTCCCTTGCCTTGAGCGCTGTTTCTAGGAAGAAGTTGCTGCAGCTGAGGTCGAAGAGGTTGCTGGCTGTGTTCTCCTCAAGGATTTTGATGGATTCCTGTCTCACATTGAGGTCTTTCATCCATTTTGAGTCTATTTTTGTGTGTGGTGTAAGGAAGTGGTCCAGCTTCATTCTTCTGCATGTGGCTGTCCAATTTTCCCAACACCATTTGTTGAAGAAATTTTTTTTTTCCAATGGACATTCTTTGCTGCTTTGTTGAAGATTAGTTGACCATAGAGTTGAGGGTCCATTTCTGGGCTCTCTGTTCTGTTCCATTGATCTATGTGTCTGTTTTTGTGCCAGTACCATACTGTCTTGATGATGACAGCTTTGTAATAGAGCTGGAAGTCCAGAATTGTGATGCCATCAGCTTTGCTTTTCTTTTTCAACATTCCTCTGGCTATTCGGGGTCTTTTCTGGTTCCATACAAATTTTAGGATTATTTGTTCCATTTCTTTGAAAAAAGTGGATGATATTTTGATAGGGATTGCATTAAATGTGTAGATTGCTCTAGGTAGCATAGACATTTTCACAGTGTTTGTTCTTCCAATCCATGAGCATGGAATGTTTTTCCATTTCTTTGTGTCTTCCTCAATTTCTTTCATGAGCGTTCAATAGTTTTCTGAGTACAGATTCTTTGCCTCTTTGGTTAGATTTATCCCTAGGTATCTTTTTTTTTTTTTAGAAGAGTAACTTTTTTGGGCGCCTGGGTGGCTCAGTTGGTTAAGCGACTGCCTTCGGCTCAGGTCATGATCCTGGAGTTCCTGGATCGAGTCCCGCATCGGGCTCCCTGCTCGGCAGGGAGCCTGCTTCTCCCTCTGACCCTGCCCCCTCTCATGTGCCCTCTCTCTCTCATTCTCTCTGTCTCAAATAAATAAATAAAATCTTTAAAAAAAAGAGTAACTTTTTTTTTTTTAAGATTTTTTTAATTTATTTATTTGACACAGAGAGAGACAGTGAGAGAGGGAACACAAGCAGGGGTGGGGTGGGAGAGGGAGAAGCAGGCTTCCCGCCAAGCAGAGAGCCCGATGTGGGGCTCGATCCCAGGATCCTGGGATCATGACCTGAGCCGAAGGCAGATGCTTAACGACTGAGCCACCCAGGTGCCCCTATTCCTAAGTATCTTACGGTTTTGGGTGCAACTGTAAGTGGGATCGACTCCTTAATTTCTCTTTCTTCTGTCTTGTTGCTGGTGTATAGGAATGCCACTGATTTCTGTGCATTGACTTTATATCCTGCCACTTTACTTGAATTCCTGTATGAGTTCTAGCAGTTTTGGGGTGGAGTCTTTTGGTTTTTCCACATAAAGTATCATATCATCTGCAGAAAGTGAGACTTTCACTTCTTCTTTGCTGATTTGGATGCCTTTTATTTCTTTTTCTTTCTTTTTTTTCTTTTATTATGTTATGTTAGTCACCATACATTACATCATTAGTTTTTGATGTAGTGTTCCATGATTCCTTCTTTGCATATAACACCTACTGCTCCATTCAGTATGTGTCCTCCTTAATACCCATCACCGGGCTAGCCCATCCCCCCACCCCCCTCCTCTCTAAAACCCTCAGTTTATTTCTCAGAGTCCATAGTCTCTCATGTTTAGTCTCCCCCTCCGATTTCCCCCCTTCATTTTTCACTTCCTACTATCTTTTTTTTTTTTTTTAACATATAATGTATTATTTGGTTCAGAGGTACAGGTCTGTGATTCATCAGTCTTGCACAATTCACAGCACTCACCATAGCACATACCCTCCCCAATGTCCATCACCCAGCCACCCCATCCCTCCCACCCCCACCACTCCAGTAACCCTCAGTTTGTTTCCTGAGATTAAGAATTCCTCATATCAGTGAGATCATATGATACATGTCTTTCTCTGATTGACTTATTTTGCTTAGCATAATACCCTCTAGTTCCATCCATGTCGTTGCAAATTCGGATGCCTTTTATTTCTTTTTTTGTCTGATTGCTGAGGCTAGGACTTCTAGTACTATGTTGAATAGCAGTGGTGATAGTGGACATCCCTGCCATGTTCCTGACCTTAGGAGAAAAGCTCTCAGTTTTTCCCCATTGAGAATGATATTCACTGTGGGTTTTTCATAGATGGTTTTTATGATATTGAGGCATGTTCCCTCTATCCCTACAGTGTGAAGAGTTTTAGTCAAGAAAGGATGCTGTACTTTGTCCAGTGCTTTTTCTGCATCTATTGAGAGTATTATATGGTTCTTGTTCTTTCTTTTATTAATGTCTTGTATCACATTGATTGATTTGCCAATGTTGAACTTAAGTTGCAACCCAGAAATAAATCCCAGTTGGTCTTGGTGAATAATTCTTGTACTATTGAATCCTATTGGCTAGTATTTTGGTGAGAATTTTTGCATCCATGTTCATCAGGGATATTGGTCTGTAGTTCTCCTTTTTGATGGGGTCTTTGTCTGGTTTTGGGATCAAGGTAATGCTGGCCTCATAAAATGAGTTTGGAAGTTTTCCTTCCATTTCGGTTCTTTGGAACAGTTTCAGAAGAATAGGTAGTAATTCTTCTTTAAATGTTTGGTAGAATTCCCCTGGGAAGCCATCTGGCCCTGGGCTCTTGTTTGTTGGGAGATTTTTGATTACTGCTTCAATATCATCAGTGGTTATGGGTCTGTTCAGGTTTTCTATTTCTTCCTGGTTCAGTTTTGGTAGTTTATATGTCTCTAGGAATGCATCCATTTCTTCCAGATTGTCTAATTTGCTGGCATATAGTTGCTCATAATATGTTCTTATAATTGTTTGTATTTCTTTGGTGTTGGTTGTGATCTCTCCTCTTTCAGTCATGATTTTATTTCTTTTCTTTTTGATAAGTCTGGCCAGGGGTTTATCAATCTTAGCTCCTAGTTTCATTGATCTGTTCTACTGTTCTTTTGGTTTCTAGTTCATTGATTTCTGCTCTGATCTTTATTATTTCTCTTCTCCTGCTGGGTTTAGGCTTTATTTGCTGTTCTTTCTCCAGCTCCTTTAGGTGTAGGGTTAGGTTGTATATTTGAGACCATTCTTGTTTCTTGAGGAAGGCTTGTATTGCTATATACTTTCCTCTTAGGACCGCCTTTGCTGCATCCCAAAGATTTTGAACAGTTGTTTTCATTTTCATTTGTTTCCATGAATTTTTAAAATTCTTTAATTTCCTGGTTGACCCATTCATTCTTTAGTAGGATGCTCTTTAGCCTCCATGTATTTGAGTTCTTTCTGACTTTCCTCTTGTGATTGAGTTCTAGTTTCAAAGCACTGTGGTCTGAAAATATGCAGGGAATGATCCCAATCTTTTGGTACCAGTTGAGACCTGATTTGTGACCCAGGATGTGATCTATTCTGGAGAATGTTCCATGTGCACTAGAGAAGAATGTGTGTTCTGTTGCTTTGGGATGGAATGTTCCGAATATATCTGTGAAGTCCATCTGGGTCCAATGTGTCATTTAAAACCTTTATTTCCTTGTTGATCTTTTGATTAGATGATCTGTCCATTTCAGTCAGGCGGGTATTAAAGTCCCCTACCATTATTGTATTATTGTCAATGTGTTTCTTTGATTTTGTTAATTGGCTTATATAATTGGCTGCTCCCATGTTAGGGGCATAGATATTTACAATTGTTAGATCTTCTTGTTGGATAGACTCTTTAAGTATGATGTAGTGTCCTTCCTCATCTCTTATTATAGTCTTTGGTTTATTTTTATTTTAATTTTATTCAATTATTTGACAAATAGAGGCATAGCGAGAGAGGGAACAGAAGCAGGGGGAGTAGGAGAGGGAGAAGCAGGCTTCCCGCTGAGGAAGAAGCCCAATGTGGGACTCAATCCCAGGATCCGGGACCATGACCTGTGGTGAAGGCAGACGTTTAACGACTGAGCCACCCAGGCGCCCCTATAGTCTTGGTTTAAAATCTAATTTGTCTGATATTAGCATATAGATGGGTCTTGTTTTTTTATCCAATCTGATACCCTGTGTCTTTTGATTGGGGCATTTAGCCCATTTACATTCAGGGTAACTATTGAAAGATATTAACTTAGTGCCATTGTATTGCCTGTAAGATGACTGTTACTGTATATTGTCTGTGTTCCTTTCTGGTCTATGTTGCTTTTAGGCTCTCTCTTTGTTTAGAGGACCCCTTTCAGTATTTCTTGTAGGGCTGGTTTGGTGTTCACAAATTCTTTTAGTTTTTGTTTGTCCTGGAAGCTTTTTATCTCTCCTTCTATTTTCAATGATAGCCTAGCTGGATATAGTATTCTTGGCTACATATATTTCTCATTTAGTGCTCTGAATATATCATGGCAGTCCTTTCTGGCCTGCCGGGTCTCTGCGGATAGGTCTGCTGCCAATCTAATGTTTCTACCATTGTAGGTTACAGACTTCTTGTCCCGAGCTGCTTTTGGGATTTTCTCTTTGTCTCTGAGACTCATAAGTTTTACTATTAGATGTCGGTGTGTTGACCTATTTTTATTGATTTTGAGGGGGGATCCTCTGTGCCTCCTGGATTTTGATGCCTGTTTCCTTCCCTGAATTAGGGAAGTTCTCCAGTGTAATTTGCCCCAATATACCTTCTGCTCCTCTCTCTTTTTCTTCTTCTGAGATCCCAATTATTCTAATATTGTTTCATGTTATGGTATCATTTATCTCTGAATTCTCCCCTCGTGATCCAGTAGTTGTTTATCTCTCTTTTTCTTAGCTTCTTTATTCTCCATCATTTGGTCTTCTATATCACTAATTATCTCTTCTGCCCCATTTATCCTAGCAGTTAGAGCCTCCATTTTTTATTGCACCTCATTAATAGCCTTTTTTTATTTTTACTTGGTTAGATTTTAGTTTTTATTTCTCCAGAAAGGGATTCTCTAGTATCTCCTGTGCTTTTTCAAGCCCAGCTAGTATCTTTATAATCATCATTCTGTACTCTAGTTCTGACATCTTACTAACGTCCATATTGATTAGGTCCCTGGCAGTCGGTACTGCCTCTTGTTCTTTTTTTTTAGGTGAGTTTTCCTGTCTTGTCATTTTGTCCAGAGAAGAATAGATGAATGAGAGAACAAAATGCTAAAAGGGCAACAACGACCCCAGAAAAATATACACTAAACAAATCAGAAGAGACCCGAAATCAGGGGGAAAATAAGAAAGAAAAAAATATATATAATCAGGCTGGTGAATATAACAGAGCCACACACTAGATTTTGGGTGTGTTTTGGTTTGTTAGAAGAAATTGCCTCCCAAAATTAGACAAACTTATATATATACAAAAATAAGGATAAATTCAATGAAGGGATGGAATATGACTGTAAAGATGAAAATTAAAAAAGATTTTAAAAAAGGGATTTGATAAGAAGTTGGTTGAAAAAAGAAAGAAGAAAAATTTTTAAAAAAGAGAGAATGTGATCAGGTGAGAGACTAGAACAAAGCTATACACTTGATTTAGGGTATATTTTGGTCTGTTAGAAGACACTGTATCCCAAAATTTTAAAGAAAGAAAAACTTATATATATATACAAAAAATAAGGTTAAATACAATGAAGGGATAGAATATGACTGTAAAAATGAAAATTAAAAAAGATTTTCAAAGAGTGATAAGATGTTAGTTGAAAAAAGAATAAAAATTAAAAAAATAGGAAAAGGAAAAAAACAAAGAAAAATTTAAAAATTAACTTTAAAAGATGAAAGCATAATGGGAAAAAAGCCATGAATTCTATGTGCTGTATTCCGCTTGCACTGGGGTTTTGGCGTTCTCATTGATCGGTAAACTTGGTCTTGGCTGGATGTTCTTATTGATCTTCTGGATGTTCTTGTTGATCTTCTGGGGGAGGGGCCGGTTGCAGTGATTCCCAAATGTCTTTGCCTGAGGCGGAATTGCACTGCCCTTGTCAGGGGCCAGGCTAGGTAATCTGCTCGGGTTTGCTCTCGGTAGCTTTTGTTCCCTGCAAGCTTTCCATACAATTTTGGAGAACAAGAATGAAAATGGTGGCCTCCCAGTCCCTGGCCCCAAAGGAGCTTGGGGCCCCAGTCCTCAGTGAGGCCCCAGAGAAAAGCAGTCAATCACTCCCGTCACCCTGGTCTCCGGCCGCACTCCATGCTCACCCAGCCTGTGACCCAGCATTTCTATCTCTGGCACATGACCCCGTGTGGAGTCTCCAAACCCAGCAGATCCCTGTGGTGCGCTCCCGTGCCACTCCTCCTGGGGGAGGAAGGGGAGTCTCCCTAGATCTGCCACTTGTTGGGTCCCTTCTGGAAGAGCAGTGGCCCGACTGTGCCGTGGAGCACAGTTTATGGCAACCCCGAGCTGTGAGCCCACCTCGGCTCTGTCTCTGCATCCGGCTTCCCTACTATGATACCTGGGAGCTCTGCCGCACTCAGGCACCCCTGGTCTTTCTGTGACCCCGAGGGTCCTGAGACCACACTGTCCCAGCAAGGGTTCCACCCCCACTTTGCCACTGGAGCAACATCCCTCAGTGTAGCATACTTCTAAAAGTTCCGATTTTGTGCTCCACGGCTCTATCACTTGCCAGTAGCGGCTGACAGAGGCTCCCCCCACACCCCGCGGTCTATCTTCCCAAATATCGCCTTGGATTCACTTCTCTGCAAGTCCTACCTTCCAGAAAGTGGTTGCTTTTCTGTTCATAGAATTGCTGCTATTCTTTTCTTCAATCTCCTGTTGAGTTTGTAGGTGTTCAGAATGGTTTGATAACTATCTAGCTGCGGGGCGCCTGGGTGGTTCAGATGGTTAAGCCTCTGCCTTCAGCTCAGGTCATGATCTCAGGGTCCTGGGATCGAGCCCCACATCAGGCTCCCTGCTCCACGGGGTGTCTGCTTCTCTCCCTCCTTCCTGCTCAAGCTCTCTCTCACTATCTCTGTCTCTCTCAAATAAATACATAAAATATTTAAAACAAACAAAACAAAATAAAACAAAACAAAACTATCTAGCTGAATTCCTGGGACCAGACAAAATTTAGGTCTCCTACTCCTCTGCCATCTTGCTCCTTCTCCATTTTATTTTCTATACTCTATTTATCTCTGCAGTCTGTATTATTCCCTTCCATCTACCAGCATTTCTTCTTTTTAGTTATATCTGTTTTAATTCTTTTAATATTTTTAGTGGACTTTTTTTTTTTTTTAAGTAATCTCTATACCCAATGTGGGGTTCAAACTCATGACCTCAAGATCAGGAGTTGCATGCTCTACCTACTGAGCCAGCCAGGTACTCCATTCCTTCTGCCAGCTTTGGGTTTGGCCAGAGCACATGAGTTTAGTTTGCTCTTTTTAAAATTCCTTTAGGTGTACAGTTACGTTACTGATATGAGATCTTTCTTTTTTAATGCATGCATTTACAGCTATAAATCTCTCATGTGACACTACTATCATCTTCCTGATATACTCACCCTTTGTCTTTATGAAATGCCTCTTTAGTTCCAATAATTTTTGTCTTGAAGTCTGTTTTGTCTGATATTAAAATAGCTACTCTATCCTTCTGATGCTTACTCTTTACATGGTGTATCTTTTCTGTAGAAGGACAGAAGCCTATCTCTGTATTTTAAAGTACATCTTTTTTTTTTTTTTAAAGATTTTATTTTTTGACAGAGAGACAGTGAGAGAGAGAACACAAGCAGGGGAGTGGGAGAGGGAGAAGCAGGCTTCCTGCGGAGCAGGGAGCCCAATGCGAGGCTCGATCCCAGGACCCTGGGATCATGACCTGAGCCGAAGCAGACAGACACTTAATGACTGAGCCACCCAGGCGCCGCTGTCCACTTACATTTAATGTAATTATTAATATGTTTGGATTTAGGTCTGCCATTTTGGTATTTGTTATCTATTTGCTGCATCTGTTTTTAAATTCCTCTACTGACATTTTTACTTACCCTCTTTGCATTATATTTTCAGTGGTTGCTGTAGGATTGCAATGTGCATCTTTTTTTATAGTTAATTTTAATTCCAGTATAGTTAACATACAGTGTTATATTAGTTTCAGGTGTAAAATATAGTGATTCAACAATTCAATACATTACTCAGTGCTCATCATGGTAACTGTATTCCTTAGTCCCCATCATTTATTTCACCCACCACCCCACCTTCCTCCCCTCTGATAACCATCAGTTTGTTCTCTATAGTTAAGTCTGGTGTTTGGTTTGTCTCTTTTTTTCTTTGGTTTCTCAAATTCCACATATGAGTGAAATCCTATAGTATTTGTCTTTCTGTGACTGACTTATTTCATTTAGCATTATACTCTCTAGATCCATCCATGTCGTTGCAAAATGGCAATATTTCATTCTTTTTATGGCTGAGTAATATTCCATTGTGTATATATGCCACATCTTCAATATCCATTTGTCTATCAATGGACACTTAGGCTGCTTCCGTAGTTTGGCTATTGTAAATAATGCTGCAACAAACATGGGGGTACATGTATGCCTTTGAAATAGTGTTTTGTCTTCTTTGGGTAAATAGCCAGTGGTGTGATTACTGGATCGTAGGGTAGCTCTATTTTTAACTTTTGAGGAACCTCCATACTGTTTTCCATAGTGGCTGTGCTAGTTTGCATTCCCACCAGCAGTGCATGAAGGTTCCTTTTTCTCCACATCCTCACCAACACTTGTTTTTTCCAGTGTGTATCTTTGACTTACCAGCATATACTTAATATTGTACTACTTCACATAAAATTCAGAAAACTTGCCACAGTATAACTCTATTTTCCCATGTCCCCTTCATTCCCCTTGTTCTATTTTTTTGATTCACTCCCAATTTTGCATATACTTATGGGTAATTAGTTCTCATTGAACATTCCATTTTGTGAATAGAATATACCATAAATCCACCTATTCTAGAATTTGAGGGTTTTTTCCACTGCTTTTATACTTTTGTACCTATTACTTTTTGGTAAACATATGTACACATTTCTGTTTGGTGTACCCGAGGAGTATAATTCATGGATTATAAAGTATGCATATACTTGTCTTTACTGATTAGTTTCCAAAGCAGTTGTGCCAATTTACACTCACGTGAGATTTCGATTTGCTCCACATCAGTACTTAATGCTATCTTTTTCACCTTTAGCTATTTAGGTGGGCATGTAGTAGTATCACATTTTAATTCAAAACTTCTTAAAAACACTGTGTTGACCAAACAAAAGAATATGTGAGCCAGATGTGGTCCATAAGCCACCTCTAGGTCAGACTGTGTTTTCTGAGAATGTCTTAATTTTTGTGTGAATAATTTAATAATTGTCTACTGGATAGCTGGAAGATTAAAATATCATGCTATGATCCTATTAGTGGAGAGATTTTGAAGCAAACTGCATCTGAAGCATCCATTTGTATTTGTCTTGCCCTGTTCAGTGGGGTGAGTGGGAAGAACCAGGGTCTCATTAGGATTATGATAAATGGTAGCCCTGAGGCTGTAGGGGCACAAAGAGCCCTTAACCCAGCTGTGGGAGGTTCTCTATAATACGGCCTCATCTACCATCCCTCCTCACCATGCAATCTGCTGTGACATCAGACTGAACTCCACAGTGTTCTCAAGACCAAAGTCTTCTAAGGCCATTGCTCATGCCATTTCTTCCATGTGTTCTTTCTGTGTGGAAAGCTCTCCTTCCCTTCCCTGCTTGGCAAACTCCTACTCATCCTTCAAGGCTCATCCTAAATTTCTACTTCCTGTCCCAGAGCTTTCCCATTTCCTTGGCAGAGTTGGATACCTCTCCTCAGAGCTCCCACTGTCCCATGTTCCTCACCTACCTTACCTCATTGAATCATTGGTGTTTATGTCTCCCTCTAAGTTGGTGTCTCTGGGGATATGGCTGGGGCAGACACCCTATGTTTTTGCCACTTCGTTCTCATCTATTCATCCTACTTCTGGCAACGGTGCCCCAAACTTCAAAACAAAGTCTAAGGGACACTGTTTGAATCCCTGCATCAAACAGTCTCTGGACTTCTCAGTTATATAACCCAGTGCTTTCCCTTCTTTGGCTTAAATCCATTTGAGCAGGAGGTTTCTGCTACTTGCAGCCCCAAAAGGCCTGATGCAAGATGGTTGTGTTTCCTTCCCTAGACACCTGCTTTCTATGAGACTAACTCATTGATTCACCTCTAGAAGGATGGGAACCTACTGGAAAAGACCTCTACACCACCAGACTCTCAGCAGACAGGGCACAACCTGGATCACCCATCAGATCAGATAACAGAGACCCTGATACAGCCTCTCCCTTTGAGCCCTCAGGGATGGCCACCTTCAACCTATCACCTATGGGTGGGAAAGGCAAGACCCAGAAAGGTTAAGTGAGTTGCCCCCAAATTGCTCAGTTAACATGCTGTCACCAGTTCTACTTGCCCTCAGAATCCACACACTCTTCCCACTACACCAAAGAAGGCACTAGTAGGTGCTGAGTCACTGAGATGTCCCAAGGAAATAAGGCCCATGGGGCAGGGGTGGGGGTGGGGTGGACAAAAAAGCCAGAGCCAGGGCTAGAGCCAATCACATCTTTATTAGTCTCTGCAGCAGGGTCACTGGAGCCCCTGCCTACAAGGGAACTTCAGCAGGCTACTCTGGCTACTGGGTAGGAATGTTAGCATTTCTGTTAGGACAGGATGGGAAAAGAAATTGGAAGGGAGCCAAATGGAGAGACTGCTGGGCCACCCGACAGGGAGGCACACGTGGGGCTTCCCAGTAGATCAGGCCCGAGAGGTGAACACTGCCATCTCCCCCAGAGTGAAGGAAGAGACAAAGCCCGAGATGGTGACAGCCACAGTTATGGCCAGAGGTCCAAGTTCCTGGGAACCAGGAATGCATTTCCTGATGGAGGCACCATCCTAGGGCTGGAGGTCTCAAACAGAGCTCATCTGTCCCCCAGCAGGGGGACCCCAGGTTCAGTTCAGTTGCTGCCCCAGGCACCCTAACATGGGGAACAGATGTTTTCTGAGCACTGAAGGAACAGGGGACCCAGGAAGGTGGTAGTGGAAAGGATGGGGCTAACTTCAGAGAGTGTTTTGGATTTGAGTATGTGTCAGTATTAACAAAACAGGCAATATATTCATTATAGGCACATTCATGAAACTTCCTTCCGAAAAGCTCATATCTCGCCTTTACCCAGCAAGCTCTTTAGCCTGGAGGGCCATCATGATCTGATCCCAGTCCTCACCCCAGCCTAAATGAACTCTTAATTCCTTGGACATGCCATGATATTCACCACTCTGCACTCTTGCCGACAACCCTACTCCTAGCCCACCTTCTTCTGCTCTTTACCCTCATGTGTCAAAGGATGGATAACTCTGCCTTGTCAAGTGTTTGTTTACTTCTGTTTTTCCCACCAACCCTGGAGGAGCTGGAGGAAAGAACCTGACTCCTGTGTCTCCAGCACATGGGAACTTGAAGTCACATGAGCTGTGTTTTCTGTGTCCTGGTATATTTGGGGGAAACATGTCCACGTATGTCTATAACAAAATCCTGGGGTGTCTGGTAGTAGATATAAGGATTTTGACTATGTTTGTGCCTGGGATGATAGCTTCTTCCAGTATAGAGGGTGGGGGAGTGGGATGGATGATCCAAGTCCAGAAGCAGCTAATGGAGAAGAAGGAGCCCAAGTACGGCAGGGCTTAGATAGCGGAGGGCCGGGTCAAGTAAGAACAGGGGTCTGTTGGTCTATGCACAGGGTCCACGCTCCGAGTCCCAGGGCTCAGAACCAGCAGGGCGACCACATGAGCGAGCCCAGCGCTGCCCCTGTGGCGGCCCCGGCGAGCATGCCCATCGCCAGCGGAGCGCCAGCACTGTAGCAGGGATCCTCCCGCACTACCACGTGTGTCACGCCAGGGCCTGTGGAGAGAGCCGTGAGGGCTGGGGACTTGAGAGCAGAGGGATCTTCGTCCCTCTCCTCCCCTCCCCTCACGCCCAACCCAGGACAAGGGGCTGAGCCCACTCTCCTACACCTCAGTTGGAGAAACTGAGGCCTTGATGCGGGAAGGGCTTGCGCTCTCTCCCCGGGGCTTACAAGCTTGAATCTGCCATGGACGTTCTGGGGCTGTGGATCTAGGGTGCAACAGCGAGGAAACTCCCGGGATCTCTAAGAACCTCCAGGCCACACCAGAGGATGGGCGTTCCCAACCGCCAGCCCTTGGGGCAGGAGGTGGCCGTTCCCGCATTTAGCCACCAGGGGTCGCCACCAGCTCAGAAACGGGTATTGCAGGACAGCCAGTGAAAAGGGGCCGGCCTTGAAAGGAGAGGTCAGCTCTATAGAGCGTAGAGAGCCGCTGGTCCAAGAGTCTCCGGATGGGGAGGGCTCAGTGGAGGGTCCCTCCTGGGAAAATCCGTGGTCACTACAAGAGCGGGGCCTGGCGCCGGATAGGGGCAGAGGGCGGACCAGGCGGGAGACTTACCTGCATAGGGCGGTCCGTAGTAGCTGCGGATGTATGTGGCTTCGTGCGCGTTGGGGGGTACCACCTCATAGTAGTCCTGGTACGGGCTGTAGACACGCACCTGGGGAGCTCCACTGGGTTAGCTGCCCGGGAACTCTCTGGCCCAGGTTTGGTCTCCTACCCAACACACCCAGCTTAGGTCCTTCTGGGCCCACAAAACCACTTCCCCAAGTTGAGAAATGGTTCCCCAGGAACCAGCAAGCTCCTGGAAAAAGGCCCTGCCTCCCCACATGGTCCATGGTCCTTGTCCTCTAAAACCTTAGCCCCTACATCCAGCTCCCAGTGATCCCATTTTCCTGCCCTGGCCTCCTAGCTGGCACTCCCCTGATAAAAAATTCTCCATGGCTCCCAACTTCCCTACACAGTCTAGTATTTGCTAGTCGCTCCAACGGTCCCATTTGGAGAAATCCAATGGATTTCTCTATTCTCCTAGTCATGGGGTGGGGCACCTGGCCAAGCCCCAGGCCCAGAAGTAAAAGCAGGTTGGGGAGGAAGGAAAGGAAAGGAAGGGTAGGGATGGAAAGTAAAGTATTATCGAGCATCCATCATGTACCAGGTCCTGAGGGAAGTGTCCATATTGTGTTACTTCCTCTAGTCGTTACTGCAGACATTATCGTCGCATTACCATGGAGCTGGGGACGGGGGCTCAGAGAATGGTCATTGCTCTGTCTGGGAGGGAGGCATGCAGTCTCTCCATTAGAATTTTATCAACCCCTCAAAGCCTAACTCAAAAGTTACCCACTCCAGGGGCGCCTGGGTGGCTCAGTCGGTTAAGCGTCTGCCTTCGGCTCAGGTCATGATCCCAGGGTCCTGGGATCGAGCCCCACATCAGGCTTCCTGCTCAGCAGGAGCCTGCTTGTCCCTCTCCTCCCCACTTACGCTCTCTCTCCTTATCTCTCTCTCTGTCTCTCTCAAATAAATAATATCTTTAAAAAAAAAAAAGTCACCCACTCCAGGAAGCCCTTCTGGTTTCAGAAAGAATCCTTTCTTCCTGAGTTCTCTATGGACTCTGCTTGTGCCTTTTGTTCCTGTCTTTCTTCCTGGCCTTTCCTGCCTGCACCCCAAATGTGAGCTACTTATAAGCAAGGACTCTGATTAATTTCTGTTACATGCAAGGCCTAATGAATAGCAAGAACCAATAAATATATGCTGAATTAAATGGAAGCTCCTAATCCAAGCCTCTCATTTTATCCATGGGGGAGCAGACCTGGAGAGGGGGCAGGATCCCCTTCTCTCCTAGCCCCTTCTTCTTAGCTCCCCCCCCCTCAACTTTATATCTCTAACTGGGTGTCACACCTGAATGGTCCAACTCCCTTTAGAAGTCCAGGTGTCTTAAACTCCAGTTCCAAAGTGATGTCATCACCCTTCCATCTCCCAAACTTGCTCTTCTATAAATGCTTTTACTCTAAATGCCACCACCATGCACTCAAACCAAGACATCAGGTTGGCACCCCTTGACTTCACACACTTGTCTTCCACATCACATCAGCTACCAGGCAGGTCTCATGATTTTAACTTCTAAATATGCTCTTCTGTCCATCTTTTTGGCCAGTGTCAAGAGAATAAGCCATTGGTTTTGGCAACTTGGAAGTTGTGGGTGACCTTGAAAAAACATTTTTTTTCAAGGAGTGGTTGAGGTAAGAATCCAGACTATGAAGAATTGAAGAATGATTGAGAGGTGAAGGATGGAATCAACATGTCATCTCTTTCAAGAAGTTTGGCTGTAGGGGCGCCTGGGTGGCTCACTCGGTTAAGCATCTGACTTCGGCTCAGGTCATGATCGTGGGGTCCTGGGATTGAGCCCCACATCAGGGTCCCCGCTCAGCAGGGAGTCTGCTCATCTCTCTCCCTCTGCCCACCCCCCACTCATGCTCTCTCTCTCCCAAATGAATAAAATTTAAAAAAAAAAAAAAGAAGTTTGGCTATAAAGGGGAGTTCTCCAAGCACACCTGTGATTTCAAATCTCCATGCCATTTCTCTTTGATGGGGTTGCCTTTCTCCCCATTTTTCATCAAACTACCTAATTTATCTTTCAGACTGAACCCAAGTATCACCCTCCCTGAACCTCAGGTTCTGATGGGGTCCCATCTGGGGCCCTTAGACTCCCTTTACCACAGCACCAATCACTCTACAGTGTCATTGTTCATATCCCTGTGAGTGTGTATCTCTCCCATCAGACTTGGAGACCCCCATCCCATGAAGTGGGGTCTATTCAGGCCTCACTGGAACATGATAGGTGCCTAATGGACTGAATTTATCTCAAGTGAGTCAAATACCAGTGAGTGACCCAGCTCTAAGTCCAACCTCAAGTTAGGGACAATGACCAGTCGCAGGGTAATGCACGAGGCTCAGACAAGCAATGCTCAGTCTCAAGTGACTTCCCTCACTGTGCTCTCCCCTAAAGGTGATCCAATCAGGCTTTCTGGTAAGGGTGGCCAGGAACTGAGCTCCATGCCTCGAAGGGCCTAGAGAGAGCCAAGCACTCAGATCCCCACTTTTATTTGTAGAGAACTTGAGGTCTAGAGCCTGCACCCGCCCAGCAGCTGCATAGTGAGCCAGTGGCCCTGTTGGGCCTGAGAGAGAGTGGAAAACACCACCTCATACCCCTTGTGGCACCTGTTTCTACCCTCTGGTCTGGGAGGCCCAGAGGTAAACTCATGTGGGTCACCTGGCAACAGGGCAGGGGATCCTCCAGAGACCTCATGGATAGAACCTAAGGGCTTGATTCCTGATCCTCTCCTTCTCTGTAAGCCCAGCCCCTTTGCAAGCACAGGGTCACCCAGTCAGGAGGTCACATACAAATAGATCCCCTCCCTCAGAAAAGCTGTTGTTACTTGGCTTACAGCTTTTTAAATCCCATTTTTAGGCATCTCCACTTTAAACAAACTTATATCCTCATTTGGGCAAGGGGGAGGTCTCAGAACGCTGGGATAGAAGTCCTAGTCCTGCCACTGATGAATCAAGTGACCTGGTCAAGTTATATCACCTCTCAGAACCTCAGTTTTCACATCTGCAAATGGGAACAGTCTTTCCTACAAATGCCCATTCTAAGGCACAATAAGAATCCAGCTGAGCCACGTCTATGCAACTGGACCTAGGTGGGCCTGGCACTTCTGGGTTCAGTGGTTCTGCACATCAGAATTACCTGAATAAGTTTTTTTTTAACCACAGATTTCCAAGGCCACACTCCAGACCTACAGAATTAGAGCATCCAGAGAGAAGTAGGCTCTGAATGTTCGGATTTTTTTTTTTTTAAGTCCTGATGTGATTCAAAGGCAGAACCACATTGAACACCACGGTGCCAGAAAAGGAGTTCCGAGTTGGCTATAAGAGGACAGGCACTCTAAGACAAGCCTCCCCTGAACCCACCCCATGCCCTGCTGATTACTGGGGACAGAGAGAGGATTCATCCCCCGATTCCTGCTTTTCAGAGATTCTGGGGTGGGGAAGGGAGCCAGATATGGACTAAATTATGATACATGGTAGTGATGCCATTAACAGAGAGTTTTCACTCCTCCTTCCTCCCTTTAGTCATTCACTCATTCGCTCATTTGGTGAACAAACACTGCCTGAGACCCACTTGTGCCCTAGCTCCATGCACCAGGAATAAGGGATCAAAACAGACTGTCCTTATCACTGAGCATTCATTGAGCACCTGCTGTATACCCAGCATGGTGCCAGGCACCTTAGGGGCAGAGCTGATCAGACCTGGTCGTTACCTTGGAGGAAGTCCCAGGTCTCCTGGGATAATAGAGACCAGGCCTAGTAAGACAGTACTAAGCATTAGTGCAGCAGGCTGTGAGTGGACGTCTGGGAAGTCCTCCCTGAGGAGGGGGCAGCCTTTGAAGTGGCTCTTAGGGGCTAAGCATCAGTTTGTCAGGTGAATAAGGAAACTAAGAGTTTTCGCAACAGAGAGAATGGCACGTGCAAAGCCTGGGAAGAGGGAAGAGGTCTGGTGCAGCTGAGAACAGAGCAAACAGCAGAGCACTGGGAGCACAGGGGAGGAGGGGGATGTGGTAGACGAGACTGGCCCAGGCCAGATCCTGAGGGCCTTGAAAATGGGGCTGTGGGTGGTGTCCTGTGGGTGACAGGGAGCCATGGAATGTTTGTGAGCAGGGAAGGGATGTGACTGGGCCCAGTTCTGGAGGCACAGCCTCAAGGCCAGAACAGAGGCAGGGAGGGCTGAGCCCCACTTACCCAGATCCGCCTTTCAACCTTACAGGGGCTCCACGAGCGGGTCACACACCTGACCTTGGGGCAAACTCGGCGGCTCCTGGGAGGGACGGTGGCTCCAGTTGGGGCCTGCTCAAGCCACAGAAACCCAAGAAGAGGGAGGGAGGGAGGGAGGTGTCAGAGGCCCTCTACATCTGGAGAAACTCAGAGCTTTTGACAGGCCCTACCAGAGCCCTCTGCCAGCTGGGCATGGGAAAGAGTTGTCCTCCTCCTCCTCAGCCCATGGTAATGGAGGGAGGCTCAGAGGGGGTAGTGACTTTGCCAAAGTCACACAGAGAAGGATCAGTAGTGTCTCTCCAGAATTAGCCCACCTTCACGTCTTTTAGGCTGCTGAGGCTCCCAGTCTCCAGGGAGACTGAACAGTTCTGATCTGCCCTCCCACCCACCTGCCCCCGGCTGTGTCCCTGGCCCCGTGCTCCCTGGAACAGCCTCCATCCAGAAGGGGGTATAAATCTGCAGGACATGGAGGGACAAAGTGCAGGTCCCTCCTACACAGGCAGAGGATGGAGAGAAGCCACACACAGGCATGAACACTCAGAGCCAGGCAGACCCTGGTACAGAGACAGAAGCACAAACACATTCCACTCGAGCAAGCCTGGGGCCAGAGGGGTGGTGTGAAGGGGGGTAGAGGGAGGTGCAGAGAGCACCAGAGCAGGGAGCTGTGGTAAGCAGGGTAGCGGGAAGGTGCGCAGGCAGAGAAGGGGCACGGTAGCTTCATAGAGTCACAGAGCACAGAACGGTCAGCCCTCACCTCCTTCCGCCTCTTTTGGGTGGGACTGATTTGCCCTGCGGGGGGGGGATGATTTGGAGCTCAGAGTCAAGTTAGCCAAGCCTGCTGACTGCTGCCCCAGCCTCCTCACTCCCAGAGTCTAATCCAACCTCCACCCGGAAGCCTCAGTCTGCTCCCCAAAGTCTGGCCACAGTCCTCCCTGCTTAATGCCCTTTATTGCTCCTCAGAGGTCATCTCTCCCATTTCTTTCCCTCCATGTATTATCATCCCGCCGGGCCAGACTCTGGGCCCTTACACACACACACACACACACACACACACACACACACACGCACATCTCACTTCTCCACCTTCTGCTCATGCAGTTCTTTCTGCAGATAATGCCCTTCCCTCCCAATCTCACTGGCCTTGGTTCCAGTACAGGTTCTTCCACTGACTTAAGACTATGAGGATTTGGGTAAGTCACTTCCTCTCTGAACGTCAGCTTCCCTATCTGTAAAATGGGACTAAAAGTACCAACCCGACCAAGGCTATGGGAAGATTAAATGATATAAGCAATGGCAGGTACTGAGCATGATGCCCAATCCTCAGCAGGTGCATGCCCAAGAAGGGTTCTAAATGCAAATGTGGTCTTCTGCTGCTTCCCAGCAGACTTTCTCTCTAGATGAGATTGGGCTCCACCGTGCCACAGACAGAAGGAGCAAGCACAGAATGTGGAGTCAGGCAGAGGAGCCAAGCTGGGCCATCCTTGAGCTGTGGGCTTTGGGCGGCTCCTCAAACCCACACTTTCATCAATCACTAAGCTCCGTTGACTCTACCTCCTAAATATGTCTTATCCTTATCAGCTCAGTCCAGTCCTCCAGCCAGTCCCCAGGACTCTGTCCCAGCCTTCTAACTGGTCTCCTGGCATCTACTCTTAACTCCCTGTTGTCTATTCCTGACCTACCAGCCAGACTATCTTTTTAAAAAAATACAAATCTGGTCTGATCTGTTCATCTCCTCCTGCTGCTTAAAAGCTTTCAATGACCTCCTGGTATTCTTAGCAGAAACCAGTGTCAGTAACACAGCCCAAAATGCCTGGCCCTACCAACCCTCCTTCTCCCCTGTTCTCCCTCCCTAAGCTCTAGCTGCCCCAGCCTTCATTCTGTTCTCGAACTTGCTAAAGTCATAACCTTTCTCAGGGCCTTTGCTCATGCAGTTCCTCTGCCTGGAAAGCTGTTCCCTTCACCCCACTCTACCCCTTTCACCCAGTCGATTTCTGTTCATCCTTCAGGTCTCATCTTTAGCCTTGTCTGAACTCCCACCGGGATCAGGCCACCAAGGTGGTCACACATTGAATGCACCCAGCACGTCTCTGTCAGAGCAGTTACCACGACCGCAACAGAATCATGAACGGTGATTAGTTGCTTCACACCCGGCTGCCCACTAGGCTGAGTCCAGGAGGGCAGGGCCTACATCTCGTGACTTAGTTCACCTCTGATCCCTGCCCTTTGGCACGGTGCCCGGCACATAGTAGGAACTCGGTAAATATTTGTTGTGTGGATGAATACAGCTCAATCTTATCATCTGCAGAGAAGGACAATCATCCCCTCCTCAAAGGACTGCTGCGGGGAGCCGCCAGAACTACCCGTGACATGCCGGGCATACAATAGGTGCTCGATAAAAGGCAGTTCCTTCCCCCCAGCTCACATGCCACCTCCTTCTTCTTCTCTTTCCTCCAAGCACCAATTGTCTGTCTTCTGTCCTTTTCCACTCAGGACTCAGAGCATTGGAGTCCACACAAACCTATTCGCTCACATCTAGGGGAATTAAGAACTCCTGCAGGCAGAGACCGAGTCTGAGTCACCCATGATTCCATGGCAGGAAGGGGTGGGGAGGGGAGAAGGAGAGAATGGGGGCTCACCGGGGTGGAATTCGCCTCCAGCAGTGCCGTCTTCCATGCTCTGCAAAGTGAACCCACCAACCATGAGGAGGGAGGAGGGAGATTAGGCCCCTACATGTAGGCCCCTACTTTCCTCCTCAACCCAGTCTCTTGTAAAGGGGGGAGATTCCCTTGACTCCCTTGGGTAGACAAAGGTGGCCCCCCCTCCCACCCCAGTCACATGGACAGAGCCCTCACTTGAGCTAGAGCCTCGTAATTCACTCTTAGCCCACAGTCTTCCCCTCTTCCAGTTTCCCTGTCTAGACGATAGACAGCTGGGCTTGGGTGGTCTCCTCGGGGCCTTCAGATTCTGGCATGCCTGGGCTGGTTCTCTCGCTGCAGCTCACCTCCACACCCCAAACCTACCAACACAGTCCCCCAACACTCTGACCCAGAGCCCGTGAAGGCCCAGTGGACACCGGACAATCGGGCCTTTGTTGGTTGCCATGGCACCTGGCTGGGGTGGACAAGGCGGCTCTGTGCTTTGTCTGCCCAGAGCTCAGCTTCCCCCACTCCCACACACCCCGTCTCTTTCACTCTCCTACAATGCAAAGGCCGACTGAACCTCGGCCAGAGGGTAGGAAGGGAAAGAATGTGAGGAAGCAGGCACAGTCTCGCAGTGTGGATCTGCATCCGACATTGGGTGTCCCCGCAACAACAGTGGGCTGCCATTGTTAGGCGGGTCAGGGTCTGTGCCTCAGATTGAAGGCCACCTGCCAAGGCATCTTCTCAGAACATAGTGGGAAGGAGGGTCCTTTATGGATGTCACAGAGCTGTCTCTTCCTTTGTATCACCCCCAGGTGAGGGCTCATCTCCGAGCCGGCTAAATACATGACTCTGTAGGATCAGGGACCACACACCTGAGGCCGGTGTGCACACTCCTCTCCCAACAGTCCCGAGTTCCATCACATGCTGTGTGAGGACTTTCTTGGGTACCCTACCAGTCACCATCAGCCATTCAAATCCACTCCGCCCAACCTCCACCCTGATGACTAATCTTTGTCCACCCGCCCCCCTTTGGGAATCAGAAGGCCCAGCGAAGAGGAAGCATCTGGTTACATTCTCCAAGAGTCCACCCTATCCTCTCCTGGAGGACTCACATGGCATCATCCTTGGTCTCTGCACACAAGTGCAGGCGGGAGCCCTCCCGTAGGTTCACGGTCAGCAGGCCATCTCGGCTCCGGCCCTCTGGGGGCTGCACGTCTAAAGGCAAACACACATATATGGGGTTTCCACGAAGCACAGGCCCAGGTCCCCCAGTAAACCAGAAACCAGAATAGGAACCGACCTCTGGGTCCTGCTTCTTGGCCATTGCCAACCTCCTCTGATCCCACACAATTTCTTTGGGGATTCTGCTTTACTCTTTAGAGCCTTCCAACCTTTCCACATTGCCCATTGCCCTAGTTAGAGACATCTATCAATTACCCTGTTATAACTGTGGCCTGAGTCTTGGCTGAGGAGATTGGCTGTGTGACTCTGGGCCAGTTACTGAACTTCTCTGATCCTCCTTATTTCTTTTCATCTTTATCCCGTTCCTGGCACCTGGAGGGCAGGAACTGTGTCGGACTCACCTCTGTGATCCCAGCATAGGACACGGGCCCAGCACAAGGTAGGAACTCAATAAGGAACTCATTTCTTAAGTCACACCCACATGAGCTGGAGTTGATAGAGGCCCAGAAGCAATGGCTGTGGAAGCCCTCTGAAGCTGCAAAGAGCCTGATGCAGGTGTTCCCAGACAGACACAGTGGGAGGGCCATGGCCATAGTCACAATGCCAGAGGGAAAATGGCTTCTCACCGTGGCACTCTTGGCCAATCTTTATGTCGCGGATGTTGAACTGGATGAGCACACGATCCTCCTCGTCCTGCGCCGTCTCGTCATGGTAGTAGCCCAGGGTCCCATCCAACCACAGGGCGAACCAGTTCCGCTTCCAGCGGCGAAGGATGGAGCCTGTGCAATATTCCACCTTTGCTATGCAGGCTGGCAGCACAGCCTGCTGGGGGGCGGCGGGGGGGGGGTGCAGGAGCCCCAGACAGGCTCCCAGAATCCCCTTATCCCCAACCCCCAGTGTTGTGACCACCCCTTTCTTATCTATCTACCTCCTGAAATAATGGCAGGGCCTCTTTCTGTCTTGCTCACCCAGTGCCTCCCATTGGGCCTAACACATAACAGAGACCCCATAACTGTGTTGAATGGTAAATGAATAACCAGATTCCTTCCTTGGGGGCTTCCAAGGCCAAGCCCCAGGTTTCTTCAAGGACAAAGACCTCTCCCTACACTGAACCTCCCTCCATCTTACCTCTTATCTCTGACTTGTGTGACAGTCTTTTGTGTAGCTACCAGACTGGGGGGCCCACAGCTCCCTATACTGGACCTGGCACCCAGCAGGACCTGGGCTCAGTGGTTGCTGAACCGAATGAACTGAGCGTGGTCATGGGTCGTTGGGGAGCTCCTAACCCAAGATAGCTCTTGTTCAGATCACGATTCGGGCCAGAGGTGGGTCTGAAAGCCTGAGCCCTACCTTCAGACATTTTACAATTGAAAATCTTTTTTTTTTTTTTTTTTAAGATTTTATTTATTTTTCAACAGAGAGAGAGACAGAGAGAGAGGGAACACAAGCAGGGGGAGTGGGAGGGGGAGAAGCAGGCTTCCCGCTGAGCAGGGAGCCCGATGCGGGACTCGATCCCAGGACCCTGGGATCACGACCTGAGCCGAAGGCAGACGCTTAACGACTGAGTCACCCAGGCGCCCTACAATTGAAAATCTTAACACAAAGGGCAAAGACATAAGGCAGCTTCTTAGGGCTTTACAGATTCCAAAGCACAGAGGTGTTTTCATTTTATTCTAAGCCTTGTTCTGTGGTCAGCGCTGGGCTAGGGTGCTGTGGATACGCAGAGCATCAAACCTGGCCCCTGCTCTTGAGCAGCTCAGTCTGGGGTCAGTATGGGGTGTGGTAAGACCCATAGGTAAAGGCGGTTCTGTTGTAGGGGGTCAGTGCTATCACGGAGGTATGTATGAAGCGTTGGAAACAGCGTGGGGGGCTCCAACCCAGCTTGGTGCTACCGCAGAGGCTGGAGCGGGGGTTAGGGGAGAAGTCAGAGAAGGCTCCTCACAGAAGGGGACATTTACCAGGCAGTCAGGAACAGGGAGGACATTCCCAGCAGCAGGAAGAGTATGGACAAAGGAGGAGAGGGGAAAGAGGGTCTTGTTTCTTGGGAGAGTGGTTCACTGGGGCACATCCGACAAGCCACTTCCCTCCCCCCTGTCCCTGGACAAGGTACAGACAGACAAGGATTTGGCCCAGGGTCACTCACTCTGTCTCCACAGCCAGCCGCCCTTCACCAGGGCCATTTCTTCAAAAGGACTTTCCAGGGTGGGGTCAGGCGGAACCTGTGAGAGGAGCCACAGGACACACAGGCCTCATCAGCAGCTCCCAGAGAGAAGCCCCAGCCCGGTCCTCGCTGGTCCTCCCTGGGGGAGCCACCGAGGAAACGTTTACGGGAGTGTTCGCAAACAAACAAGGGCAAGCCTGCTTGTCTCCTTCTCCTTCCCTGCTCCAGCAGGATAATGGGCGCACTGTTCTTGTGGGGTTAACAGGGCAGCCACCCATTGTGCGAGGGTGGGAGTGGGGGTCGGGAGCCTGGATTCCAACCTCAGCTCCATAACCTTGACCTTGTCCCTTCTGCCTGGCTTCCATTTCTAGATCCGTGAAAGTGTGTCTATGAGGCCGGTAGAGGCTGGGGTGAGGAACGCTTACAGTGTTAGAAACCCTGGAATTTCGAAATGCTGGCAGCACAGAATATTAAAATCATGGCAATGAATGAGGGACTTTCATGATAAGAAAAGCCTCCCTCCCATTTGCACCTCTCCTGAAGCATTTACAAAGTATCTAAAATGATAGTTCAAAAGCAGCTCTGATTGCCTGAGCATTATGTGCCAGGCACGCTTCTCGGTGTTGGCGTCTACTATCTTGGTGAAGCCTCACAAAAATCCTTGTATTACCAGAAAACAGGCATGGTGAGAAGGTCAATCACTCATGCAGATCCCCCTGATTAGTAAGCAGGGGAGGCAGCCTTCACACCCAGCAGTCCCAGTTTCTAACCATTACAGCAGTAGGAGCTTTAAAAACTCTCGATCCCCAGGTCATACGCCATACCAATGAGATCAGAAGGTCTGGGGCTGGGAGGCGAGGGCTGGTAGTCTCTAAAGATCCCAGGTGATTCTAATGTGCAGCAAAATTCGGAAATCGCTGCACATCCTATGCTACTTCACCTTGTCCCCACTGTAACTCCATTAGATGGGTAGAATCTTTCCTCCTATTTTACAGATGGACAAACTGAGGGACAGCAAATGACTTGTCCATGTATGTGAAGGAGCTTGGACTGGAATCCAGGTTCCCTCTGTTCCTGAGGGCGACTTACTTGCGAGCAGGTGCCTCTGCCCCTCCCCCACCCGCTCACACCTGTTGCTGCGAAGCAATGGCTGGCACACCTGAGTGGAAGGCCCGACTTTGTCCCTGCTTCTCCTGCGGCTCCCTCCCTTCTCCAAGCCCTAACACTGGCCAGACTAGAGGGTCAGTTGCAAACTCCCTCTCCAGCCTCGCCTGCATGCACCCACCTGTCCACACCTCTTGCGGAGGCTGCTGCCGAAACGGCCGCTACTTGCTGCTGCGGCTGCTCCCCAAGCTGCTGCGCCTGCGCTTTGTGTGCCCCAGAACGCCTGGGGCATTTCAATCCCCAGGCTGCGCCCTGGGCCAGGCTACCCCTGGGCCCCGCCCTTTGGCCCCGCCCCACCTCCAGGGAGGGGATGGGCGGGGAGAGATGCGCGCCCACGAGGCTGCTGGGACTTGTAGTCTGCAGCCCTAGAGCTGGGCTCTACAAGGCCTCTCCTGGGTGCTAACCCTGAGCGGACCGGGAGCACAGGTGAGAAGCTGCACCTGTGGTTTTATTTTGCCAAGACATTTGTGCTCTCATTTATTATGAAATTCATTTCCTAAGAATCATTAATTCACTCTCTAAAAGAAGTAAGTTTGCAAGGAGGAGCCAGGCTCCTAGTTTTGTCATGTTTTTTCAATACTCAGTTTGTGCCTGGCACTGTAGTGGGTGCTAGTGGAGGGCACAAAGGAGCATCCGACAAGACCTTTCCTCCTTCCTTCCCCAGCTTCCAGTCTGGTGGGGGAGACTAAATGTAAACACAATTAGAGCACAACGTATGATTTAATGGTGGGAGAGAAGAGTCTCACTTTGCCCAAGAGGTTCAGGAAGGCCGCCCGAGGAAGCTAAAAAGGGTTCTTGTGGGTTGAGTAGGAGTTTCCCAGGGGAGAGCTAAGAGAATCATATGAGCACTGATTAGGAAGTTCAAAAGTGTGCCCAGTATTTCAGTGTGTTTGGAAAACAGAATGCCGGGGCAGGGGAGGGGAGAGGTCATGGGGAGTGGCAGGGGATGAAGCTGCAGGGTTTGCAAGGACGTAACATGAAGCCTTGGATGACAGGCTCAAGACTTGCTTGCCTCTTATGACAGAGTGGCTGGAGCCTGGGGAGTAGGGGTTTCAAGAGTTAGGTGGTCTGATTTGTGGGGTGAAAATATCTCTTTAGGGCATAGTCCAAAATGATTGAAGGAGGCCTGACTGGAAAAAGAACACCGTTTCTGTATCTACCACCTGGGTCTGCCCCTCCAGGATCACTTCCTTGAATAGTTCAAACCCATCTGCCTCCCCCCCGCCCCCCCAACCCCGGCAGCTAAGGGCAGACCCAGGATGTCATTCAGAGAAGAGGGACTGTCGGGGGCCTGAAGGACTCTTGGACACAAACCCTATTTGAGAGGGGCACCCACCCTGCCTTGGGCCCTTCTTCCTGTCCCAGAGACCTGTTCCTTACCGGGGCTGCAGGACTCATGGTTCCTGGCCGGCCAGGGTAGCATTTCCCAGAAGGCTCCCGCATTTCCCTGAGCGCCTTAAGAGATAAGGGGATCAGGAAGATGCTACCAAGTGGGAGCCGGAAGGGGGAGGCAAAGAGGGGGCAAACAGATTCCAGAGAAAATCGTCCTCTCTCCCGGCACTCCCCAACCTTCCGGACTTATCTCGACCGCCGACCCCGTCATTCAGTTCAGTGGATAACAAATCATCAGTGACTCAGCCGTGGTCTTGGCCTCGTATCTTTTAAGATTCCCGGAGCGGAGGGGCAGGGCTAATCCTCCTCCCTCGGTTGCAGTGGGGCTAAATCTGCCTTCTCCCGCCTGGCTGACAGTGCCATCACCCTAGTCCTGGCAGCACAGCCTGGCTCTTTAAGCTTCCCTCTAGCTTCGGAGTTTCTGTAATCCTGACCCTGAGTCACCCTGGGGCTTCGCCTCTTCGTGCAGTGCGTGCCTTGCTGGGGGTTCGCCATGGCCAATCCTATTAGGCGCTGAGCTCACAGTCTCTCTGCAGCCCCAGGAACCAGCTTTCCCAAACCACGCTGTTTCTGACCTTTGCCTTTCTGTCCCTGGAATGTCCCACGCTTGCCTTCTGGCTGAAATTTGAGCCTCACAGTGCAAGGGAGGAAAGGGGGGAAGACAGAAAGACGGTAAGGAGGGGAAGGAAGAGAAGGAAGGAGAGGAAGAAAGGACGGAAAGAAGGAAGGAAGGAAGAAGGGAGGGAAGGGAGGTAGAAGGGAGGTAAAGAGGGGAAGGAGAAGGAGGAAGTGTGGAAGGATAGAAGGATGGAAGGAAGGAAGGAAGGAAGGAAGGGAGCTGGCCTCAGGAAATCTGGACCTGGATCCTGCCCCTCTCCCCAGCTCTCCCTGCTCCCCTCTGAAGGACTTTTGGTGTCCATAGAGCAATGGGGGAACAGTGCAGACAGGTTCTAGATGACATTCTCTGGATTTAGTAACTAGATGAAAAAGGGAAGATTCTCCAGCAGCAGTGTGGAATTCAGAGGGAGGACTCCCCCACCAAACTCCCAAAGAGGGGGTGCTATGTCAAGAAAAAAGGGAATGGTACATGGTAAACTAAAACCACAGATCCCATTACAGAATCTAAATGCAGCCCCATCTGGCTTGTGTCTCTAAAATATGGGTCCATGACCCTCTCTGAGACGCTGATAAGAGGTATAGACTCTGCCCAGGGAAAAAATGCACACACATTATCACATTTTGCGTATAATTCCTGGGAGTTCGTAGACCTTGAAGCCATGACGATTACTGCTGAGATTATTTTTTAATTTCCAGAGCTGTGTAGACCATTGGAAAGAGTGTAGGTTGACAGGTGAGAGACTCTGAAAGCATAGCAGGAATCCCAGCTCCCAAAGTCTTGGCTTTGAGAGGTGGTTTGTTTAATCAACTAAAATGTATTGAGACCAACAAGCTAACAAGTAACTCAGGTTTCTCCTGTAACTAGTGCATAGAGCCATTGGCAGAGGGAAAAAAAGTATTTTGCTATTTCAAATTGTCTCTAGTGGATGAACAGCTCATACAATATATTGTTTAGAGAATAGTGGACTGGCTCATCAAATTAAAATTTGCTACTTATATTTTCTAGAGTATAATATAATGAGAATAACATGCTATCTCTAGTCTAAAATTCTGAAATTTATATTAAGGTGCAATTTGAGCAAAAGTAAAAACCAGTTATGTAAAAGGTTTTTTAATAATAATTTAGTGACAAACATACCATAAAATTCAGTATTTTAATTTATTTTTAAATATTTATTTATTTATTTGAAAGAGAATGAGCGGGAGGGGCAGAGGGAGAGGGAGAGAGAAACTCAAGCAGACTCAGTGCTGAGTGGGAGCCAATGCCAAACTTGATCCCACAACCCTGAGATCATGACCTGAGCCGAAACCAAGAGTCGAATGCTTAATGGGCTGCACCACCCAGGCACGCCTCAGTCTTTTAAAGTGTACAATTCAGTGTTCTAATATATTCAGAGTTGTGCAACCATTACCACTATCTAATTTCAGGACATTTTCATCCCCCCAAAGAGAAACTCTATACCCTTTAGCAGTCACTCTCAAACCCCTTTCCCCCCAACTTCTGGCAACAACCACTATCTACCTGGTCTCTATGGATTTGTTTATTCTGGACATTTCATATAAACAGAGTCATGCAATATGTGGTCTTTTGTTAACGGGCTTCTTTCACTTAACATGATGTTTTCAAGGTTCATCCATGTTATAGCATGAATCAGTTCTTCATTCCCTTTCATTGACAAATAATATTCCATTGTATGGATATACCGTATTTTATTTATCCATCAGTTGATGGACATTTGGGTAGTTTCCACTTTTTAGCTATTATAAATAGTGCTGCTAAGAACATTGTGAGAATTTTTGTGTGGATATATGTTTTTATTTCTCTTGGGTGTGATATTGCTGGGTCATATGGTAACTCTATGTTTAACATTTTGTGGAACTGTCAAACTATTTTCCAAAGTGGCTGCACTATTTTATAATCCCATCAGCAGCCTGTGAGAGTTCCAATTTTTCTGCATCCTCACCAATGTTGTTATTGTCCATCTTTTTTATTATAGCTGTCCTAAGTAGGTGAAAAGTGTTATCTTGTGGTTTTGACATGCATTTCCTTAATGGCTAAGGATGTTGAAAATCTTTTCATGTGCTTATTAGCCATTTGTACATCTTCTTTGAAGACACGTTGATTCTAACCTTTTGTCCACTTTTAATTGGATTATTTGTTTTTTATTGTTGGGTTGTAAAAAGTTGTTTAAACTAAAAAAAAATGTAGGTAATTCAAAAATAATTTTGAAGAAAAATTAAGTGAAATGGTGTAAGGTCCTTCGTGTTTCAGGAGTTTGAGTAGAAGGGTTATGCGGAGGCTCAATGAGCCCAGAAGGTGACATACTTCCATTTCTTGGATGGGAGTGTCCAAAGAAAAACCCAGCCCTTGAGTGAGGATAAGGAGCACAACAACTTTTTGGTGGAAAGCCACCTGGGGAGGAGGAGGGGGGTTCATCCAGTCTTTGTGGAACAGAGGGGTTCGTTTTATGTGTCAACCTGGCTAGGCTATAGTACCCAGTTATTCAATCAAACACTAATCCAGGTGTTGCTGTGAGGTGTTTTGTGGACGTGGTTAACCTCTATAATCAGTTGACTTTAAGTAAAGGAGATTATCCTCAATGATCATCCAATTAATTGAAGGGCCTTAAGAGAAACACCTAGGTTTTCCTGAGGAAGAAGACTGCATTCATAGTCAGTCTATGTATTATAGCTTAAGCCCCTGCCTGAGAGTTTTCAGCCTGCATGCCTGCCTTACACATTTCAGACTTGCCAGAACTCAAAGTCATAGAAGCCAATTCCTTGAGATAACTCTTTATATATGTATGCATAGGTAGGCTACTGGTTGTGTTTCTCTGCAGAACTCTCACTGATACAGGGAGGAAGTACATGTCTTCTTGTCCTGAACTTCCCATTTGAATCTATTGGAAACACCAGATTTGTCTGACAGGAAGGGGCACAAAGACCCTCCCATCTCAGAAGACACAGCACCCCACGCCCAGAGCAACTGCTCCCTGAAAACTGCTCCAACTGGATCATCATCTAGAAGCTCAAGTTTAATTATTGCTTCCATTGTTCTTTGTCTCATGCTTGCAATCTCTTGTCTTGAGATAAAAAGGTTTCTTTCAGCCTCCTGTGCTCTTGTCCAATGATCATGACCTTTTAGTTCAAGGGAAGTAATTGGGTTTTGAGAAGGATAAATGATGCTTTCCAGCTTTTCTTCAAGGTCTTTGACTTGCACTCTGAAGGTCTTCAACGCTTCATTTGCATGCTCATCTTGTCATTTGCTTTAGGACTTTCCTTCTCTTGCTCCAAGTAATGATCTTCCTGGACTGATAATTTCTCAAGAGACTCCATTTCTTTCTCTTGACAGGTTCAGTCATTTCATTTCCTCTCCCCTGAAGATTTTGATCTGCACTTTTTCAGTGGAGGTTTGCTCAGCCTGAAGAATTTTTTTTTTAAGATTTATTTATTTATTTTAGAGAGAGAGCAGCGAAGAGGCAGAGGGAGAGGGAGAGAATCTCAAGCAGACGTCCCGCTGAGCCCGACGCTCAATCCCATGACCCTGAGATCATGACCCAAGCCAAGATCAAGAGTTGGATGCTCAACCGACTGAGCCACCCAGGCGCCCCTCATCCTGAAGACTTTTAAGATGATCTGTCATGTTGGCTTTTCTGTTCCCTTCTTCAGCAATGTTGATGTAGAATTAATGTCTCTCTCCATCTTGTATGTTTAAATGCACACTCGACTTTTCAACATCAGTCAGTATCCTCCTGGCTCCTCTTGTCTGGTCATAAATACTGTTTCCACCTCCTGATTCCAACCTATTACCCATGTTCCTTTCTCCAAGGTGAGCTATCAGGTCTTTCATCTTTAGCTAACATTCCTCCAGAGACTTGATCTGACTCGTCACACATGCTGTGGAGTTCTGTATGAAGGTCCTGAGTCTTCCTTTTGTTGCCCGTATGGTTTTAAATTTGCTTTTGCGTTTTCCACCTGTACTTTTATAGATTTGGTTTCTCTGTATGGATTTGGCTTTTTATGGATTTTGGATCTTTCTCATGATATAAGAGATTGGCTTATCTTGATCTGAATATTGAGATTTTTTTTTCCTAGCTGGTTTGCTATTGGGCAGAAGATGGACCAAATCATGGGGTTAGATGTACCAGGGCATCAGGCACTTCTGGGCTTTTATCTTCTTTCATCTCAGGGTGAAACTGACAGGAACTTTCATTTTACTAAACTATGCTGAATTGTTAATGCTGTGTTCCTTGACTCTAAGTCCTCCTCCTCCTCCTCTTTCTCTTCCTCCTCCTCCTCCTCTTCTTCTTCTTCTTCTTCTCCTCCTCCTCCTCCTCCTCCCCCTCCTCCTTCTCCTTCTTCTCTTCCTCCTCCTCCTCCTCCTTCTTCTCCTTCTCTCCTCCTCCTCCTCCTCTTTCTTCTTCTTCTGGAATTGACAAAGGAAGTATGAAAAATAAGAACAGGGGAGGAGACTTGCTCTCCAGAAAACAGGATTGCCTAGAAAGCCAATGTAATCAGAGCAATATGTGGCAGAAACTGCTAGTTTACCCCCAATATACATTTTTCTTTTTTTTTTTTTTTAAGATTTTATTTATTTGACAGAGAGAGACACAGCGAGAGAGGGAACACAGTGGGAGAGGGAGAAGCAGGCCTCCCGTGGAACAGGGAGCCCGATGCAGGACTTGATCCCAGGATCCTGGGATCATGACCTGAGCCAAAGGCAGACGCTTAGCGACTGAGCCACCCAGGTGCCCCACATTCTTCTTCTCATCCTTAGTAGAACCCTAGATTTACACTGGGACACATAGCCATTTGGAATTAAGACCACCTCTCTCAGCATATCTTCCAGCTTATTGTGGCCATGTGATTAATTCTGGCAAATGAGATATAGGTAGAAGTGTCCTGTGCAACTTCAGGAAGTGTCCTTTGAGGGAGAGACATAGCTTTCTTTGTCCCTTTCACCTTCTGTTGGTTGAGAGGCAGCCATATGGCTGAAGCTTAAGCAGCCATCTTGGATCAGGAGAGAAAAGCCATCTGTTGAGGATGGTGGAACAAGAGAAAAAGAGCCTGGGTCCCTGAAACTGTGGAGGGTCAAGTCAGCTCTAGATTACTTATCTCTGGACTACACTTATGTGAGAGAGAAATAAATTTTTATTTAGTTTAAGCCACTACCACTTTAATTTTTCTGTCAGTGGTAAACCTAATTCTAATTAATGTTGTATTTGGTATCTAGAAATAGGGCACTGCAAGTGACAAAACTGAGGTGCTTAATTAACGAGTGCATTGGGTTGCAGATGGCAAGGACTCAGGCATTGCAGACTGGAAAGCTTGTGACTCTTGTTATACAGTAGCAAAACATTTGATCAAAAAATTGTGTGTTAGTTGCATATTACTGTGAGGCAAACCATCCCCGAACTTGATGGGTTAAAACAATGAACATTTTACTACCTCTCATGATTCTTTGGGTTGACTGTGATGGTTCCAACTGGGTGGTTCTTCTGCTGGTCTCACAGGGGTCTTTGATGAGTCAGATGGTGGCTGGTGATGGAATATCCAAGGACTTCATTGCATATTTGAGTGGGATGCCTGGAAAGGCTGTGACCTCTTTCTCCATGTGACTGAGCTTGGGCTTCTTTACGTGGTAGCTGTATCCCAATTAGGCAAACGTGAAAGATGCCAGACCTTCTTAAGGTTTTAAAGTTAGTCAAGGACAAGCCCAGATTTAAAGGGAGGGTACTACATGGTTGTGAATACTGGAAGAGGTGGTTTATTGGAGGTAAGTTTCAGGAAACAGCTACCTCACCTTGAAAGGCAAATCATAGACTACTTGAGGTAGCAATGCATCATAGCAATGTAGAAAGATGGGGAAATTTAGTATGTTGATGTTTTCTGGCTCCTTCTTGCTACTTTTAGCAAAATCCTACTAGAGAGAAAGAAATACAGAAACTCAAACTGGAGCTAACTACCCTGTAGAGCTTTACTAAGGGAGGAACGCTTTGCTATTACCTATAATCTGGGTTGACCAAGACTCCTTTAATTTTGAGTTTTGTAGAGTTTTTGCAGGAGCCAATTGCTTCCGCACCGAAGCACTTAAGAGGGTTAACTGCAAAGTGACAGTCATAGGAGGAGTTAAGACAAGTGCCCTCTTCAGAAAAGCAGTGGGCCTGTTGGCAAGGAAGGATGGTGCTTTCCCACCCAAGTGTGTTGTTTCAGATGGTCTGAAGAGAGCCATCATCCAGTTGGGAGAATGGCCAATAAGGAAAAGTTCAGAGTTTTCAGGCTTGAAAAGCATGTCCAGATAAGGTCTTTGGCTGTGGTTACTCACATTGGAACTGACTAGAACCAAATAGACCAAAGGTCTACTAAATTTTTAAGGAATTGTGCTATCAAGGAAACCTCAAACCCACCCTGTAGAAGCCTCTGATTGCTCAACCCTCACAATACTCCTTGGGTCCTTGAACTTGCGCTAGGCGGAAGTAGACTTGGATGACTGAATTTTTCAAAAAGGGTAGGCTCTCTCATGTTCTTTGTGGATGTGGCTATCCAGCCCTGCATGTATGCTGCTTCTCAGAAATGTGGCTGATCTAGGAATTAAGTGAGGACTACTGATTTACTTATTAGTTTAATCAAGTTTTACCAAATGCTTCTTTGTATCAGATATTACATTAGTGCGGGGGATGCAGTTGTAAAAGAAAGGAGAGGCAGCTGAGAGTCCAGAAGGCCTGGTAGGACCCATATTCACTCAGACTCTTCATCTATGGCCATGTCTCCTCAGTGAGGCCTTTTTGAAAGACTCCAGAAGTTCCCACATCTGTCCCTTTTGCTGATCTCAGTGATGTGTATCCCAGCTGCACCAGCTTCCTTGGTCAGTCTTGTTGGATTTTTCCAGGTCATGTCTGTATCTGGGTCTGCCATTGACATTTCCAATACACTGGTTGGCTAGGGTGCAGAGGTTAGGACTCATGGTCCTGGTGTTTTCTAGGCAAAGGGTGACAGTGGACTCTGGTGTCTTGAAAAAGACATCCCCTCTTTTTACCCCTTGATCTGGTTCCTGGGAAGGAAGCAGAAAAATTCACCTTCCAGCCAAGAAACCTCCCAGAAGCAGTGAAGTCACATCATTACAACATTCTTAGTTGATGGAAGTGGGTACTAACTGAGCTCTGCCTGCAAAAAAAGACACCAAGGCCCCAATTCCCTCGCTATGAGGACATGGGTCGCTATCCTGCCACAACTCATGGCTGGAGTTAGAGCTCTGTACTCCCTCTCTCCATGTAGAGAAGATTTATGTGTTTTGACAGGGCACCTGGGTGGTTCAGTTGGTTAAGCATCTGACTCTTGATATCGGCTCAGGTCATGATCTCAGGATCATGAGATCGAGCCCCATGTTGGGCTCCACACTGACTGTGGAGCCTGCCTAAGATTCTCTCTCTCTTTCCCTCTGCCCCTCCTTCCCCGCTCACATGTGTGCTCTCTCTCTCTCTCTTTAATATGTGTGTGTGTGTGTGTACGTGCATGTATGGTTTTGAGAACAGTAACTGAACATGAGAAGGGAATGCAAAGAACTCAGTGTGCCCATCAGATTCAGAGTGACACCAGCAGGAGGGCCTGACCCCTTGAAAGGTCCCTGTGGCCTGTGTAAGGATCTGAATCAGCATGAGTATCATGCCAGCAACAGTCAAGGGTGCCTTCACAAGCACAAGAAAAGATGGTGAGAAGTGGATGGATTTCGTGTGTATTTTGGAGTTTTATTAGCTTATTGATGGACTGGATATAGATCTTGAGGGAAAGGGAGAATTTAGGAAAGGCTCTTAGTTTCTAACTTGAAGTGGAAGCATTTGCATATATATGAATTTATGTATACATTTGCATATATATGAATTTTATATAAATATTATATACATATATATATATACACATACATATATATATTGGGGCACCTGGGTGGCTTAGTTGGTTAAGTGTCCGACTCTTAGTTTCAGCTCAGGTCTTGATCTTGGGGTCATGAGTTCAAACCCTGCATTGGGCTCCATGCTGGGCATGGGGCCTACTTAAAAAAACACAACATATATACATATATATACACACACACACATATATACATATATATGTATATATGCATTTGTTTAAATATATGCAAAATACTTCTAGAGGGCTGTATAAGAATTTCCATGGGAGATGTGATAGATTGCAAAAAGATGGCCACAAATTCCTCCCAATCCTTGTGTGTCTGGCCTTTTGCAATTTGACTTTGCTGTTCCTCCCATCAAGAGGTGGAGCCTGCTTTTTCCCACTCTCAAATCTGTCTGGCCAGGTAACTTGCTTTAACCAATAGAATGGAACTGAAGTGATGTCAGAGCTCTGGGCCCAGGGGGCCTTGCAGTTTCCCTTTCTTACCACCAGGCAGAGAAGCCTCCTTGAGGATGAGAGATCACAAGGAAAGAGAGGCCCGCAGAAAGCCAGCCTGAACAGCCACACATGTGAGTGAGGCCATCTTAGACCTTGTAGCCCCAGTCCATCAGCCATCGGAGCGAAGCAGCATGATTCATGCCAGGCCAGGCCAGACCAGCAGAAGCACCGCCCAGCTGCGTCCAGCCCAAATTACTGACCCAGAGAATCGAGAACAAATACGGTGGTTGTTGCGTTAAGCCACTGAGTTTTGGGCTACTTTATTGCACAGTAATAGATAACTGTTACAGGAGGCAACTGAGTGGCTGAAGAACAGGAATAGGAGAGATTTTCATTTACCCTTTTGTATCATTTGAGTTTTGAAACTCGTGAATATATTACCTATTAATCTTCAAGCACTTTTGTCACATTCGATGAACAAATCTCTTATTTTGAACATGAAGAGTATAGTGTTTGACTCATCATTACCATTGATTTTTTTTTTAAGATTTATTTATTTATTTTAGAGAGAGAGAGGAAGGAGGGTGTGCATGCAACTGGGGGAGGGGCAGAGGGAGAGGGAGAGAAGCCTAAGCCCACTCACCACTGAGCATGGAACCAACTTGGGGCTCGGTCTCACCACCCATGAACTCACAGCCCAAGCTGAAATCATGAGTTGGATGCTTAAGGGTGACCTGAGTCACCCATGTGCCCCACCATTGATTTTTAAATAAACTTTTCTTGAGGCATAACATACCTACAGAAAAGTACACAAGTCATAATAGTACAGCTTGATGAACTTTCCCAAAGTGAACATACCTGTGTAACTGGCACCCAGATCAAGAAACACCACCAGTCTCCCTCAGGCCCCTCCTAGTTGCTACCCACGAGGAGTGTATGTGTATGTGTGTGTGTGTAATATATATATATTTACTTCTATTTATAAATGTATTTACATATATTGCTACTCACAAGGATAAATATATATGTATATTTACTTATATTGCTATCCACAACGGTAAACATATATCTTTACTTCTATTTATAAATGTATTTACATATATATATATTTTTAAAGATTTTATTTATTTATTTGAGACAGAGAGAATGAGAGACAGAGAGCATGAGAGGGAGGAGGGTCAGAGGGAGAAGCAGACTCCCCGCCGAGCAGGGAGCCCGATGTGGGACTCGATCCCGGGACTCCAGGATCATGACCTGAGCTGAAGGCAGTCACTTAACCAACTGAGCCACCCAGGAGCCCTGTTTTTTATTTGTTTAGAAAAACAGTTTCTTTTTCTCACCACTAAATATATTTGAACAAATATTTAAAGAATGTCATTTTAAAGGCACATGGAGTTATCTGCCTTCACGAGAGCACCCGCAGATCACCTTCTGGCCCTTCTGCTTTAGCCATGTGAAAACCTCGGAGCTGTTCCTGGTTGAAACCAAACCCCTGCCCCTAGGAAGATGCGTTCCTTCCCTCTTGTGGCCATATTTGGCTACTGCACCCAAGCTAGGCACCCAGGTCAGCCGAGGACTTTTACAAAGCTTAAGCCAGGGTGCAGAACCAGATAAGCTGGGCTCCGTTCTGGGCTGGCATTTTAGAGCAACTCTTTTGGCGAAGTGACCTGACCGTCCCCAGCTTGGGTAGCACCTACAAGGTTGCCTCTGTGGTTGGTAGATGGTTTCACGGGGAGGAGATGGTTAGAACGGGGAGTGGGGAGGGGCAGCTGAAGGTTCCTCCTGAAAGACAACCAGTTGTTAGAGATTGAGGCCTTGGCATTCTCAGAACACAGTATTTGGGAGGCCCCTGGGTGTCCCTATGTGGCTGAAGCCCTGAATCCCTGCTTCTCCGGAGTTTCTCCTGCCTGCCAGGTGCCGTGGGAGAAGGCAAGGTGTGTGGGAAGCTTCGGTAAGAACCAGGGGCCTGCTGCCGAGACCTGGGACTTCTAGGGTACGGCCCACCCGGGTGAGCCAGCAGAGGCGGGAAGACAGGACCTAACACAGACTGAGTGTGATGGAAAGCTGGCAAAGAAATGACATGATGTGATTCCTGTCTTTAAAATTCTCATTTGGGAGAGAGCTCACTCTTTGGGGAGGTGGAAGGAACTGGTGACTTCTCCAGAGGAGACCTGGTAGAGGAGGGCCATGAGAAGTGGACCCGCCGGGGAGGTCTCCACAAGCAGGCCTCGCCTCCCACCGCTCACACCTGGGGCTGGTCCAGAGGACAGAACCAGTTGCAATCTATAAATATTGACGTTGGTCAATTCTAGTTTATGTCTGTTTTACTGTCCCGATCTTTCGGTTTCCTCCTTGTGTAATATTTTGTCATGTATGGGACACGCACCACTAGCCCTACTCAGGAGTGCAGCTACAAATAGGGTATGAGAGGGGGACCCATCCAGGCCAAGAGTAGGGCACGGGCAGCCCCTGGAACTCATTTCCCACGGCACTGTCGCCAGAGTCCCAGTAGAAAGGGTCCTGTTCCAATAATGTTGAAATGGAGGAGGAACGTATTTTGATGATGTTAGTGATTTAAAAAAAAAGTGGGGGGAGCTTTTAAATAGAGTGGGTATGGGGAGGAAACAGCTAGGTGACTAGGCCACCTTGGAAGTACTACTGTCTAGCAAATAGCCTAGTTAGAAAGGGGGCGCCCCTAGAACCTAGTGGCTGATATTACTGGGCTAATTCACACATACTGAGCTTGCTGTCTGGGAAGATGAATGAGCCTCTAAGGTCACCAGATACATCTCTCCTCACACTTGAAAAAATATTCTGCATCAATTAGGATGTTTTTGGCTGTAATTGAGTCTTCCTAACCAAAATTGACTTAAGGCATGTCTGGCTCGCTCAGTCAGAAGAGTGTGTGATTCTTGATCTCAGGGTCGTGGGTTTGAGCCCCAACTGCATGTAGAGATTACTAAAAAAATAAACTTTATTTATTAAAGATTTATTTCTTCATTTGAGAGAGAGAGAGAGAGCATGAGTGGGAGGGGCAGAGAGGGAGAGGGAATCTCAAGCAGAGCCCCACGCAGGGCTCCATCCCAGGACCCAGAGATCATGACTGAGCCGAACCCAAGAGTTAGAAGCTTAACCGACTGTGCCATCCAGGTGCCCACAAAAATAAATAAACTTTAAAACAAAACAAAACCAACTTAAGCTGTAGAATTTTCATAATCTTGCTTAATAAGAAGCCAGCAGAACAGTCCCTAGATTGACTCAGTGGCTTAGCCTGTCCCCCAGGACTTTGCCATCTCTCCCCTCAGCCACCCTCCTTGGCAACATCTTCCCTCAAGGTTGCAAGGTGGCTGCTGCAGATCCAAATATCACACTATTGTGCAACAACATCCCAAATCTTCCCTCCTTCTCTCCTCTTTTTTCTTTTTTAATCACAGAGGGCAATCTTTCTTAAAAGCCTACCCCCACCTCCCACCAGGAGACGTCCCCTTTCACTTCACTGGTCAGAACTGGGGCACACAGGCTCCGCTGACCCAGCTGCAGGGAACATGTGGTGGCGTGGGCCATGATTCATCCTATCAACAGGGAAGAGGGAATGCTTGCTGGGAAGTGACCCCCTGTGTCTGCCATTACAGTTTTGTTCTTTTCTCTGATTCCAGGAGTCATATATGTCCAGTGTAGACAATTTAGGAAATCCAGAGAAGGATGAAGTAGAAAATAAAATCGCATACTCTATCACCTGGATCCAAGCACTGTCTTATCCCTTTGCACTGCTTTTATCCCTCTCTGCGCTCTGCTCCGCCCCGGCCCTCCATCCTGCTCTTGCACCAGCCCTTCATCTCTGCCCACCCACTCCCAAACCACCTTCGGTTCAGCATGGAAACACTTGCTGTTGGCATTGACCCCAAATTCCTCCCTCGCTTTTTTTTTAAAGCTGTGAAAAAAAATCGTAAATAACAGAGTATGTAAAATGGACGCGTATGGTTTAAATAATGATGAACCCACCACTCAGTCTGAATGCTTTGAAGCCCTCATCACATCCCCTCCTGAAGTGGCTGTTACTTATTGCATTAATCATTTGTGGCCACAAAAATGCCACGTATTGCCTCAAAACTCAACAAGCATTCATCTCACTCTCATGGTCTGCAGGTTGCACTAATCTAGATTGGGTTTGGTGGGGTGGCTCTGCTTCAGGTGGTGGGTTGTCTGGGTTTGGCTCCAGACTGCAGGCTGGACCCAGGTCTGCTCCACATGTCTCTCATCCTACTAGGATCAGAGTCTACCTGGTGTATATTCTCCTCCTGGCAGCTCACTGACATGGGAGAACCACGTCCAACAGCAGCATAAGCACGTTTAAGGCTGCTCAAGTCACGTTTACTAACATTCTACTGGCCAACACAAATCATATGGCCAAGCCCAGCCTCAGTGGGACAGGGAAGTGCGCTCCCTTCACAGCAGAGGGAGGGACCCTGAACATTTGCTAAACCATAAGCCAGACTGCCACAAACATGCCTTTGGTTTTCTTTATGGTTTTGTCAGAAAGGGATGTATCTCTGCGTAATATATTAGTTGGTTTCCTCTGGTTTTGAATTTTATTTTTTATTTCTTATTTTTTATTTTTTTAGAAGATTTTATTTATTTATTTGACAGAGAGAGACACAGTGAGAGGAAACACAAGCAGGGGGAGTGGGAGAGGGAGAAGCAGGCTTCCCGCAGAGCAGGGAGCCCGACGCAGGGCTCGATCCCAGGACCCCGGGATCATGACCTGAGCTGAAGGCAGACGCTTAACCAACTGAGCCACCCAGGCGCCCCTAATGGTTTTTTTTTTTTTTTTAAGATTTTATTTATTTATTTGACAGAGAGAGAGAGCACAAGCAGGGGGAGCTGTAGGCAGAGGGAGAGGGAAAAGCAGGCTTCCTGCTCAGCAGGGAGCCCAATGCGGGGCTCGATTCCAGGACCCTGGGATCATGACCTGAGCTGAAGGCAGACGCTTAACGACTGAGCCACGCAGGCACCCCTGGCTTTCAATTTTATATAAATGGATTCTGAGTGGATATATTTTCTCAGAGTTATGTTTCTCCTCCCTTCTCCTTACTTTGTTTTCTCCCTGTTTATCAGTCAGGAAGTTTGGTTGTGAAAACAGACGCCAGGGTGCCTGGGTGGCTCAGTTGGTTAAGCGACTGCCTTCGGCTCAGGTCATGATCCTGGAGTCCTGGGATCGAGTCCCGCATCGGGCTCCCTGCTCAGCAGGGAGTCTGCTTCTCCCTCTCCCTCTCCTCCCTCTTGTGCTCTCTCTCTCTCTCAAATAAATAAATAAAATCTTTGAAAAAAAAAAAAAAAAAAAAAACAGACGCCAATTCTGGCTCACTTAAAGGAAAGGAATTTATTGGAAGGTTGGGTGGTTAACAGAATTGATGGGAAGGTTGGATGGAGAACCAGGCTCAGGAAGTGGACAGGATACAGATGAGTAGTTGCCTGGGGCTGGAGATGGAGAGTCCCTCTACAGGGAACTCCCTGTAAAGGGGCACAAAGAAACCTTTTGGGTTGATGAAAATATTTTGTATCTTGATTGTGAGAGTGGTCATATGGTATTAGTCAAAACTCATCAAAACTATACACTTCAAATGCGTGCAGTTTATTATATGTAAATTATACATCACCTCGATATAAAAAAGAGGACCTGCTTCATTTAATAATAATTTTTAAGTCTGTAGTGGCTAGTGCTTGAGAAAACAACTGTGGGGTTCTCCCCAGACCAGTTTTACATGATTTGGGTGCTATTTCTGGCTCTATACCTGGTTCTCTAGGCCTCTTGTTGATTCTGTGAGCTCCCCAATAGCACTTTTTGTTTTTGAAATATAAACAGATATATCTCAAGAAACAATTCATTAATTTGAGTATATTCACAGAATTGTGACACCATCACCACAATCAATTTTAGAACATTTCATCACCCCAAAAAGAAAGGCCATTACTCTGGCAGTCATATAGTGCTGCCATAACGAAGTGTCCGGGTGGCCTAAAGCAACAGAAATGGATCCTCTCACAGTTCTGGAGGCAAGGAGTCCCAAACAAGGTGCTGGTAGGACCATGCTCTCTCTGCAGGCTCTCGGGAAGAATCTGTTCCATGCCTTTCTCTTAGCTTCTCATGCTGCCAGCGTTCCTTGGTGCTCCTTGGCTGCCAGGCACATCACTGCAAGTTGCTGCCTCTGCAGCCACGTGACGTTCTCCTCTGTGTCTCATGGTTTCACATGTCCTTCTTTTCTCTTTGTGCATCTCTCTGTGTGTCTGTCCTCTTCTTATAAAGACATCAGTCATATTAGATAAAGAACATACTCTACTCTCATATGACCTTATCCTAGTTTACATCTTGATTATGTTTGCAAAGACCCTATTTCCCAAAAAGGCCACATTCACAGGTACCAGGGGTTAGGACTTTAGTATACCTTTTCGGGGGACATAATTCAGCCCGCAACACCTTCTCATCCCTAGGCAGCCACTAAGCTGCGATCTGTGTTTATGGATTTACCTACTCTGGACACTTCATATAAATGTAATCATACAATATGTAGTCTTTTGTGACTACTTTCCTTCACATAGCATAATGTTCTCAAGGTTCATCCATGTTGTAGCATATTGTATTAGTACTCCGTTACTTTTTATTTGAAATAACATTCCATTGTATAGATATACTGTATTTAGTCTCTTCATTCCTTAATTGATGGACATTTGGGTTGTTTCCATTCTTTGGCTATCACGAATGGTGCTGCTGTGAACATTCTTTTACATATTTTTGTGTGAACATATTTTTTTTTAAAGGTTTTATTTATTTATTTGACAGAGAGAGAGAGACAGCGAGAGAGGGAACACAAGAAGGGGGAGTGGGAGAGGGAGAAGCAGGCTTCCTGCAGAGCAGGGAGCCCGATGCAGGGCTCAATCCCAGGACTCCCGGATCATGACCTTAGCTGAAGGCAGCCGCTTAACCAACTGAGCCACCCAGGTGCCCCTAATGGTTTGGTTTTTTTTTTTTTTTTTTTTAAGATTTTATTTATTTATTTGACAGAGAGAGAGAGCACAAGCAGGGGGAGCTGTAGGCAGAGGGAGAGGGAGAAGCAGGCTTCCTGCTCACCAGGGAGCCCGATGCGGGGCTCGATTCCAGGATGCTGGGATCATGACCTGAGCTGAAGGAAGGCAGACACTTAACGACTAAGCCACCCCAGCACCCCGTGAACATGTTTTAATTTCTCTTGGATATATACCTAGGAGTGTAATTGTTGGGTCATATGGCTCCTCTATTTAATTATGAGGACCTGCCAGTCTGTTTTCCAAAGAAGCTACACCATTTTACATCCCTACCAACAATGTATGGGGTTTCCAATTTCTCCACATCTTTGCCAACACTTGTTATTATCTATCTTTTAAATTATTAGTCATTCCAGTGAGTTGGAAGTATTTCGTTGTGCTTTCGATTTAGCATTTCTGTAACAACTAATGATGTTGAGCACCTTTTCATGTGCTTATTCTCATATTCTTTTTTTTTTTTTTTAAGATTTTATTTATTTGTTTGTCAGAGAGAAAGGGAGAGAGAGAGAGCACAAGCAGGGGGAGCGGCAGGCAGAAGGAGAAGCAGCAGGCAGAAGGAGAAGCAGAATCCCCACTGAGCAAGGAGCCCAAGCAGGACTCAATCCCAGGACCCTGGGATCATGACCTGAGCTGAAGGAAGACAGTTAACCAACTGAGCCATCCAGGTGACCTTCCTTTTTTTTTTTTTTTTTTAAGTAGGCTCCATGCCTAGCATGGAGCCCAATGCGGGGCTTGAACTCATAGCTGTGAGGTAGAGACCTTAGCTCAGACCAAGAGTCGGATGCTTAATGGACTAAGCCACCTAGGTGCTCCTCCCATATTCTTTTAATGAATTCCTTCTCTTAAATCAGCCAGAAATTTTTGTCATGTTTTTGTTGCTTGACACCTGCAAACAACAAAACCATGAATCCCTGAAACTTTCCTGAAAGTCTCCTTAAGAGGTATCTGTCTTCTGAGTTGGTTGTGGGTCTAACAAAGGAGTTCTCCAGGGGTCCTTTGAGTTTTACTTTAAGGTCCCTTGAAGACCCCAAGGGTCCAGGAGTTCCATTTCACAGGGGCCCTCAAAATTCACCAAGGCCCTCAGGGGTGAGAGGTTGCTTCCAAACTCATTAAATCATTTAGAAAACACTCATTCACAGTCCCTACTTGTCCCAGGCCTGGCTTGGTGCCTAGGGTCCTTTAGGGAGCTCATCATCTGCTACAGAAGGCAGACATGGACACAGCCAGTTTCTGCTCAGAGTGACCAGTGCTGCTGCAGAAGAAAACAAGGTCTCTCTGTCCCTGGGAACAGGATGCTTCTTAGAGATGGCAATAGCTGAGATAAGTCCTGGAGGTTGAGTGGGAGATAGCCAGGTGAAAGGTGGGATGTGTGATGATGCTCGAGAAATGGCTCAGTCAAAGGGACAGCTTTGTATTAGTGATGATGTAAGTTCAACTGCTATAACAATAATCCTCTGTGATGTAAATAGGTATAGATCTTTAAAGTTCAACTGTGAGCTATCCTAGTGGGAATATAAATTATGTTTACCAAAACTTAGTGGCTTGAAACAATGGACATTATCAAAACTTAGTGGTTTGAAACAATGGACATTTATTGTCTCACATGTTATCTGTGGTCAAGGATTTGGAAATGGCTTACCTAGGTGGTTCTTACTCAAGGTTCTCATGCAGTTGCAGTCAAGACATGAGCCAGGGCTGTGGTCATCCAAAGGCTCGACAGGAAGCTTGGTTATTGGCAGGAGGTCTTAATTCTTCATAATGTGGATCTGTTCTCATGACATGGCAGCCGGCTTCTGCCAGAGCAAGTGATCTAAGAAAGAGTGAGGCAGAAGCCACAATGCTTTTTATTATATAGTCTCAGAAGTCACCCTCTGTCAGGGATATGAGTACCAGGAGGTAAGAATCATGGGGCCCATCTTGGAGGTTGGATAACATAATCTGCCTTTTAAAAAATATATTTTATTTATTTATTTGAGAGAAAGAGTGAGCGAGAGAGTGAGAGAAAGAGAGGGAGAGCATGAGCAGGGGGAGAGGGAGAGGGAGAAGCAGACTCCCCGCTAAGCAGGGAGCCCAACATGGGGCTTTATCCCACAACCCTGGGATCATGACCTGAGCTGAAGGCAGACACCCAACCGACTGAGCCACCCAGGTGCCCCTATAATCTGCCTTTTTGACCCCAATGATTTATGTCTCTCCTACATGCAAAATATTCTCACCTTCCCCTAAGGCCCTAAAAGTCTCATCCTGTCACAGCATCAACTTGAAATCCTGAATTTTGTCACATTACTCAAGTTCCGATGAAAACAAGTCTCCTTAGAAGTAGTTCCTTAAGTATTCTCATCAACTACAGAGTTCTGCTTTATCCAAACACCTGCAAATGAGAGACAAGTTATCTGTTCTCTACCCGCCCAACACACAAGCAGGCCCAAGGTAACTGCTATGGACCCTCCTGCTGAAATAGGGAGGAAACAGGCGTACAGGAGTCACTGTCCATAGCAATTCTGAAATCAAGCAGTTCTATGATTCAGATCAAACTTAGGACTACTTCTCTGTGGGTCTTGGTTCTGTCCTCTGAATCATCCTTCCTTTCTCATGAAAGGTGGCCAGTGTTTGCAGCTGAGTAGTTGTTTCAGCCTATTTCCTAGACTGTTGTATAAGTTAAGGAATCTGCAGTTCTCTTTTCATTTTATATTGTCCCTGGCCCTTTCAAATGTAGACATTTGAGTTTGTGACACATGGTTTAGACAAAGTCCTTATAGGGAAAAACAAAATCTGTACTCAGGGAACATCCAGGAGTTCAGTATGACCAAAATATTGGGTGTTCCCTGGGTTTCTCTCTGCTCGAATGTCTAAACACATACCCACAGTTATTGTAGAATTATGTGTTAACCCTCATATCTGACTGTGAGAACCTCTAGGGCAGGGCCTATTTCTCAAGAAGAAATAGACAAATCCATTATGCTGGGATATTTTAATACAACTCTCTCAGTAACTGATAGAATATGCAAATAAAAACATCAATAAGAACACAGAAAATTTGAATAACATGCTTCAAGACTTTGACCTAATTGACATAATAGAACACTGGATCCAATAACCATAGAACACATAATTCTTTTCAAGTGCACATCAAATATATATCGATATGCTCAGCCATAATGTAAGTCTAACCAAATTTCAAAGAGCTAAAATCGTATAGAGTATGTTCAATGACCACAGTTGGATTATGCTAATCATCAAAATCAAAAAGAAAACTAGAAAATCCCAAAATATTTGGAAATTGAATAGCACACTAGTAAATAACCCAAAGGTCAAAAAAGAAATCACAATAAAAAGTAGAAAATATTTGGTTCAAATGTAATGAAAATATAATATGTTAAAACTTGTAGAATGTAGCTAAAGCCATGTTTAGAGTGAAATTTGTGGCTTTAAATGAATATATTTCCCCAAAAAATGGCTGAAAATCAACTATCTAAATATCTACCTCAAGTAGTTAGGAAAAACATTCAGAAATTAAATCCAAATAAAGTAGAAGGAAGAAAATAATAAAGTTGACAGGATAAGTTATTAAAATAGAAAATGAAGATATGGGGGCACCTGGGTGGCTCAGTTGGTTAAGTGTCTGCCTTCGGCTTAGGTCATGATCCCAGGGTTCTGGGATCAAGCCCCACATCGGGCTCCTTGCTTAGTGGGGGGTCTGTTTCTCCCCTCTCTCTCTGTCTCTGCCCCTGCTTGTGCACGCTCTCTCTCTCTCAAATAAATAAATAAAATCTTTTAAAAAAAAGAAAAAGAAAATGAAGATATGAAAGAGGAATCAAAGAACCAAAAGTTAATTTTCTGATAAAACTACTAAAATTGATAAACTTTTGGCTAGACAGATGAAGGACAAAAACAGGAGACACAATTATCACTTTAGAAATGAAAAGAGTGCCATCACTACAGATCCCACATGAATCAAAAAGACAGTGAGAGGATATTGTAAATAACTATATCCCAACAAACTTGAAATTCAAATGACGTGAACAGATAACTAGAAAAACACAAACTGACACAGGAAGAAATAGGAAAACTGAGTAGTCCTGTTTCTATTAAAGAAATTGAATCTTTTGTTAAAAAAAAAAATCTTCCTGGGCGCCTGGGTGGCTCAGTTGGTTAAGCGACTGCTTTCGGCTCAGGTCATGATCCTGGAGTCCCTGGATCGAGTCCCGCATCGGGCTCCCTGCTCGGCGGGGAGCCTGCTTCTCCCTCTGACCCTCCCCCCTCTCATGTGCTCTCTGTCTCTCTCATTCTCTCTGTCTCAAATAAATAAATAAAATCTTTAAAAAAAAAAAAAATCTTCCTACAAAGAAAACTCCACGTCCAGATGCTTCCAGGGCATAGAAAAAGTAGGAGTGCTTCTCAATTTATTTTATGTGATCAGCATTACCTAGATACAAAAACCTAACAAGGGCATTATAAGGAAGGAAAATTAGAGGCCAAACAAAGATGCAAAAATTCTAGGGGCGCCTGGGTGGCTCAGTCGTTAAGCATCTGCCTTCGGCTCAGGTCATGATCCCGGAGTCCTGGGATCAAGCCCGGCATCAGGCTCCCTGCTCAGCGGGGAGCCTGCTTCTCCCTCTCCCACTCCCCCCTGCTTGTGTTCCCTCTCTCGCTGTGTCTCTCTCTGTCAAATAAATAAAATCTTTAAAAAACAAAAACAAAAACAAAAAAACCACAAAGATGCAAAAATTCTAAACAAAATATCAGCAAACCAAACCCAAAGATCTAGAAGTAAGATAATACTACACAACCAAGTTGTGTTAACTCCAGGGATACAAAGTTGACTTGACATTTGAAAATTAATCAATATAACTCACCACTTTAACAGAATAAAGTTAAGAAACCATAGGATCATCTCAAGAGATGTAGAAAAATTTATAAAGTTACCACCCATTTATGGTAAAAACCTTTCAAACTAAGAATAGAAGGGAACTTCCTTCATCTGATAAAGGACATGCACAAAAAAACCTACATCCAACATCATATTTACTGATGAAATATAAAAACCTTCCCTCCTGAGATGGGAATGAGAAAAGGGTGCCCACTATCATCTCTTCTATTCAACACTGTGCTGTCCCTTATGAAATAACAAGAAAGAGTGTAGGACCAGAAAAAAATAATTAAAATCATAATTATTTGAGGTCAGGGGCTTGGCTTGATTTTTCTGCTGGGACCCGGCACAGAGTAGGTGTTTGTTTGGTGGGTAATTGTTGAGTGGACAGATGGAGCAATGGATGTTAAGCAGTGGGGCCCCAAGGCAGGGCGTATGCTACAGGGACACTGACCACTACATAATCAACAGAAAAAGTAAAACAACAGTGAAGTTGCACATGGCGGAATTTTTTTTTTTTTTTAAAGATTTTATGTATTTATTTGACAGAGAGAGAGATAGCAAGAGCAGGAACACAAGCAGGGGGAGCGGGAGAGGGAGAAGCAGGCTTCCCGCCTAGCAGGGAGCCCGATGCGGGCTCGATCCCAAGACCCTGGGATCATGACCTGAGCCGAAGGCAGACGCTTAACGACTGAGCCACCCAGGTACCCATGGCGGAATTTTTTATTGATAAAAAACTGATGGAAGAATCAGGGAAACCTTCCTGATAAAATATAGATCAGCAAAGTCTTGGCCACTGTGTCTATTTCTTTTTTCTCTCTAGGAGCTTTAGTAGAGAGGTAAGGATATTTGGCCCCTGCTTTGACCCTAAGGATTTAAAAATTCCTTAACAATTTTTTTTTTAATTTTAAGGATTTTTATTTTTACTTTTTTTTTTTTTTAAGATTTTATTTATTTATTTGACAGAGAGAGACATCGTGAGAGAGGGAACACAAGCAGGGGGAGTGGGAGAGGGAGAAGCAGGCTTCCCGCAGAGCAGGAAGCCCGACGAGGAGCTCGATCCCAGGACCCTGGGATCATGACCTGAGTGGAAGGCAGACGCTTAACGACTGAACCACCCAGGTGCCCCCTTTATTTTACCATTTTTAAAAAAGATTATTTATTTATTTATTTATTTTCATTTATGCATTTTTATTTGCTAATGTTTATATCAGTACACTAAAACTAAATTTTAGAGACACTGGATATCATTAGTTTGGATACCATTAGTTTATTATAAAAGAGAGACATGAAAATTATTTACATGATGAAAGATTTCACTAATTCACTGGAATGGGTAGTTTCACTTCATGCCATTTTAATAATGATTTCAGTCCACATACTATCCGAGAATGTCACCATCTCTAAATAAGAAAGAATCCTTGTCATCTAGAACTACTTCGGTGCCTCCATATTCTGGGAGAAGAACTTTATCTCCAACTTTCACACTAACTGGTTCAATCTCTTCACCCTTTCCTTTAGAGCCCGATCCAACAGCTACTACTGTTGCTTGCAACACTTTTCCTTGAGATTTTTCTGGAAGCATAATACCTCCTTTCATTACAGTTTCAGCTGCGCTCCTTTCAGCTAAAACTCGGTCAAAGAGGGGAAGAAACTTTCTAAACGCCTGCCCTGCCATGACTCCGGCCGCCACAGTTCACACTCTGCTCTGGAGCTGCTGCCGCTGCAAGGAGACCCGCAGTTCGGCGCTATTTACTTATTTTTTTTAAAGATTTTATTTATTTCTTTGAGAGAGAGAGAACACGAACAGGGGCGGGGACAGAGGGAGAGGTAGAAGCAGGTTCCCCATCGAGCGGGGAGCCCGATATGGGGCTTGATCCCAGGACCCCGGGATCATGACCTGAGCCAAAAGCAGACTCTTAACCGACTGATCCACCCAGGCACCCCTAATTTACTTATTTTAGAGAGAGAGAAGAAGAGAGAGAGACAGAGCATGTGGTGGGGAGGGGCAGAGGGAGAGGGAGAGAGAGAGAATCCCAAGCTGACTCCCCTGAGTGCAGAGCTGGAAGGGGGCTCGATCCCACAACCCCAAGATCATGACTTGAACTGAAATCAAGAGTTGGCCACTCAACTGAATGAGCCACCCAGGTGCCCCTAAAGATTTTTTTTTTTAAGATTTTTATTTATGTATTTGACACACAGAGAGATAGTGAGAGCGAGAGCACAAGCAGGGGGAGCGGCAGGCAGGTAGAGGGAGAAGCAGGCCTCCTGCGGAGCAGGGAGCCCGATGCAGGGCTCGATTCCAGGACCCTGGGATCATGACCTGAGCTTAACTGACTGAGCCACGCAGGTGCCCCATGAATACAAATTTTTGATGGAATTATATCATATTGATTACTTTTCACAGAGAAAATATTTCCCAGGACAAATCCCATTAAGTCAGTTCAATACCTTTGATTTTTCTATACAGCTATTAAATCTATTTCCAACTTATTCATTTTCCCTTAAATTGAGCTATAATTATCTTCATCTGAAAAATAATTTTCTGTATAAATTTCACAATGATGATTTGTGTTATCAGTCAATTTAAAAAATCCATATCACAGTTTAATAATTATAGCTTCTGCCATTGTAAGTTATCTTTTGTGGTCATTATTTCTATATTCTATGAAGTTCACTTTTCCTGGGATGAATTTTGCAGATCTACATTTTGTCAAGAAGACTTATTTGACTTTTTCATAAATTTTTAGTCAACAAGTAATTTCACTGTGTGCAATTTAGATGTTGTCAGTTTTATTTTTTCTGTTGATTATATAGTGGGTATGAATCTGACTCCACAAAGTTAGGGAAGTAAAAAATGACATATTACTTCATTCAATCTAAATCAAATTAAGTCCAATTCAGAACTTACGTTATATGGGCTCCTTCCCTTGCAAAGGATCCGGTCTTTTGTAGAGAAAAATATTTAATGAGTCCCCTCCCATGCTTAATGGATACTGATGTACTTCTGTCTACCATATGCTGCCCCTCCTTCGCCTCTAGAGAGTAGGCCACACATATGTCCAAGCCCCGGACCTTCCTAGTTCTGGGAATCTCCTCTATTTCACTACCCTTAAAGGCATTGGCTCCTTCATGGCCTTTCCAGAAAATAGCCTCCCAAGCTTTCTTGGGTGAGAAGCAGACAAATTTCATTTCCTGTTAATTCATCCAGGTTAGGATTAGAATATCTCAAGAGCAATTTAGGAGAAAACAAAATGCCTAGAAGAAAATGTGAGAGCTGCAAGGGATGGATTTGGTGGAGGAGCACAAACTTCTCCTCTTTGAAATCAGCTTTGACTGTCAAAGGGTGATTGTCCACAATATATGAAGATTTTCTGAAATTAGAGAAAAAAGGAACAACCCCCCCTTAAGACCACAATGAGGGCGGACTAGTGGGTAGACAGGTGGTTGCTATTCTACTCTCAGAACTTTTCCATCTCTTTCATTTCATTAACAACATGGCAGGCCGTAGGTATTTGGACAGAGAGCCTCTGCCGTTGTGGGTACCCTGACTTCTAGGCTTTCGCCACCCCCCCACCCCCGGGATTTCCTGCCTCAGTCCTGCTCTCTCTGCACTGTTTTGCTTACCTAAAGTGTATTCTCTGAGAAGTGCTAAGATCACTCTTTCCTGAGACAACTTCTCCTCTGTCTAAGCTTGTCCACTTTGCTCTATTCATCCTTGCTACCCACAAGTGCCTCCTGCCAACCTTTCTAGAGCTTTCGTCTTTCATAAAGAACCAAAACAACACAGTTGTAAACAAAGCAAAACAAAATGCAAAATCCTTGTCTCTATATAGAGTTGTAGGGTTAAAGAGAAATTTACATGAGACTCTCATAGTAGCCCCGTAGGGTCTGTGTGAATATCCACATTTTGCAGAAAGATGAAATGACTTGCCCAAAGTCACACAGCTTGTGAGGATGGAGATGGGAAGGAGGATTGGAATTCAATTCTGTCTGGCTTGTCAGTCTCTGCCAACTCCATCCCATTACCTTTTCAACCCCACACTCCATTAAAAATTGCTATCACAGACACAAGCCCCAGTCTTTGTCATCCCTTCCTACATACTCTACATTCTAGTTCAACTACTTGGGACAGAGGTTCTTAGCCTGGGGCCTGAGAGCCAGTGGGCTGTGATGATGGATGGGAGAGTTACATTTTTTTTCTTTAAAGTAAGCTTCATGCCCCGTGTAGAGACCAACTTGGGGCTCAAACTCACAACCCTGAGATCAAGACCGCAGCCGAGATCAAGACCTGAGCTGAGATCAAGAGCTGGATACTTAATCAACTGAGCCACCCAGTCACCCTGGGAGAGCTACGTTTTATATTCATTAATCTTTACAGAAATTCATTTTTCTTCCCATTTTGAATGTAGGTAACAAACCACAGATTTAGCAGTACTTGTGACTTTGTCATCAACAGAAATCACAGATGTTCCCCTATCACATTACAGTTGTTGGAAAACATCTTGAAATATTGTTTGTATTCATCACCACTTTGAAATTGTGCAGTTATTAGACAGGCAGTGAGATCTTATTATTTAATTTGTTAATGAATATATGTATTACTGATGAGATTTTAAAATATTTTGATAATAGTATTTCAGTGTAAATGGTTTCATTTGTAATTCTTGTATTTAAGTTATGCACTTAAAATCATTTTTTTAAAGATTTTATTTATTTATTTGACAGAGAGAGAGATAATGAAAGCAGGAACACAAACGGGGAGTGGGGGAGGGAGAAGCAGGCTTCCCGCTGAGCAGGGAGCCTGATGTGGGCCTTGATCCCAGGGTCCTGGGATCATGACCTGAGCTGAAGGCAGACGCTTAACGACTGAGCCACCCAGGTGCCCTTCAAATCATTATTTTGAGAGGGGCTTCATAGGCTTCACCAGACTGCTTAAAGGGTCCAGCACAAAAAAGTTTGAGAACCCCTGACTTAAGTTTTCCTGAGCTCAGGGGACGCTTCCTCTGCCCTCAAAAGGCTCCTTCACTATCTTCTGAGTTCCTCTTCATCCTTCACCGTGTAATTCACGAGTTTCCGCTTTGGTAAACGTTCCCAAAGGACCTAGGTCCAGAAGGGAATTTGATAACTAGAGTGCCAGTGACCCCTCTCTTGGCCGCTGTTCCATCCAACCCTTGGGCAGCCATTGCAGGAGTTACTGTGTGGAGCAGCCTATTTGTTTGGCAGTGCAAGGGGCTTCGCTTTGCTGGTGATCCTTTATAGAGTCCTAAGCTGGAGAAAGGTCTTGGCTGAGGCTCCAGATCTGAGAGCCTTGACTGCTTGGGGGCTCAGGTGACTGTGGACAGCACAGGGCTGGGGAGAGGACCCATCTGTCCTCTTCTGAATGGAATCTGGTGCTTTCCTGGAGCCTGCGGCTGAGCTAAGGGGACATCAACACAGGGCACAGGGGAGCTGGGCCAGGGTGGAGAGATCATGGGGATTACATGGGGAACATCTTTTGTTCTCGTAGACGTGAATTTCATGAAATCTTGTCTGTTCGGCACACAGAATCTGATATCATGTCTGGCAAATGATGGGTATTCAGGAAAGCCTGATGAATAAATGAATGAATGAATATGAGATTATACCTGTGGGGGTGTACAGTTGAAAGGGCTTTGTAGGGGCAGGAAGTCCTGTGTGATGTGACTTAATTTATATTCATTCACATGATAAATATTACTGAATGATTACTACATGCCTGGCACTGTTGCTGTGCTGGGGACACAGCTGTAAACTGGATAAAAATCCTGGAACGTCCTAGAGCTTATAATGTCTTGAGGAGAATCTGCAGGTGGTAACCCTGGGCTTCTACTTGACCTCTTGGCCTGGGTTAGGCTTTCCTTCTAGGTTCCCACAGCCCCTTTCTTTCTTCCACTATGGCACTGATCACACTGCGATGTAACTATTCCCCCAGACTGTGAGCAAAAGATCTGGGATCAATATCTTAAAGTAAGTCAGTACCTTATGCTCAAGGAATAATGAATAAGTATACAACATTGTCCATGTTCTTCCATGGGGGTCCATAGACCCCCACCCAGAGGAAACTCAGCTCTTCTGGGAATAAAAGTACTTTTGTTCTTCCTGTCTTTCTGGAAAGCTTTCCCACCTTCTAGTTGAAATGAAAACTGGTGACTCCTTTCCCCTTCCCCCACCATCCAAACATCGCCCAAATAAAAAGAAAGAAAAGATCTCTATTGCCCTCCGGACAGGGCAAAGTTATGAAACTCCTGGGTCAGGCCCTGTACGTTCCATGAATTAACTCATTTCACCCTATGAAGGAGATGATATTAGTCACATCTTACAGTGGAGGACATGAAGTTTCAATAAGGACAAGTGATTTTCCCAGTATTGTAGCCTTTAAGTGACTGAGCTGGGATATGAACCCAGATCTGGTCTCCTATGTCTGTGCACTTCATATGACACCAGAGTTCCTCCTACTCATTTGAAGTATGGGCCACTCCCGGAGACAGGTCAAGAGCTAAGAGTTAAAAAGAGAAAGGGCACAGGTTCAAAGACAATGGATACCAACACAAATTTTCCATAGTTGCTGTTAGAGATGACAAATTAAGTGGAACTGATAAACATTTCCCAAAATATACTCTTCTGAATCTATTTGGGGTTCTCAAAATCTTTGCTAATTACTTGATTACTTAGGTTTCCAGCTTAACTGGTATATTGGTCTCCTAGGACTGCCTTAACAAATTACCGCAAGCTGGTGGCTTCAAACAACAGAAATTTATTCTCGCACAGTTGAGAGGCCAGATGTCTGAAATCAGGGTGTTAACAAGGTTGGTTCCTTTTGGAGGCCGAGGGAGAATCCTTCTATGCCTCCCTCCTAGCTTCTAGTGGCTGCCAGAGGTCTTTGATGTGTCTTAGCTTGGGGCTGCTTGACTAATCTCTGCTTTTATCTTCACATGGCCTTCCCATTTAGTGTCTCTGTGTCTCAGACCTCTTCTCTTTGCTCTCATAAAGACAACTCTGCTTTAGGGTGCCTTGGTGGCTCAGGTTGTTAAGCGACTGCCTTCAGCTCAGGTCATGATCCTGGAGTGTCGGGATCGAGTCCCACATCAGGCTCCCTGCTCGGCGGGGAGTCTGCTTCTCCCTCTCCCGCTCCCCCCTCTTGTGCTCTCTCTCTCTCTCTCACTCTCTCTCTCAAATTAAAAAAAAAAAATCTTTCAAAGACAGCTCTGCTTTAGGGGCCTCTAGGGGACCCTAAATCCAGGATGGATCTCATCCTAAGATTTTTTTTTCTTTTTTTTTATTCTTATGTTAATCCTCTACATTACATCATTAGTTTTAGATGTAGTGTTCCATGATTCGTTGTTTGTGCATAACACCCAGTGCTCCATGAAGAATGTGCCCTCCTCAATACCCACCACCAGGCTAACCCATCCTCCCACCCCCCTCCCCTCTAGAACCCTCAGTTTGTTTTTCAGAGTCCATCGTCTCTCATGGTTCGTCTACCCCTCCGATTTCCCCCGCTTCATTCTTCCCCTCCTGCTACCTTCTTCTTCTTTTTTTTTTTTCTTAACATATATTGCATTATTTGTTTCGGAGGAACAGATCTGAGATTCAGCAGTCTTGCACAATTCACAGCGCTTACCAGAGCACATCATCCTAAGATTTTTAACAGCCAAGAATCTACTTTCTTTTTTGTTTTTTAAAGATTTATTTATTTATTATTTTAGAGAAGGCAGAAGGGGCAGAGGGAGAGAGAGAGAGAATCTCAAGCAGACTCCCCGCTGACCGCAAAGCCCAACATGGAGCTTTATCCCACGACCCTGAGATCATGACCTGAGTCGAAATCAAAAGTCCGGTACGAGGGTTAAAACTGGACTATCTTTTTGGGAGACATAGTTTAACCCACTATAATTGGAATGCTTTTTTTTTTTTTTTTTAAGTTTATGAACTTGAGCAGCTTTATGTAAAGAATCCTCCTAAACGTAAATTTCCCTCCTAATTCTCTTCTGGTCTTTGTCAATAACAATCCCCACTTCTGTCAGCTTTTCAGAGCACACAAAACATCTGGTACCTTAATTAATTCTTTTATCTGCCCTGGGGGTTTCTGTAAGGTCAGCCATTTTATGGATAAGAAAACAGGTATAGGAGGGGAAGTGACTTGACACCCAATCCCGGTTGAGTTAGGATTTGGATCCAGGATGTTAAGGCTCTTTCCTCCCACTGCCTGCTGCTGCACGGAAGCTTCGGGAGCTGTCATCAGTTTGTGCAGATTCATTTATGACTTACCTTTGCCTTAATTTTATTTAATGTGCACTTTTCCCTTGTCCTTTAAAAAAAATTATTTCCCCCAGCGTTATTGTTATTTCCCTTGTCATTTTATTTTATTTTAATTTATTTATTTTTGAAGATTTTATTTATTCATTTAACAGAAAAAGAGAGCGCACAAGCAGGGGGAGCAGCAGAGGCAGAGGGAGAAGCAGATTCCCTGCTGAGCAGGGAGCTCGATGAGGGGCTCGATCCCAGGACCCTGGGATCATGACCTGAGCCAGAGACAGACCCTTAACATACTGAGCCACCCAGGTGCCCCTCCTGTCATTTTAATTGATTATATATTCTATATACTTATCATGTCAATTAATTAGTTTAAAAAATAAACTTCCTTAGTTTTTTTTAAAGATTTTATTTATTTATTTATTTTTAAAGATTTTATTTATTTGAGACAGAGAGAATGAGAGACAGAGAGCATGAGAAGGAGGAAGGTCAGAGGGAGAAGCAGACTCCCTGCTGAGCAGGGAGCCCGATGCGGGACTCCAGGATCATGACCTGAGCCGAAGGCAGTCGCTTAACCAACTGAGCCACCCAGGCGCCCCTAAGATTTTATTTTTAAGTGATCTCTACACTCAGTGTGGGGCTCGAATTCACAACCCTGAGATCAAGAGTTACTCTACCAATTGAGCCAGCCAGGTGCCCCTAATTGATTGATTTATTCGTTCATTCAATCACTATTTACTGAAGGCTTACACTGTCAGAAACCCAAGGCTGAACTGATTTAGGTGGGCCACAGAGATGAACCAGACCACCTTGGTCCTTGTCCTTGAGGACAGTAAACAGTGAACATATGGTGTGAGCAGTCTAGGGGAGCCCAGTAGGCTTCTAACCTCACCTGATGTCTGAATTGGGTCTTAAAGGATAGGCAGGATGCAATCTTATTCCTTTAATCCTGGTTGTTAGAATTAAATAATAGGGTGGTCATTTGATACCCACCTATTAAATGTTACTATGTTAATCATTTTCTAGCACCCTGTCAAGGTGCATAACAGGTTTATATAACAGCCTGCATCACAAATGGCAGTAACTTCCACTTGCTCAGTATTTGGTCATTTACACAACATTTTCACACTCCTTGTCTCGTTTGTGGTCACAAAAATCTCTTGTTAATACATTTTTTTTAAAGATTTTATTTATTTATTTATTTGAGAGAGAGAGAAACAGCATGAGAGAGGATAGGGTCAGAGGGAGAAGCAGGCTCCCCGCCGAGCCGGGAGCCCGATGTGGGACTCGATCCCAGGACTCCGGGATCATGACCTGAGCTGAAGGCAGTCGCTTAACCAACTGAGCCACCCAGGCGCCCTTGTTAATACATTTTTAAAACATTTAATTCCAGTATAGGGGCACCTGGGTGGCTCAGTCGTTAAGCATCTGCCTTCCTCTCAGGTCATGATCCCGGGGTCCTGGGATCAAGCTCCGCATCGGGCTCCCTGCTCATCGGGAAGCCTGCTTCTCCCTCTCCCACTGCCCCTGCTTGTGTTCCCTCTCTCGCTTTGTCTCTCTCTGTCAAATAAATAAATAAAATCTTTAAAAAAACCATTTAATTCAGTATAATAACAGTGTTATATTAGTTTCAGATGTACAATATCGTCACTCAGTGCTCATCAAGATAAGTGTACTCTTAATCCCCTTCACCTGTTTCACCCCCACCTCCCCTCTGATAAACTTCAGTTTATTCTCTATAGTTAAAAGTCCGGTTTTTTGTTTGTTTGTTTCTTTTGTTTCCTAAATTCCACATACGCGTGAAATCCTATGGTGTTTGCCTTTCTCTGACGTATTTCACTTAGCATTATACTGTCTAGATCCATCCATGTTGTTGTAAATGGCAAGATTTCATTCTTTTTTATGGCTGAGTACTATTCCATTGTATATATATACCACATCTTCTTTATCCATTCATTTATCAAAGGACACTTGGGCTGCTTCCATATTTTGGTTATTGTTTTTTTTTAAAAGATTTTATTTATTCGGGCGCCTGGGTGGCTCAGTTGGTTAAGATTTTATTTATTCATTTGAGACACAGGGAGACAGAAAGAGAGAGCATGAGCAGGGGGAGAGGCAAACAGAGGGAGACGGAGAGGGAGAAGTAGGCTCCCCACTGAGCCAGGAGCCCGATGTGGGGCTCGATCCCAGGACACTGGGATCATGACTTGAGCTGAAGGCAGACGCTTAACCATCTGAGCCACCCAGGCACCCCATATTTTGGTTATTGTAACTAATGCTGCAATAAACACAGGGGTGCATATATATTTTTGAATCAGTGTTTTATTTTCTTTGGGTAAATACCCAGCAGGGGAATTACTGGATCATATGTTAATTCTACTTTTACTTTACAAAAGCTCTTTGAGAATGCTTTGTTTATATTCATGTATTTCTCTTGTTTATCTTAGCTAAACTCAAAAATCATAATTTAATTTTCCATTAAGATGATTGCAAAAGTTAAAAATTAAATTATATAACTTTAGAACTTATAAACATTCAAACTGCACTGGGTGTTAAACCAGGGCCTGGTTTCTGATCCTAATTTGGCTTCTCTTTCTTTCTCTCTGAGTCTTAAATTTCTCTACTAGAAAGTGGGCATGTGAAGGAAATTTAGGCTGAAGGATTAAATGAGATAATGGATCTTAGATGCCAGCACAGTATCTGGCTCGTTAAAGATTGGTTCTCCTAACATGGTCTCTAATGTCCATTTTCCTGCAATTCTTTCTTTTTCTTTTTTTAAAGATTTATTTATTTTAGGGACACCTGGGTGGCTCAGTCCATTATGCATCTGCCTTTGGCTCAGGTCATGATCCTGGGATCCTGGGATTGAGTCCTGTTTTGGGATCCTTGCTCAGCTGGGAGCCTGCTTCTCCCTCTCTTGCCGCTCCTCCTGCTGTGCTCTGTCTCTCTCACTCCCTCTGAGAAATAAATAACATCTTTAAAAAAAAGATTTATTTATTTTAGAGAGAGAGAGGGAGCAAGCAGGGAGAGGGGAAGAGGAAGAGAGAGAATCCTGAAGCAGATTCCCTGCTGAGCATGGAGCCCAATATGGGGCTTGATCCCAGGACCCTGAGATCATGACCTGAGCCGAAATCAAGATTCGGCCGCTTAATCAACTGAGCCACCCAGGTGCCCCTAAAGCAATTCTTTTTTTTTTTTTTTTTTAAGATTTTATTTATTTGAGACAGAGAGAATGAGAGAGAGCACATGAGAGGGGGGAGGGTCAGAGGGAGAAGCAGACTCCCCACTGAGCAGGGAGCCCGATGCGGGACTCAATCCAGGGACTCCAGGATCATGACCTGAGCTGAAGGCAGTCGCTTAACCAACTGAGCCACCCAGGCGCCCCACCCTAAAGCAATTCTTAAAGTAACAGTCCAGCTCACACATATGTGTCAATGCTCTTACAGAGATGCTCTGAGAGAAAAAGAGAGCTCAAACAAACTCATTAACATAGCTGATACAAAACCATCTCACAGTCCCAGTTAATCAGATAGTAACAGGCAAAGGATAGTGTTTTGACACTGTCATTTCGTCCCTGAGTTTGTTTGGGTTGGGTTGCAGAGAAGAAAAAATAGATGTGGTAGAAATAATCAACACAAAATAAAACTGACAATGGCTAAAACTACATGTGGTAAAAATTTATAATGGATGGAAAAGCAAATTGAATGATCCCATCTTTGTTGGTAACATTAAACATTGCGAAGTTGACCCCTGGGAAAATTCCACTTGGTAGAAATAATCACCACAAAATAAAAATGACAATGGCTCAACTCTCTTCCAGGAAAAGGTGGCATTGGTGGAAATAATGACCAGAAACTTCAAAATAGCTGAAGCAATAATCAGTGAAAATCGATAAAGATAAAAGATAACCAATAAATCTAACCTTTCTTGTAAAACTGATAGAGAAAAATAGATCTTGATGACAATCCATATAGAAAAAAAATCTCGAGAAGTTAGAAATTGTTTAACTGTGCCACATACAAATTTTATCAAGGGATAAAATTGGCTTAATAGAGTTGATTCCTGAAATACTTTAATAAGTTCATTAGTAATGGTATAATTCTGAGTAAATAGTTTACCTGCCAACACTTGGCAGGGATTCGGAGAGAGAATCCTCAAATTAGATGAAGGGTTTGGACTATAAATGCCACCTTACAGTCTTCAAAGGACTTTCATACTCATTGCTTTATTGGATTCTCCTAATAACCTTTTGAGGTGACAGGGCAGGAATCTTTCCTTCCATTTTACAGATGTAAACACTGAGATTCAGAAAAGTTAAGAGATTTACTAAAGGTCACTCAGCATGTTCATAGCAAAGTCTGATTTAGGATCTGATTCCCAGATTCCTAGTCTGATAAACTTCCTCATACCTATGCCCCTAACTCTGCTAATGCTTTATAAATGCTTGCCAGATCAGATCCCTTCTAATTCTGATCTTCACCCAGCCCCCACTTTCTACCAGTAGGAGAAGTGGGAAAAAGGAGGAGGAGAGGGAGTAAAGAGAGTTAGAAGAGGGCATGGCCAATGCAACACTTAGGGGAAGGGACTTGCCTGTCACATAGCCAACATGGCATAAGCACTTTTCTTATTCTCAGAAAAGGGAGCAGAGGAGCTAGGATTTTTTGAGGGGTGTGGGGGGACTGGGATTTTAAGGCTGGGCTAATAGGTTGAAAAATGAGATAAGTAGTTTGAAAATGACAGTGCCTGATATACCTGGGGAAAGTGAGTCATAAGGAATAGGAGTGTAACTAGAGTAGGTGGAGTGAAGCTGAAGAGATTGGCGGCAGCAGGGCTGTGGACCACATTAACCTCTGATATAGGAGAACTGGCCCTTCTCAGGTATGCCCGAGGTTCTCCAGTGGGCTGGCTAGTGGAGCTTGAATGTTCTGGTGTTCAGAACATCAAGGAATAATGACATATAAAATCTAAAGTACTGTAACTGAATACAGGATTTATGCTACATCAGAGATCGTCTGATGCCATATTCCATATGCTAGGAGAGCTGGACACAGAAGAAAGAAAAAAATTTTTTTAAGTATAAGACTTACTTATTCAGTCTATAGACAATGTTTTGTTTAAGTAGAGCTTTGCCGACCCTTTACAATAACTCTGTTCCTCCCTCCTCACTCCCCGCCTCCGTAGAGATATCTGGCCCACAGATTAAAAACCAGTGCTATAAGAATTCAGATACAAGGAAGATCAATGTGCCTAAAATATGTTCTAGGGAAAGTAGGACTTTGGCTTGAGTTTCAAGAATGAGGAGAAAAGGAGGAAATGGCTGTGGAAAGAACAGAAGGAGGAAAATTTTGAGAATAGAGAACATTCTTTCTGATTTAATGGTCTTTTATGAATTGTAAGTTACCACCATTATTCGTTTTAATAGTGGAACTGTTGAGCTCACAGAAAAACCAGACAGGCCTCATCCTGGAGCACCACTGAGGGCAATAGGAAGCCCTAGTAAGCTTTTTAGGCAGCAAAGTATGGTTGTTGGATTTGGAAATTACATTTTTTGAAAATAGTCTTATAACTTAAAAAACTATGTGCTCTTTTTAAACAATTCAGGCAATAAGAGAATAAAAATTACTTGAAATCTGACACCCTTTCCTCCAAGATAATCACTAATAATATTTTGGGGAACCTCTTTCCTGAAATCTCTTTATGCTTATAGAATATCGTCTCAAACGTCACATAAATTATGCCATTTTAAACATGCTGTTCTGTAATCAATTTGTTTCCCTCGAGAATAAATTGTGAATAGCTTTTCATGTCAATAAATAGATCTATATCATCATTTTGAATAGCTGCTTACTACTGTATTGTTTGTATATATAATTTAACTAGCCCTTATTGACGGACATTTACATTACCCCTGTAATCAACAATCCCATATAACCACCTCATGCATTCATCTTTCCCAAAATGTTTCATTCTCTTTGTAAGGTAAAAATTTGAAAGTAATGGAGCGGGGTCAAGATCTTCTTTTCACACTTGGATTTCAGTTCCCAAATCGTCCTCTGATTTGCAGGGAGACCAGGAGGAAGCTGCTGCATTAGTTCTGGTGTGACAGTGGCAACGGGGATGGCGAAGAGAGTACAGACTCAGGTGATCTATCCCATCTAGGCCTATCCTCAGTGGGTTGGCATATTCCTACCCTTTTTCCTCTCTTTCACTTCTTTTTCTTAACATGGAGGAAGAACTGAGAACTGCATCTCCCAGCATTTCGCAGGCACCACACCCCCCCTGGGAACTGTAGTACCGCGTTTGAGAAGGGTCCGGAAAGAGGGCGGGAGACTGTGGGGCATGCTGGGAAATGTAGTCCAGCAGAGGGGGACGGCCGCGGCGGGTGTATGTGTGAGTGTAAAAAGGTTGGAGACGCCGCAAACATCGCTACTCGGAGAAGAGGGCATTTAACTTTCCTCACAAATGGTCTCTGAGTCTACAAAAGCCGCCGGCGGATGGTGGACTTTACTCCATTGTCCGTAACCGGGGAGGGTTCGGCCCCTCGGCATAAGGCGCGCGGCTGGCAGCGCAGGCCTGCGGGCCGGAGCAGGGCATGCCGGGAGTTGTGGTTCCGGCGAGCTGAGGCTGTGGGACGTGTCGCGGCGCCGCGCTGGCTCCTCCTTCCCCGCCCTTCTTAGCGGTCCCCCGCCCCCTCCCTCCGCCTCCTCCTCCCTCGCCCGCAGCCGAGCGTCCCCTCCCCCCACCCGTCGGGCTCTTCGTCGGCTACTGCAGAGGATTCAGAGCCTAGTCTGAGGAGGAGGCTCCCGTTCCCTGCGCGCCATCCGCCACCTTACTGGACACCGGCCAGGGAGCGAGAGCGTCGCCACTGTAGCCTCCAGAGAAGACAAGGGCATCGCCGCCTCCGCCGCCGCCGTCGTCTTCGCCTGCAGCGGCCAGCGGGTGAGAAGACCCCCCCCCCCTCCCCTGGTCCGCTCTCCCGGAGCCTGGGCCGGTGGTACTTACGGAGAATGAGAGTGGGGGCTGCGGACACCCCGCGCGGGTTGGGGGAAGGGGGTTGAGGTCGCGATGGAACGGCGGGTTGGCAGGGGAGACTTGTCCTGGCGCGGGGCTGGGGGTGGGGTGAGGGTGGGACCCAAGCAGGTTGGGGGGGCGACAAGGGAAGGGGACTTTTAATAGCGATTGACCCGATATGGGACCGGAGCGTGAGGTTGGAAGGTCGGGGTGGAATTTGGGATGGTTCTGGGCGAGATGGATGATGAGAGTGGAGTGGGATGGCTTTTAATGGGGGAGGGGACTGAATGAGGGTGATGGATTTGGGGTTGGCTTGGAGCAGTTGACAGCTTGGGATCCAGCCGGGGTGCAGGGTAGGGGGATGATTTAAACAGACAGTGGGATTTCAGGTTTGGATAGGACCCTGGGGGAGGGGTGTTAATTCACGAGGGTGGAATTTGGGGTGGACCTAAGGCAGACTGATGGATGATGGAGGTGGTAGGAGCTGGGAGTAAGGGGTTTAGCATGGGTTGAGACCTGAGCTTGAAGTGGGCGTTTGCCATCTCTGGGTGGTGGAATTTGTGGAGACTTATGGAATAGCGTGGGTTAGGAGAGCAGAGGAGGTAGAATTTGGGGTTTTTCTGGGGAGTGCTGTTGGAGGTTGGAATAGGAACTGGTGGGGGTGGGACTTTCAATGAGAGGAGTGTGATGGTGAGCTGGCAGGAGGGGGTAAATTAGAAGTTAGGCCCAAAATGGGCAGGCAGAGATTGAAACTGGAGGGGGGCACAGGGGATGGGATTTAGTGTGATTTTAGAACAACTGCAAAAGGCATCGTGGCTCCCTGGGTTCAGGCTTGAGGCAGAGGGCTCAGAAGACGCTGCTGGGCTAGACTCACTGAAAGAATAGTGGCAGGTGGTGAACAAGGTTGGGGGATGGTATCTTGAAGAAAATGTCCCTTGGCTGAGGTGGCAGAGGGAGTTTTGGAGAAGGAGTGTCTGAGATGAACTGGTAGGACTGGAGAGGTGGTTGCTGATAATAAGGTGGCAAAGAGGCTATTTAAGGAGTGGGAAACCTGGAGTTGTAGGTATGGATGGGGCAGGGAGCAGGGCTGGGAAGAGGTGCATTGAATGATTCTAGAGAGGAAGGATTCTGATGTCCTCCAAGAGACACAAGAGGGTAAGGGGTTGGATTTAAATGGACAGCTTTGGAGGCTGTGGTTGGGGGAGGGACAGTAATCAGAGGGGACTTTGCAGGGGACAGAGAAGGTACATTAAAGACTCTTTTTCCTAGAGGACATCCTAAGCTGTTAGTTCAATCTTTTTGTTTCATTTGTATTAGTCTCATTAGCAAATCAACCCGAAGGGTAAAGTTAAGAGGGGCTTCAGTTAAAGTAGAATTAAGCAGGAGGAGGGTGTTTTCTATTCATTTACTATAAAAAGAAAGTTTGGGGGAGAAAACCTACTCCTGAACTAAAGGTGGAGAAGATAAAACCGGAACGTGATAGGTATCTTTCTATATGATGTCTCTGCCTTCTCCTTTCTGCCCTCCCCTTGGTGCATTTAAAAATTAGTCCTGGAATTTGGAATTAAATAGATTTGATGAGCTTGAGGTATTTAAGGGAGCATTCTTTGCTTGAGAACCCATGAATGAAACTGAAAAATATGAGGCTGAATTTATTTCCTAGTCAGGCAGTGTGCACGTATGTAGAAAGAGCTTAGGCCTTTTTTTTTCCTCCTCTTAAAATTGATTGTCTGAAGACTCCATTTATTGGTGTCCTGGTTTGCAAGGCAATTAGGCCCATCATTGTATTGCAGGCTAATAATCCTGAGATGAATCTTGGCACACTGCTTTATGTAAACAGAGGGAAGACAGGAAATATGGAAATGTCATAAATATTCATTGGTGAAATGGTTTGGTATTGATGGAGTTTTTCATTTGATTCTCTTTTGGCATTACTTGATAAGATTTAAAATAATTGGACTATATTTCTATAGATTGAATTTTCTTCTAAAGGAATTCAGGTGGTCAGAATTCTGTCAGATGTGGATAAAGCATATAGAATCATTTTTATTTTATTTTTTAGGGGTTGGTGTTGATGTAGGCATATTGCATTAACTGCAGCAACAATGTCTCCATCTATTCATCAGCAATTTTATTTAAAGCTTCATGATATGTTCATTCTTACGGCAGAATGGTGATGCTGGAAGGTAGAGAGGGGTGTGACTGGGGGAAACAGCTTTAGGGAAACAATTTTCTGCACTTAATTGCATTAACTATGATATGTTAAACATGAAGTGGCTGTTGATTAGAGCTCAGACTGAGAAAACGTGGGGAGGGATGTAAAGAGGATAAAATTGGCATCAGCAGGATCAAATGATTCTGTTTTTGTTCCAGCTTCAGAGTTCATCTTGTAAACAAACCATTTTCTTTGGTTTGACAGTTGAGCACATAAAAATGCCCAATATTTAGGATCCTTATTTTATTTTATTTTTTTGTAGTTCCAAAACGGGCAGAATGATGGAAGGTTGGCCCTATCCTTGGAATTGAAAGTGTTTTGTTATAAGGAAGCTTTATTATAATAAAGACCAGGTTTGAGCAGTTTTACCTGTAATTTGGTGAGAGCGTAATCTAACTAATGCAAGCATTTCTCCTCATAACTTTACTCTGGGGTCCAGACATTGCTTTTGTGGATCTGCAGGCTTGAGCTAGAGGTGAGATATTTATATTAAAGCTCTGGCTTTTGAAAGCTCAAAATGAAAAGTAATCGCCTGGGAGAGATGTCTTGGAGGATTTTTTTCTCCCCTCACAGCTGTGGGTACCTGTACAGTGGAAATGTATATAAAGTGTTTGATTCTTCTGATGTTCTGGTAAGAAGGAGAGAGCAGATGGAGGTACTGGTAGACAGGCCCCTTGGTAATGAATGGCCTGTGAATTTAGAGGTGGAGAGTCCTGACTTCAAATTTCTCATTCCACCACTTGATAGCTGAGTGATTTCAGTAACATCATTAAAAATCTTTCATGCTTAGTGGTAATGGTTGCACAACATTGTGTATGTACTTACTTCTCCTGAATTGTACACTTAAATATGGTTAAAATAGTAAAAACAAAAACTTTCATACTTCGCAAGGCTGTCAAGGGAAACAAATCAGTTCATGTCCTAAAATAACTTTATGACCTGAAAACACTGTACATATATGAACTATTCAATATTTATTTACTTATTACCTGCTAAATATCAGGGGGAATGAAAATGAACAAAAAACAGTTGTCAAGGAGTTTTCATTGTCGGGAGAGAGATGATTTAAGTATAGTGAGAAGTGAGGCATAACTACTGTGATTAAAGGTGTGGATTCTGAAGTGGGTCCACCATTCACTGCTAGCTGTGTGACCTTGGGCACAATGGTCTTATCTGTAAAGTGGGCATAAGAGAGTAATTTCGTAGGGTTGTTTTGAGGATTTAACAAAATAATCCATGGAAAGTATTTAACACTGTGGGTTGGTTACGTAGTACACATTAAAAAATATTGTTGCCATTATTATGAGATAGGAAGATACTAGAATGGGAATAGCCTTGTATGTCCTATCATTGGGTTTTTGGTATTGTGTTCTATAATTTATTAAAGAGGGATTACTTTGTATTATCATCTCACAGTTTATCTGCATATTTGCATGTTTACATATTTGCATATTTGTCGTCGAGGAACTTTAATCAGTAAAGTACTAAACATATGTCTTAGCTGTTAGCTTCCTCATCTAGAAAATAAGAAAAACTGCTCTGAGGGTTTAAATGACTTGCTTAAGGTTACACAGTAAGTGGAAGAGTCTGGGTTACAGCTCCCAAATTCTGATTTCTCAACCCTGTTTGTATCTTTTTAAATTGTGAATTAAACCATATGTATAAAAGTGCATATAACATACATCTTTAAGGAGTGCAACAAATTGAAGATCGATGTTTTTCCTACTTGGCTTAAAAAGGAAATTTGTAGTACCTTCAAAGCCTCTGTGATTCCCTGCCTGATTGAATGTCTCTCCTCTCTTCCTCATAAGTAACCACTTTCCTGAATTTTGTGTGAATCATTCCCTTTCTTGTCTTTATAGTTTTACCAAACAAGTGCAAATCCTAAACAATATATATATTTTTATCTCTGCAACTTTTATAAATAGAATCGATACTGTAAGTATTCTTCTGTGACTTGCTTTATTTTATCTATTATTTTTTTAAAGGGTTTTATTTACTTATTTGAGAGAGAGAGCGCACATGAGCGGGGAGGAATGGCAGAGGGAGAGAGAGAAGCAGGCTCCCTGTCCAGCAGGGAGCCCAGTGTGGGACTTGATCCCAGGACCCCGGGATCACGACCTGAGCCGAAGGCAGACGCTTAACTGACTGAGCCACCTAGGTGCCCCAATTTTTATCTGTTATGTTTTAACTTTAAAAGAACTTTATTTCTGGGGTGCCTGAGTGGCTCAGTCATTAAGCGTCTGCCTTCGGCTCAGGTCATGATCCCAGGGTCCTGGGATTGAGCCCCGCATCAGGCTCCCTGCTCCATGGGAAGCCTGCTTCTCCCTCTCCCACTCCCCCTGCTTGTGTTCCCTCTCGCTGTGTCTCTCTCTGTCAAATAAATAAATAAAATCTTTAAAAAAAAAAAAAAGAGCTTTATTCTTCCACCATTAAAATAACATATGCACATGGTAGAAATTGGAAATTACAAAAAGTAAAAGGAAGCAAAATTATTGTCTATAATCCCATTATCTGGCAATACTTCTTATTTATATGTATGTGTAAATAAAAAATATATATATATATTAGTAGATGTATGTGTACACATACATACACACACAGGTAGTCTAGATAGCAAGAGGAAGCCAGTTTGCATTTATGGCTGATCAGATTATCCAGATGTGGATCAATCATACTTGGAAATAGGAATGGGAGGGGGTAAATAGCAGCCTTTGTGAGCTTTGAAACAGCACTTTCTTAGAGCTTTAACCTCATTGGCAGTTCTTTATTTACTAGATACTAATTCTTTGTTATATCACCTTAGCACTTCATTTCATATTTTAATAAGTCACTTAACTCTTGTGGTCAGAATTTTTGTGCATCTTTCTTTTTGCAGAAATGCTGCCTAGTACATTGATCCTTTCCTGATTGTCCAGGAGGGTCTGTCATCTGATGTACAGAGAGTGCCATGAATAGGAAGTCCTCACTTATACATGCCAAAATTCAGTAATCTAAACACGAATTTTTTGTCTAAGAGATGTGAAATCCAAATTCATTAATAATCTGTTGGAGCTTCAGTTTACTTATCTGTAAAATGGGTTTCAAATGGGATAATAAAAGTGAAAATATGTTTTAAGCTGTAAAGGATTATATAAATGTTTTTCCTCTTAGTTTACAAAATTGAAATCCCCACGCAGAGGTAAAAAGCTTGTTATATTTGGTTTATTGCTTTTCTGAAGGGTTCTTGGAGGGAGTGAGTATATGGACAGTTCACAGTTTCTCCCTTGAAACTTGAAGATTGTTGGATATAGTGGGACAGAGAAGGTGCTAGAGGACTTTCTCCAAGTGAATTTATGGGACTTGGTTCCACTGTAACTGTGCTGGCTAGCCCAAAATGAAATAATTGAGGCTGTATTGAAGTGGAGAATGTAGCATACAATGTTTGCTCTTCATTATCCTGACAAAACTCACTTTTCTACCTGTAACTTATTACCAAGACAGTAGTAAAGTGAGATAAATTATCTGTGCATATGTAAAAGGGAGATAATACTCCATTGTTGATTTGTTGTATGCGTTAAATGAGATAAGAAGGACAGAGAACCTGGAACCCTGACTGGCACATATATAATTGGTGCTTAATATGGTAGGTATGACTATTATTTTTATTTTACTTATGAATTATTTAAATTTTTCCTATAGGCTGTTCTTTTGTTATTCAGTGTTTTCCTGGGCTGTATCTCCTCACACTCATTTTACATTTGGAGTATACATTTATTTTAATATTATCACAAGTAAAGCAAAACAAGAACATAAATCCACAGCTGCAGTGCATTGCAAGGCCAAAGAGCTAGTAGTCTTGTCTGCCTCAGATATGTTTAAGACATCTGTCCAACAAATACATATTGAGTGATTATTAGATGGCAGTGAAGGAGTGCTGGAAGTATGGGAAACAAAAATTAAATTTCCTAGCTCTTAAGGAGTTTATAGTCAATTTATCAGGGAAGTAGACATGCCACACATTGCCGTAGCATAGTGTAGTAGGGTAAGGGCTACAATGGGGGCATGAACAAGGGGCATGGGGAAAATGGTGGTTGGTGTGGCCTGATATGCCTGGGGGAGCAGGGATGAGAGAGATGCTTGGAAGAGTTAATGCTTGAGCTGAGACTTGAAGGAGATTTGGATGTGTTGCGGAAGGAGAGCTTAAGAACGGTTCATGAAGTCAAACCACGGTCTTCCTTGATAGTTCCCTCCCAGTGTTCTTGTAGGCCTTAGTTTGTACCCCTTGTTAAGGCCTTTCTAGCATTTATACCTACTGTACCAAATAAGCAAATCCCCAAACATACTGTACTGTCATGCTCCTGTTCTTTTTGTATGCTATTCCTCCTACATGGAAAGCCCTCTCCTACTGAATTTCTTAATCTTTACTTTGTCCATTAGATAAGCTGTACTAATGAACACGTTTTGTGGCTTTTGTTCTTCCCAGTTTGTTGTTTAGCAGGAAGAGATTTTTGAAGCTATTGAGACTAGCTGGTATTTAAGAAGAGATCTTTATTGTTTTTGCTTTCTTAGTGAATGTTGATATTCCTTAGGGTTGGCTCCTTGGCTCACTGGACTTTTTAAGATTCTTTCCTTAAGTAGTCTTGCCCATTCTGTTGGCTTTAACTGCTACCTATATGCTGATGAAATATCTCCAGCTTGGAGCTCTCTTCTGAGCTCCAGACTTGTAAATCTCATTGGCTTCTGGCCATCTACATATATCCATTTAGATCTTCCTCAGATTCAATAGGTCCAAAACAGAACTCATTTTCCCTGTCTATTTCTAACCTCTTCCATTCTGTACCCCTTCACACACAAAAAGTTAAAATCATCTCTTCCTGAGTTTTGTAACTTAAATGCACTCCATCCAGTCATACTGGCTAATGAATCTGTGCCATTACTTTTTTTTTTAAATTATAGTATAGTTAACATACAGTGTTATATTAGTTTCAGGTGTACAATACTGTGATTCAGCAATTCTATACGTTACTCAGTGCTCATCATGATAAGTGTACTCTTAACCCCCTTCACCTATTTCACCCTTTCCCCCTCCGATCTCCTCTCTGTTAATCATTGGCTTGTTCTCTATAGTTAAGAGTCTATTTTTTGGTTTATCTCTTTTTTTTCCTTTATTTTGTTTCTTGAATTCCACATATGAGTGGAATCATATGGTATTTGCCTTTCTCTGACTTATTTCACTTAGCATTGTATCTTCTAGATCCATCCATGTCATTGCAAATGGCAAGATTTCATTCTTTTTTACGGCTGAGTAATATTCCATTGTGTATATATACCGCATCTTCTTTATCCATTCTTCTGTTGATGGACACGTGGGCTGCTTCCATAATTTGGCTATTGTAACTAATGCTGCTATAAACATAGGGCTGCATGTATCCTTTTGAATTAGCGTTTTTGTATTCTTTGGGTAAATACTCAGTAGTGGAATTACTGGATCATAGAGTAGTTCTATTTTTATCTCTTTGAGGAACCTCCATACTGTTTTCCACAATGGCTACACCAGTTTGCATTCCCACCAACAGTGCACAAGTGTTCCTTTTTCTCCACATCCTTGCCAACACTTGTTGTTTCTTGTGTGACAGGTGTGAGGTGATATTTCATTGTGGTTTTGATTTGCATTTCCCTGATGATTAGTGATGTTGAGCATCTTTTCATGTATCTGTTGGCCATCTATATGTCTTCTTTGGAGAAATGTCTGTTTTTAAATTGGATTATTATTTTTTTTGGTGTTGAGTTGTGTAAGTTCTTTATATTTTGAATACTAACCATTTATTGGATATGTCATTTGCAATTTTCATTTCCCATACAATAGGTTGTCTTTTAGTTTTGTTGTTTCCTTTGCTGTGTGGAAGCTTTTTATTTTGATTTAGTCCCAATAGTTTATTTTTGCTTTTATTTCCCTTGCCTCAGGAGACATTTCTAGAAAAATCTCACCATGGCCAATGTCAGATAAATTACTACCTGTGCTGCCTTCTAGGATTTTTATGGTTTCAGGTCTCACATTTAAGTCTTTAATCCATTTTGAGTTAATTTTTGTGTAGGGTGTAAGAAAGTGGTCCAGTTTCATTCTTTTGTATGTAGCTGTCCAGTTTTCCCAATACCATTTGTTGAAGAGACTGTCTTTTTCCCATTGCATATTCTTGTGCCCTTGGTCTTTTCTTTCTTATCTCTCATAGCCAAAAATAAATCTTCCTAAGTATTTCTGGAATTCATCTTCCCTTTCCTACTATTACCACCTTAGTTCAGACCCTGATCTCACAGGACAAGTACAGTAGTCTCCTAACTGGTTTCTGTATCACCCATCTAGGAAACCTGTCTTTCACTCAGCAGCCAGAACATATACCCAATAGATGTATATGTCCACATCATTCTCTTGCTTAAATCCCTTTATTGGCTCTAAAGTCTAAGCTCCTTAGGATGACTATTAGGCCTTCTATGCTAGCTCCTTAGCATGACATATTAGGCCTTTTGTGACCTGTCCCTGTGTACTTCTACCTGTACTCTTCCTATGACTGATAATACTGAGTAGCATGTAGTTCCTACAGATACCTTGCAATTTCACACCTTTGTTCATGCCATTTTTCCTTTTATTCATCCCTCTGGATTGGGTGCATCTCTCCTAAGAAATCTTTCAGAACCCTTAAGGTTGCCATAAGTGCCCCCATTTTGTTCCTGGGGTACATGCTTCTGTCATAATACTCTGTTAGGTATATTAACTGTTTTTGTTTGCTCCTTCAGTTAACTCTAAGTATCTTGGTGGCAGGGACTGTGTCCTAGTCATCTTTATAGTTTTAGCTCCTGGAGGGTGCATCACAAGTAGTGAGTGATTAGTTTTTGTACTGAACCTAGTAAGGTAGATGAGAAGCCAGTAGTATGATATTCTAATAAGGAGTGAGGTGATACGTGTTTTTCAGATGTGGTTTTTTTAATTTGTTCAGAATGGAATTTAGAATTTAATTGAATTGATAAAGGGTTTAGTGATGATGATGGTGTATAGTACAAGGTTCAGAAGTAGAAGACAGCAAGAGGGTATATTTAGGGGTTGGTAAGTGCTTTCATTAAAAAATATTTTAGGCTTTTTGGGTCACATGTAGTCTTTATTATTTCTTCTTTTCCTTTTCCTCCTTTCCCTCCCCATCTTCTTCGTGCTCCTCTTCTTTTCTCCTCTTATGTTTCATTCTTAACTCACAGGCTATCAGAAATCAAACTTTAAGTTGTAGAATATTGAAGATCAAAGAGATTAAAGCAAGGTAATAGTTTTTGTTTTATTTATTATAAAATTTAGTGACTTGGGCAGTTATGCATATCTTTAGTGTAGAGAACAATTATACAGAAACTTTTTGTCAAACTACTACCCTGTTTATCTAAAAGTTTAACATTTTATTAAATGGGCCATTGATCTCTGTATGAAGATGTTGTAAGAACACTTGGGTTTCTAACGCTCCAATACAACTCCCACCTCCTCCCTCTATTTGAGCAGATACCTGGGTCCTTTCAGAATATGCCTGTTTTTATGATGATATAGATTGTGTTTTTCCTTAGATATGGATACTTTCTTTTTAAATATTTATTTTATTTTTAAAAAGATTTTATTTATTTACCTGAGAGAGAGAGAGAAAATGTGAGCGAGAGAAAGCACAAGTGGTGGGGGGGAGGGGCAGAGGGAGAGGGAGAAGTATACTCCCCGCTGAGCGGGGAGCCCGACACTGAGCTTGATCCTAGGACCCAGGGATCATGACCAGAGCTGGAGGCAGATGCTTAACCGACTGAGCCACCCATGCACCCCTATTTATTTATTTGAGAGAGAGTGCAAGCTAAGAGCATGGCGGGGGGGAGAGGGAGAGAGAGAGAGAGAGAGAATCTCCAGCAGACTCCATGCTGAGCCAGGAGCTGAATCGCATGACCCTGATATCATGACATGAGCTGAAATCAAGAGTCAGACGCTCAACAGACTTAGCCACCCAGGCACCCCAGATACGGACTTTTTTTTTTTTTTTTTTAAAGATTTTATTTTTCAACAGAGAGAGTGACAGCGAGAGAGGGAACACAAGTTCTATAGATGAGCCTAAGGTGGGTTGTGTATGTCTGTGTGTTTATATAGAACATATAAATTAAAAAGTTGTATTGGGGGTGAAACAGGTGAAGGGGATTAAGAGTATATTTATTACGATGAGCACTAAGTAGTGTATAGAATTGTTGAATCACTATATTGTACACCTGGAACTAATATAATACTGCATGTTAATTATACTGGAATTAAAAAATAAATTGTATTGAGATGTATGTAACCTGTGTAGAAAAAAGTGCTCAAAAAGTATAACCAGCACTCAGATCAAGAAAGGGGACATTACCCCTTCCTCCAAGGTAACCAATATTCTTTTTTTTTTTTTTTTTTAAGATTTTATTTATTTATTTGACTGAGAGCTAGTGAGAGCAGGAACACAAGCAGGGGGAGTAGGGGAGCGAGAAGCAGGCTTCCTGCTAAGCAGGGATCCCAGAACCCTGGGATCATGACCTGAGCCGAAGGCAGTTGCTTAACGACTGAGCCACCCAGGCGCCCCAAGGTAACCAATATTCTGACTTCTGATACCATAGATTATTTTTGCCTATATGAACTTTCATAGGTATGACTGGCTTTTTGCACTCAACTGTGATTTATTTATGTTCTTGTGTGTAGCAATAGATTGTTCTTGCTCATTGCTATATTAGCAGTAGTTCTCAAACATTTTGGTATCTTCACTCTTGCTAATTATTGAAGACTACAAAGAGCTTTCATTTGTGGGTTATATCTATCAATATTTGCTGTATTAAAGATTAAAACTAGGGGCACCTGGCTGGCTCAGTCGGAAGAGCATGCTACTCTTCATCTTGGGGTTGTGGGTTCGAGCCCCACATTGAGTGTAGAGATTACTAAAAAAAAAAATTAAAACTGAAATTTAAAAAGTATTAACTTATTTAAAAATACCAAATCTATTAAATATTAGCATATTTTTATGAAAGTAACTATATTATCCCAAGTCAGAGCTATTAGAAGAATAATATTTTACATTTTTCCAAATCTTTTTACTGTCTGGATATACATATATATGTATATATGTGTATATGTATATTTATTAATTAATATTTTTAATTGGAGTATAGTTGACACCTGACTGGATACATATCTGCTTCTACATTCAATGTTTTGCAATTGGTTGTTTTGTATGTAGTATGTAAAAAAAATCTAGTCCCACATAGATATGTGGTTAGAAAAGGAAGGACTTTTTTTTTTTTTAAGATTTTATTTATTTATTTGACAGAGGGAGACACAGCGAGAGAGGGAACACAAGCAGGGGGAGTGGGAGAGGGAGAAAGGAAGGACTGTTTTATTTTATTTTATTTTTTTAAAGATTTTTAAAAATTTATTTATTTGAGACAGAGCGAACGAGAGAGAGAGAGCACATGAGAGGGGGGAGGGTCAGAGGCAGAAGCAGGCTCCCCACGGAGCAGGGAGCCCGATGCGGGACTCGATCCCGGGACTCCAGGATCATGACCTGAGCCGAAGGCAGTTGCTTAACCAACTGAGCCACCCAGGCGCCCAGGAAGGACTGTTTTAATTGCCTGTTTAGATAATTGTGGATATTCTTTTTTGGTACTACACCAAAACTTGACAACTGTTAGTTTCTTTTTTTTTTTTTTTAAAGATTTTATTTATTTATTTGAGAGAGAGAGAGAGAATGAGAGAGAGAGAGCACATGAGAGGGGGGAGGGTCAGAGGGAGAAGCAGACTCCCTGCTGAGCAGGGAGCCCGATGCGGGACTCGATCTGGGGACTCCAGGATCATGACCTGAGCTGAAGGCAGTCGCTTAACCAACTGAGCCACCCAGGCACCCGACAACTGTTAGTTTCTTAAAGGTCCATTATGTTATAGAATCCGAAACTATATCAGTGAGCTTTTCATATTGTGTTACATTAAAATCCATCAGTCTGTTTTGTACTTTGAATGGATCTTCTATCTGCATGATTTTGTAGCGTCATGCATTGGTCATTTGGAAAATATTGGTTTACTGAGTTATGCAGATCTTCTAAATGTTGATGCATTCTAATATATAATGTCAAAAAAATCACATTAGTTAATATTTCCACCAATCTTATCAGACAAGTCTTTTCTAATTTTTGCTTGAAAGCTCAAATTTTAGCATTGGCAAGAAATAGTGACATTTGTTTTCCATGCAGTGAGACTCACATTGTTCGTTTTTGAAAAAATGTCTGCTGAACATGGAAGTCTGAATAATCATAGTTTGTCTGCCAGTTGTTCTTTCAAGTAAAAATGGTGTTTCATGAAAAAAGCCACTAGTTCAGCTTGAAACTTAATTGCACAAGTGCTTTAATGCTTTTCTTTGAGACAGTTCTTGTACTTTGGTATGCAGGAAAAGTGCTTTATGTGTACTTTCCATTTCATCACAGAATATTAAAAAGTTGTGTAATGATTGAGATTAATAAAATTAATCATTTTTGTGGCTTCATCAAGAACATTCTTTAGTGAAACTGAAACTAGTTCTCTTTTTGGCATGGTTATGAAGAATGTAAAGATACTATTACAGTTTGGTGTCACTGTCTTCATTCAATACAAGATGGTATACTTTTATTTATTAGTATGATTGTTTCCAGGCTTTACTTATTTCTTACTGAGGGAGAAGGTGGTTTTATTAAACCTTTACTAACAATACTATTTGAAAGTCAGCATGAATGCAGTTGGTTTTTCCTTGGCTTAGTAGAACCAAAATACTTTAGAGTTGAGCAGTTTCACAGGTTTGTCAGGATGTTAGAAAATCACTGGGCTTGGTACTTACTCACCACCTTGTGGTGAAGGAAAGGTATGAAATGGTCTTTAGAGAACTGTGCATAACTATGCATAAAAGTGGTTCTCTAGGTGTATTTAGTCTTCCTACCCTTAACCTGGAGAATTTGCAATAGAAGAAGAAAAAGATGCAGATGAAGCCACTGCCAAGTAATGTTGTTGCATAATGACTTGGGTTTTTCACTGTGATTGGGCAGGAGAATGGAGGAGGTAGTTTAGACAAGTTGTAGTGCTGAACATTATTTTACCTTTCTGCCAGCATGCTTTTTTTTTTTTTTTGAGATTTTATTTATTTGAGAGGGAGAGAGATGACAAGCAGGGGAGAATCACAAGCAGTTCTGAGGGGAGAATGAACGTTCACTGTGTGTCTACATTGTGCTAGTCCTTTATATATGTTATCTTATTTAAACTCACAATTATCCTGTAGGGTGGTCACAATTATTTTATTTTTTTTTAAAGATTTTATTTATTTATTTGACAGAGAGAGACACGGCCAGAGAGGCGCCCCCCCTTTTTTTAAATTTAGGCTCCACACTGGGTGTGGAGAGAAAAGCTGGGAAAGCCCAGCTTTCAATTAGTGGTCCAGAGTACAACCCCCCAACGTAGGGGTTGAGCTCACGACCCTGAGATCAAGACCTGAGCTGAGATTAAGAGTCAGACACTTAACCAACTGAGCCATCCAGGCGCCCCATGTGCTAGGTAGGTTTTGATGATACACAGAGATGAGTAGGATGTGGTCTGTGTCTCCAAGGGGCTCCTAGTACAAGGGAAAAGGTATAAACAAATACATTACATTTTATAGATGCTGTAAAATAACTAGCAGAAAGGGAGGTGTTAGTACCTTTTTCAGGGAAGAGTTCTTGGAGGAGTAGACACCTGAGCTTATTTCTGAAAGAAGAGTGGGTCTGGTGTATGGAAGATTCTGGATATAGAGTCAGAGAACCTAGATTTGAACTCCAGCTCAGCCACTTACTAGCTCTCTGACATGGGGCAAGTTGTTTAAGCACTCTGAATTTCAGGTTTTTTTCCCCTGTAAAGTGAGAATAATCATGTCTCTACCTTTGAAAGTTGCAAGGATTTAATACATGAGAAAGAACTTCATAAATATTCTATACAAATATTATATCTTGGTTTTTGTTTTTTATTCAGTGATAATAGTATTTTGACAGATTGGAGCATCAAGTTTTCTTACCCAGTCCAGAAATAAGTGAGAAAAAGACTGGGTATATTAGTGTGTAGATGTCATTTTTGAAGTACTAACACTTTTGGCATTAAGAATTAGGGCAAAGAGTTTTAAGTCTAGCGTCCACGAAACTTTGGTTCTGTGATATTATGGAAGATACTGCTTAAGTTGCCTAAGGTGTGGTCTCTGAAAAAATATTCAATGTGGTTCTGAGTGGCTTGGATGGCAATAAGCCAAAGTGGAAAGAGCTCCATTTCTTGTCAGAAGACTTACGTCTGTGTCAGCTTTGGAGTTGTTTAACATTTCAGAATTGCATTTTCCTCATCAGTAAAGCAGAGAAAAATAGTAGTTACTTTGCAGACTGAGAATTAAGGGATAAATTGGGTAAAGTGGACACTACTAGCCTTAGTTAAGCTTAATTTGTAGAATATTTAAAAATTTTTTTCCTTTTAATACAATAGACTTTTGCAGAGAACCTTGCTTTAAAGAATAGAGGGAGCTTTCTGTCATTTATATTATACTAATACTAATAGTATTTTACTTCTTCAAATTTATTACTCTGAATAATTTTGCCAAGGTGAGTTTACCAGCTCTGGCACTTAGTGGCTTTGTGACCTTCCAAGTTACTTAATCTTTCTATACTCATTTTATCCATCTTTGAGGGAATATAGTGGTATTTACAGTATATAGTTGTTAGGATTAAATGAGATAATTAGATAAAGTGTTTAGTTTGGTGTTTGGCATTTAGTTAACAATTTCAACAAATGATAAATTGTTATTATTACTTTCATTTTCTAAGTGAGGAACTGGATAGAGATTTAGGAACTTGACTAGATTCACTTGTAAGAACCAAAGATGGGATTTAGTCCAGGTTGGGTAATGCCAAAGCCTTCACTCTTTATCCTTTTACCAGGCTATATTTTGTAATTAATATTACATTTATATGGAAATGTATTATGAGGTGCTGTAGAGTGTTTGGAAAAAATCTGTTACTCTTAGGTACTTAAAACTTTCTTTCAGTGATGTTTTACTAATAGTAACTAAATTGGTTAGGGAAAGAATTCCTTGGCCTGGCTTCCCTGTGACCAGACACAATTTAAGGGCAGATATTCTGGTTAGTAAAAAGTGTTCGGTAGTTACTAAAAAGAACAGTATATTTTTTTCCCCTCCTAAACAGCTTTATTGAGGTAAAATTGACAGTGAATGACAGAAATTTAATATGGTTTGCTAAGTTTTGATGTATGTATATACCTGTGAAACCATCACAATTCAGATATGAATATATCCATCTCTTCCCAAAAGTTTCTGGTATCCCTGTGTAACCCCTTCCTCCTGCTCTCCCTGATCCCCCATCCAAGCAACCATTGATCTGCTTTCTGTTACTATAGTTTAAAGATGGTCTAGAAGTCAGTCCAATCAGGATTCAGTTTCCTATCTGCCACTGTACTAATTGGGCATCTTTGGAGAAGTCATATGCCATCTCTCAGCCTAGTTTACTCATCTGTAAAATAGGAATTCTATCACCTGTTCAAAAGACCATGAAGAAGATAGGAATAGTGTGTAGAAAGAGCCTGGCATGGTGTCTGACACTTAGCAGCCTTCAGTCACTGGAAGTCAGTATTACCAGCCCAGCTTTCAATTAGTGGTCCAGAGTACATTTAGGAGTTCAGAGCTCCAAAATGCTTTTCTATCACCTTAAACCTTGTTGTCCCCTCCCACTGAATGAGCTTTTAATAGGAACATTTAGATTTGGGCAGCTTGAGGCCCTAAAGGGCTTTTGGTACCCCGTCCTTCCCTCCTCCCTGCCCAGTGTTCCATGCTATTAATTATGAACAGATGTTCTTCATAAATAAGCAAAGAACTCCACAGAAGATTTCTGAATTCTTGATGCCTATGTTTAAGTCTGGCATTGTGATAAAGCTGCATGAGCAATGAGCTTGTAGTCACAGTTCTGAGTTTTAGTTTCCATGCTGCCTTGGGCGAATCATAAAATCTTTCTGAGCCTCACACATAAAGTTTTTTCACATATAAAGTTGGGAAGGATCATACCCACAAATTTGTTGAGAGGATTAAAGGAGAATTTTGAAAATGAATTGTATGATGAAGTCTTAGTTCATATGCATCATCCCTTGACGGCCTTGCATTGTTAGAACTTTGTAAAAGGCTCAGGTAGCATTTAAACGGGATGTCTTACAGATTTTTTTTTTTTTCCAAAAAGTATATTTTAGGGTGCCTGGGTGGCTCAGTTGGTTAAGCGACTGTCTTCTGCTCAGGTCATGATCCTGGAGTCCCGGGGATCGAGTCCCGCATTGGGCTCCCTGCTCGGCAGGGAGTCTGCTTCTCCCTCTGACCCTCCCCCCTCTCATGCTTTCTCTCTCTCTCTTTCATTCTCTCTCTCAAATAAATAAAATCCAAAAAGTATATTTTATTAGGTTTTACCAATAGCACAAAAAAGCAAAAACCAAAGGTTAAAAGTACTTAGAATTTAAAGTCAGAGAAACTTAAATTCAAATCTTATGTTAGTAGCTGTGTGACCTTGGGCAAGTTATTTAATTTCTCTGAGCCTAAAATTCTCACCTGTCAATAAGGGATATCTGGTCTGCCTCAGAGGGTTGTTGTGAGGATTATAAATAATGGATGTACAGTGGTTGGCATATAGCAGATGCCCTGTGATGCTAGTTTCGGTCCTTCCATTTCCAAAATTAGTAGATTTGTGGAGTTCAAGTGAGCTGTTACTGAAAGGATTACTTTTGCCTTCCTCATTCCTTGATGCAGTTTGGCCCAGGATAGCTGTTAGCTAACGTTTCAGGTTTCTCATTTAAGTCTGGGAATGAAGTTGGAAGTTTATGATGCTAGCCATTATTGTAAAGGGATTTTTTTTTTCTAATAATGGGAGGAGCCAACGCCATGCTTTTGTACTTTCTCATTAATTCTCATTGCTGTAGCTGGAGATACTTTGTATTGTGGGAGTCACGGAAACCAGGGGCCATTTTCTTGTCTTTTCTGTTTGTGTTTATTTGGGTTGGAGAATTGTCTAAAGGTTTCTCAGTGAATAAAGTGGATTTGCTTGGTTCAGATTCTTCCTCCTGAGTGAGCCCAGGAATGACCTACGGGGGAGGGGGAACAAATAGGAAAACACGGGGAAAACTGGTGAGTTCTGCTTGTAAAGTTGTCAGGATCTTTGAGTTTGGGGGCGATAGAGAAGAGTTGATTTTCTGTTCCCCTTTTCCCCTTCAGAGCGTTTACAGCCCAAAACAAAGGGAACTTTAAGATGGAGGTCTGCATTGTAATTTCCTAGAAATTGCTGCTTCTGGTAACTGCTCATTCAGTTTGCACCTCTTTGCTGCAGTGGATGAAACAATGGGGACAATAAAGCCATTATCTGATAGCTGTAGCCTCAATGGGATGTTTGTTTTAATAATGGTATAATTTGCAGGGCTCGTAAATTGTGATTTTATTCTCATGGAAATAACTGCCCGGTGGTATTTGGATTCTCAGATCTCCTGTTGTGGATAATTTCACTAACATTCTGGCTGACAATTCCCTTTATTCTAGACTTCGTTTTAGATTGTTCACGCTGGTTGAGTAATTAGCCCAATGCAGAGCCAATTTTCTTTAGTTTGGGCCTGGCAGGTGGTTACTAGGTAACTACAGGATCTTCTGAACAGGGAAGAAATTCTGCTTAGGGATTCAGAGAAAAATAGCTGAGTTTGGTTTTGATTGTCATCTGGGATTTTTTTCTTTTTTTTAAAGGTTTTGTGTATTCAATGCCAAAGTATCTGGATGAAAATTAAAAATTTAAATTATCTTAATATTTATTTTCCACACTACCAAACATCCCATTATTTTTGGAAAATCATATGTTTGAGTTTTTAATTTTCATCTACATGTTTTTGCTGGAAATATATCCACAGAGGGCAAAGGATGATAATAGTTACTATGTGCTAGACATTGCCCCTAGGTGTTTTAAATACATTATCTCTAAATCTTAATTAGAACCCTGAGAGGTGGTATTGTTTCTGTTTCACATAAGCAGAAACTTAAATTTGGAGAAGTAACCAAATTAAGGTATCTCAGCTAATAAGTGGCAGGCAGTTTACCAGATTCAAAACTCATGCTGGGTTTTTAATTATAGTATAAGACATTCTGAGGTAACATTGAAGTTTTTGTTAAACTCTTAGATATTATAGCAATTGGCTCAGTAATATACATGAATTAGTACCTACTGTCAGATTCAGATATATATATATATATATATATATATGATTGTTCTTCCTGTCATCTAACCTTGTATTACAGCAGTAAGGTACCTGGAGTATTTTGATTATCTTACCAAAGTTAAAGGCCTTCCAAACATACACTATTTAAGAATGTTTGAAAGGTACCAAAGCATGGTATAATCTCTAGAAATAGCCTCAGATTTGGAGTTTGGGGACTGGATTTTTATTTTTAATTTTTTTAGAGAGGGGGCAGGGAAGGGATGTAGGGAGAGAGAGACTCTTAAGCTGGGCTTGGAGCCCTACTTGAGGTTTGATCTCACAATGCTGAGATCATGACCTGAGCCGAAATCAAGAGTTGGGTGGCTTAACCAACTGAGTCACCCAGGCACCCTGGGGACTGGTTGTTTTTTTTTTTTTTTTAAGATTTTATTTATTTATTTGACAGAGAGCACAAGTAGGCAGAGCGGGGGGCAGAGGGAGAGGGAGAAGCAGGCTCCCCACTGAGCAGGGAGCCCGATGCAGGGCTCGATCCCAGGACTCCGGGACCACGACCTGAGCCGAAGGCAGACGCCCAACCGACTGAACCACCCAGGCGCCCCGGGGACTGGGTTTTTAAATCTTGCCACTGCCACTTATTGGGTGATCTTGGATAAATCTCTTAACCCGCACTGGCTAACAACCCTTAGCCCTTGGATAAGCCTCATTTTGCTCATCTGCAAAATAGGGATATGATACCCATTTACTAGGAATAGTAGCGTTAATGTATGTGATAGTGCCTAGTATATGCCTGAAACATAGTGGAAGCTCAGTAAATGTTGGTTTTCTTTCTTTAGACTAACTCCAGTCGTAGTGAGCTATCGGCTGTGGGACTTGTTAAAAGCTGGCTGACTTCTAGTGCCACTCTGTTACATTTCATGTTGATGCTGTTAAATTGACAGAGTTCATTGTTTTGAGGAACTTGCTGCCCAAACTAGGTAATCTGTTTAAGGGACATACAGCTGGTCCGTTGTTCATGCTCTTGGTCAAAAGAGTGAGTGCATATGTGGTAAGGGCATTGGATTTGTGATCATACAAACTCGTTGAAGTTCCATCTTTGGTGCTTACTAATGGAGTTTCTTGGGACAATTGACTTTCTCTGGTTAAGACTTGGGATAGGGATAATAACAGCTGATCTTCTCGTCTGTGGTGAGGATCAAATGAGATAATAGATGTGAAAATGCCTTTTAAATTGAAAAATGCAGGGCTCCTGGGTAGCTCAGTTGGTTGAGCATTTGTCTTAGTCTCAAGTCATGATCCCAGGGTTCTGGGATAGAGTCCCGCATCCAGCTCCCTGCTCAGCAGGGAGTCTGCTTCTACCTCTCCCACTTCCCTTCCCCCACTGCTCATGCTCTCTGTCTCCCTCTCTCTCTCAAATAAATGAATAAAATCTTTAAAAAAATAAATTGAAAAATGCTAAGTGAGATAGTAATTATGTGACTTTCATAGATTAGGTGGGGCTTAGTAAGAATTCACTACCATTTTAAGAGAGAAATTTTAAATTTCACTTGAACTGTAAAAAGGAGATATTTTGATGAGTTTTATGTTAGCTCTTGGGGCAGTTGAAAAGAGGCCAGAATGCGGTCCTTGAGCAGAGAAAGTATCGGATGAACGAATGTAACTGGATGGTGGAGGTGAGAATGGGGTGGGGGTGAGAATACAACTGTGGGGCTGGCCAAGGGGATTTAGAGAAGAGCTTAGATATGAGGTTTGGATCTTGGTCTAATCTTGATCCAGAGAGCAAGGATGAGGGAGGCTCCTTGATTAGGAGAACTTAGAGCACTAGGCATTGTGTGGAGAATTGGTTGAAAGAGTAAGGATGGTGGTAACAGTTGTAGTCTCTCTTATGAGGACACTCAAGTTGAAATCCCAGTTTTAAGTCTTCTAGGAATATGTACAGAAGTTAAAATAGGTTTTGTTTCATTCCTAACTCTCCCTCCCCACCCTCCCCACAGCTAAGTATGTCCATGTTTAGGGGCAAGTTCCAAGCGAATCTTGTGCTTATTGTACATGAAGTGATTGGTGGCTCTCAGGTGAGCACATTGGCATATTTTCATTTAAAAGAGGTTCAGGTGGCTGGCAAGTGGGGGATCCCTTTTCACAGACTGGAAAGCTTAATTTTATGTAGTCATATTCAGGTTATTTCTTCCCTGAAAATTTGTTCTGTTTACAGCGTTTCTGTAATACAGATGATATTTTTCCTAAGTGGAACATCAACCAAAATTTTTAATGTGTTTAATTATTGATGTGTCTGAATGCTGCAGTGTATTGGTTAAAGATTTTTTCATATGAAGAAAGCCCTGGATTTTGGTGCTGCACCAGTTTTATTCATTTTTCTTTCAGGGGCATGTCAGTTTTTCTTTACTACAAGTGACTGCATTATGTTGTCTGGATCATTGCTTTTTCTATTGACTATTGGGGTAAAGTATTTGTTGTACAGGATAGTTTCAAAGTCTCCATTTTATTTGATTATAAGAACACATTTAGACTTCTGTCTGCTAGTATAAAGGTGTTGCAGTGATTAGGTGGGAGATGAATTTCCATAGGCCCCATTCAGAATCGGTGTGATTTACTTTATCATATTAACTTCACATGTAATAATGTCAACTGACATTTGCATAATTATTTGTTAAGTATTTTATGTTATGTAATATTTTTCTTTTTACTTACCTGTTTCTTGCACTAAACTGATAGCTCTTGGGGGCGAGACCATGTAGTTTTTCATCTTTGCATTCACTGTGTTCAGTGCAGATCTAATAATGATGAGGATGCTAGCTAACACTGTGCTGTGTGTCAGGCATTGTGCCAAGTGCGATATTTATTTTAATCCTCATCATCCCCATTTTATTGAAGAGAAAACTGAAACTCCAAGAGAGGAAGTAACGTGCTCAGTAACGTGCTTACACAAATAACAAAGGGATGCACCTGTGTTTAGAATTCAAGCAGTCTGGGCAAACAGCCTCTCCTCTGCTGTCCTATCCACTGCTCCCTTGCGGTGTATTCAGTAAACTTCTATCTCCTTTAAAAAAAAAAAACCTCAAGCGGTCTGACTTTAGATCTATGTACTTAACCCCTTGCACTATATTTTCTCAGAAACAGCTTATAAGAATATATAGATATATGTAAAATGTATTATCTGTCTTATTGAGCCTTAAGCCTATGTGAAGCAGGTATGATGCTGCATCCATTTTATAGGTGGGGAAAAGTGAAGTAAATTAATTATACAGGTTATACATTTGCTGTGTGTCAGAATCTGGATTCCGAATCTCACATCTCCTGACTCCCAACTCCTATATTTTTTCCCCTCAATCATACTATTGCTATTGGTTAGAGCTACACATCTGTTTTCTTAGGAATGGACACTAATCTTTTTAGATATGGAAAATAAATTCCTTTATCTGGACTAAATGAAGATAAGAAGCAGCCTTAAAAAAAAAACCTTTCTGGGGACGGCTGGGTGGCACAGTCAGTTGAGTGTCTGACTCTTGGTTTCAGCTCAGGTCATGATCTCAGGGTCATGAGATTGAGCCTCGTGTTGGGCTCTGCGCTCAGCGCGGAGTCACTCTACTTGGATTTCTCTTTCCCTCTGCCCCTCCGCCCTGTGCTTGTGGGCGTGCTTTCTCTCTCTCTCAAATAAATAAATAAATCTTAAAAAAAGAAATCTTTCTGTGTGCTTTTCTTTTTTAAATCCAAGGAGCAAAACTCCCTGGTCAGTAGACTGTGAGCGCTTCTTGAGAGTAGATAGGACAACTCTGTGTGTGTGTGTCTGCACATGCATGCACGTGAGGGAGAGAGAGAAAGAGAGAGGATCTCTTTTCCTAGTTCCTGGCACAGAGCATATTTTCTGTAAAGGTTGCTGAATGCATGATTGCAAGAATTTTTGCTAAGTCTATTATTATTAAAGAGTGATGGTGCTAAAATTGCTAGTTTACTTTGTTGTCATGCTTTCTCCTGTGCTTCATTCTTGGCCACTATTTGATTCTGTTTGAAAATTACAGTAATTAATATAGTAATATATTACAGTATATAGTAATATAATACAGTAATTATAGTGGCATTTAATATTGTTAAGCCAATATACGGTCACTGTCTATAGTAGAGTCTCCATGAGAGAGAGAGATTGCAGTTATGCATTTGTAATCCTTGAAGAAGCAATTTTTCTGGTGTTGTGTGGACTTAACTGTTCTGGACACTTTTGATTGCTTGTCAGGTTCTTTTCTTTTTTCTTTTCTCTCTCTCTCTCTTACTTTCCTTTCTTTCTTTCGTGTGTGTTTCTATGAAGATGTGGCAGTGGCAAATTAGTTTTCCAGTACTTCTTTGTTTAAGTTTGCATCTTAAATAAATTGAAGTGATGCTGTCTTGTGACTTCTCTTTTTTACATTGAAATATTGACATTAAAATAATAATAGGCTAGCTCAGTATATCATTAGAATATTTTAAAACTCTGGAACTGCCTAGGCCTGGAAGATACCATCATCTGCTCCACTCTCCCTCTCTCCTATATTACAGAGAAAGAACTGGAAGCCCAGGGAAGTCATTTGATTTGTCCAAGGTCATATAGTTTGAAAATGGAGAACCTGAGACTAGAACCTGGGTTTCTCTATTTTTTGCACAACATACTCTTTTTCCTTTGGAAGCTATTTTCTTACTTTGGCAGTTTTGAAACCAGATATTGCCCTAAAGGTGATGTCACATGGCCAGAGTTACAAACTAAAATGTATTGGCTCATCTGTCCTGCATATAAATAGTGTGGCTTTTAATATGAACATCCTAATAGTAACTAGTTCCATGAATAGCCTCCTTCCAGGTCATTGGGAAGAAACCAGTTTTGCTTCATTTAGCTTCTAGGCAATATCACATTCAAATAGTCATGTCATGGCCTAGCTATTTGGTTTCCCAGGTACATTTGCCCTGAATTATTTTTAGGTATGATTATAGTTCAGAATGTTTGAGAATTCCTAAGCCTTTCTTCTTATTTTTGTCTGACATGGTTGTTATGTTCATTTAAATTAACCCTCACCTAGGAATGTCATAATTGACTCCTTTGTTCCAGATTGTAGATTTGAGTGTCAGGTAGTAATCTACATATTACTGGATCTTTTAAGAGTTGTTCTACTGTGGAAACTGTATGAGATCAAAAATTAGAATTTTCAATCTTGATTACTTGACTACAGGCCTGGTCCTGCTCTGTCAGTTGGCACATATCATTCCAACTCTTCTCTCACTTTATGTCTGAGTGCACATGTGCATATATATTCACGAATGTTCCCCTTTCCAGTCTTGAAGGTACTACCAATATCTAAGTAGATTTTTAGGGCCCTGAAATTTGTCTTGCACAGTTTTCTTGCAGGTTTTACAAGCTTGGGAGGGTATATAGAGTACAGGATAGCTGCTGAAACAGACTAAAAAATTGAGTGGCTCAAACAAGATAGATGTTTATCTCTTACATAACAGCTAAGAGATAGGTCTGTTATCGGGGTGGGCAGAGGTTCTCCTCCATGAAATTATCCAGTGATCCAGAGTACTTTTATTTTGTTGCACTACCAGAATGATGTCCTCATTAGAGGACAAGTTTAAGACAGCTTATTATCACATCCACCTTCTAGCTCATGAGAAGGAAGAAGAGAGAATAGAGGGCACATAGTTGCCTTTAAAAAAAAAAGCTGGAAGTTAAGCACTTCTCCTGGCATCTCATTCATTGTGCTTAGAAACATGGCATACCTAGTTTAAGTAGCACTGAGAAATATAGCTTCCAGCTGAGTTGCATGTGCCTCAAATTTTGGCAGACAGTGAGGGTAGGGGAGTGTCTATCCTAAAAGGGGAGAAAGGGAAGATGGATACTAATAGCAGTCTCTTCCACAGAGTCATAGGTAGAAGGTAATAATAACAGAGCCCCTTCCCCATCTATTATTCTCTTTAATACTCACCACAGCCTTTGAGGTATTTGGTATTATAATCATTTTACTAACTTAGAAACTGATTGTGAAGTATTAAGTGATTGGCTTAAAATCACATGATTGGCTTAAAACTGGACTTAACTCTCTTCTTGCCCAAACCTTCTTCTCTTGTGTTTATATTTATCTTAGTGAATGACACCACCAATCTCGCAGAAATGTGGGATTTCCTCATCTTGCCACACTTCTGTAGTCACTAAGCTGTGTAGATATTATCACCTTTACATGTCTCAAATCTGTGCCTTTCTCTCCATTCCCAAAGCTGTTACCTCAGCTCAGAGTCTTAGCATCTCTTGCCCAGACAGTAGTCTTCATTTTTCTCTCTGCTGCCAGGGTCACCTTCCGTGACCTCCCTCTCAGCCTCACCCTACCAAACCACTTGGCATCTCCAGGATTTAACATATAATGTTATACTGCCAAACCTTTACTCATGTTGTTTGTTCTGCCCAAATGGTCCTTCTTCTCTTCTCAACTTGGCATACACAGCCTAGTTTTATTTTAAAAAATCTAGCACCAACATCACTTTCTCTATAAAACTGTTCTCTCTTTTCCAGGTAGAATTGACTGTTTTCTCTTCATGCTTCTCCCAGGTTGATGCCTGTCATAGAACCTGTAATACTTTATTGTACTAGTTTGTTTTATGTCTTCCTTACACCATCAGCACTCAATATTCTGCCTGGTAGAGAGCAGCTACTCAATAATTATTTGAATGAATGGAGTATGTGACAGACTGGTACTTGAATCCAAATCCTGTGTTTTTCTTGTCATCATGACTCATCCTATGTGTATACATATTTCTCGGGAGTTGTTTCCCAACACCACATTTGGGGATCTGACCTCCAGGGAACTCTTTTCTTTGGCAGTCAAGAGTAACCCTGCTTGAAAAGGGCTGTCTCAACAAATGGGTGCTTTGTGACATCCTCATCACCCTATCATGTGTTTAGAATTTACATAAACAGTTTAATTTGTAAGAGTCCATCTCCTTGAAAGGTCACACTTGGACCTTAGAATCATCAGCCTTGTGGGAAAATTATTTTTCCCTTTGGATTTTGGGCATGTGCTTAATTTGGCTTTTATGCAGGTGCTGCTAAAAACATTGTAATGTGCAAAATAAATGTTGGATATTTGACTTTAATTTTTATTGATTAAATCAAGGAACAAAAGAGGTTTGCTATATGTTTTGGAGTGAAGGTAGGCAAATTGGAAAAAATGTATCCCCTTAAAAATGGTTTCATTCTTTAGATTATTTAAAAGGTAAAGTATATGAAAATGAAAAAGGAATAGCTTCAATTTACAATTGATACAATTTAGGGAAACGTGGTAACATCTTAGCAATGAGGGTAAATTCAGCTCCGTCATTATCTTTTCTGATCACTGAAACTCACTTGTGGATTTAAACCATCTGTTTTGGTGTTAATCCTTTAAAACTCAGTTGGTGGATGTTAATGTGATAAAGGGTAATAAAGCTTGAAATATGGCAGTCATTTGGTCTGGTTTACTTTTCAACTAATTGCATGCAAACTAAGTGTCTTTGGGAAAAAGGGAAGGGGGGATTAATGCTGTAGTCAACTATTTTGATCTCAGATTGAGCCCTGCACACCTGTCACTGGCTTGTGGAAGTTTTCCTCCATAATTAAGAGCTCCTCTCTCATATTATTACTTAATTGGATGCCACAAGAGCCTGGTGAAACAGTGGAATTCTCTTCATTGCATACCAACTCTTAAAACAAATCACCGATGTTTAGGGTGGTATTGTTTTTATTATAAGCCTTCCATGGAAACATTTTTGTCTTCAAGTCCCTATGTTTTGAAGCATTGAGGCTTTTGCTCTTTATAAAAGTAGAAGTCATGTAATACTTTGAAACATTATTCCACAAAGTTAAAGAACATAATAACTAACATTTACACAGTGCTTTATAATTTGACCACAGGCTTTCCCTTGCTTTATGTATATTTCTTCTATAATAGCTCCATGAAGGAAGGTGTTATACTCATGTTTCCCATTTGACAGGTGAGGAATCTGAGGGTCAGAAAAGTGGCTTGCCCAAGGTTACACAATTAGTAAGTTGTGGAGACCGAAACAGACCCCAAATTCTTGCTCCTTTTTGGTATATTGTGCTATCTCAATAAGCATAAACTGCATGTGTGGAGAAGTCAGTTTTGTGGGATTTTCTTTTAACTTGTTTTGTCATATGATAATGTGGCCTCAGCTTAGTGTGTTTGGTACTTTTGTCTTTGAGCTTTCAACCCTTAACATATAGTGGAAAAGAGGCGGTATGGTAGTACGTGAAGAGGCTAACATGCTGGGAAATGACAGATTGCCTAGTTCCATGTTTGAATCATGACTGTATCTAGCTGAACATCCTTCAGTAGGGTTGGCAGCGTCTTTGTGGTACTGCTGCTTGTGTGGACAAGGCCTTTACAGTGTATTTAAGTACTGAGCAGTTATCATAGCTGGTTTAAATGAGCTTCTGTGGCAGTCCCCTCCATCGATGCTTTAGTACCATCTTTCTCTCATACCATTAGGACCTGGTAGTGGAAAGGCTCAGAGGAGTCAGGAAACCTTGGTCGTGCTGTTGTAGCTGGGGATTTGCTTCCTGACCTGTTCTCTTTAGGACTGAGGTTGGTCTATGAAGACTTCCCTGTGTACCCTGGGTGGCCTTAATGCTTTTTTGCTTCTGAATGCCGTGACATTTTGTTCACATATCCACTCTGGTACTTATTACATTGTATTGCAATTATGTTTCTTTCTCACTAGAACCATACCTCTGACTCTTTAGTACCAGACATCTGCACTTGCAAACCATTGCCCTAAACTCTGTCTTCCATGAGAGCACAGTCACAGGGTTCCTTGCAGTGGACATTTATAGTTTCTTTACCTTCCCCCTTATCTTGGTAACAGCCTCAGATATTGGCTTTAGGAACCATACCTCCTCCCTATTTTGCTCTGTGTGGTTTGGGTAGGAACTTTTTAGCTCTGGTGTATCTGAGTCAGGCCCAAGCTAACTAGCACATCATGTTCCTCTGGCTGCAGCAGTTGGTTTAGGGGTAAATTTATGTTCCAAGCTGGTATAAACTGGATATTTAGGACATTTGTGGGAGTTACTACAAAAGACCCTTCTCCCAATCTTTTTTTTTTTTTTTTTTAAGATTTTTTATTTATTTGACAGAGAGAGACACAGCGAGAGAGGGAACACAAGCAGGGGGAGGGGGAGAGGGAGAAGCAGGCTTCCCGCCAAGTAGGGAGCCCGATGCGGGGCTCGATCCCAGGACCCTGGGACCATGACCTGAGCCGAAGGCAGACTCCTAATGACTCAGCCACCCAGGCGCCCCCCCTTCTCCCAATCTTATTGGACTAGAAGGTTAGCTTCTAGAAGGACTAGAAGCTGTTAAGCTATTTTACCACCATAAGAGGAGAGTCTGGCTTGTGATAAAACCAACATCAAGGAAGGGAGACTAAAGAGATGAAGATGGTGACTTTGAGTTCTGAATTGAGGTTCCTCCCTAGTCTTCCCTAATGCTGGGCTTCAGTTAATTAAACCAATAATTAGACTTTTTTTAAAACTAGTTTGGAGTAAGTTTTCTGTCATCTACAATGGAAAGAGTCCTAACTGATCTGTTTCTCTTCTACACCTACTGTAGTGCATGGCCTAGAATTTGTTAAATGCATAAATGAATGATCTCTATGAACATTAACAGGAATTTTTTTCTTTCTCGGTCTCAGTTTTTTTTTTTTATTTCTATAAAATAAGAATAATAATTTCTGCTGCCTGACTCAGAGTTTTTGTGAGTTAATAGAAGGAAAGCTTTCTGGTTTCCTTCAGCATGTAGTTTATGGCACACAATTTTCACCAATTAATTATATACTTATAAATAGCAGTTACCTTGTTTTCTCTCAACTAGATTGTATACTCTCTGAGAATGAGAATGCATCTATACCTATTGTTTCCCCTTAGTGCTCAGCACAACGTTGGTAGAATAGTGGGCATTCATGAATAGTTATTAATGATGACAGTAGCATCTACAATTTATTGTATACTTTTTTAGGCTGCACATTGTGTAGGCATTCTACATAAATTATTTCTAAACCACACTCAGCTAATAGTACTACCTATTAGATAGCTATTGGATAAGTAGTGTTGTCTTCAGTGGTTAGGTTATCAATTAACAGGTGAGAGCTCTGACCTTCTCTGTTGTGTTATGATGGAAAAAAGGGTGATTGATCCTTCCAGAGCATATACTAGGAATGTTTGAGCCTTCCGGCTTAGGTGAATGATAGAGATGAATGACAAGTAAATACCTGATAGGGATGAAGTGTTGGTCTGGAATTGCTTGAAAGGCCACCTGCGAGTCTTGTCTTGTTTGGCACAGTTTCATTGATTTCATCAATCCATCTCATTAGTATTAAATAATGAAAGATGTAGAGTAGTGGCATTGGGAATTCTGGTCACAAGGGTAGTGTATAGTATGGTGATATCCTATTGAATAGCTTAGTAAATTCTCCCTCCCTGGTCCCTTGTGAATTATTGCCTTGCTAAATACACTTGACTGGTGCCCAGGGAATGTTTTGCCCATGTTCTGGCAGAGTTACCCTGTTAGTAGGTAATCTTTAGTTCTTTATTGAGCTTTAAAGTTTGAAACCAGATGAAGCAAGAAATCAAATGGAAAAAGTCTAACTAGCATTATAGACTTCATTCTGTGCTGGAAAACATTTTCGCCTTGAAGCAAGACATCTGGATTGTAGACCAAGATCTGAATCCAATGATACAATTTACTGAGGACCTGCTAGATGATTTGCATATATTGTCTTTTATAATCTCCAAAAGAGCTCATCAGGGTAAGTATTACTCTCCCATTTATGATAAGGGTCAGAGAGATGAAGAGAGGTCATACAGCAGCATGCAACTCTTGATCTCAGGATTGTAAGTTTGAGCCCCATATTCGGTGTAGAGATTGCTTAAAATCTTAGAGAGAGAGAGGCCATATAGCTGTAAATATTCTCCTGTAATGTTTTGAATCACAGTCCCTCCTAAAATTGCAGCATTGTACCTCAAGAACAAGAATCCTGTAGGATAAGAGGATACTTAAATTATCCAAAAATTTTTTTACTGTCCAAAGTGAGTAAAGTGTCACTTTTTACCCCTTAGTTAAATGATACAGATATAAAAATAAAATCATTGCAGTAATGAGAGGAAGCTTGATAAGGATCTTGGTTTATGGATTTTTTTTCAAGTGAATGGCTATGCCATTTTCAGTCCTATATGCCATAATTTTAATATACTTGTAAGGATATAGTAGGACTTACCAGATTTATATGGTCTTTAGTATATTCATTTCACAAAGAATTTAGGGTAGCTTATAATAATAACTTAAATACTATAAAAAAGAAAATTATTCAGTACCAATGAGAATAGAATAATATAGGAGTCTCCCCACTTGCTGTAGGTGAGTTATAAGTTTACCTCTGAATTTCCTGGAAGCCTAGGAGAGAAAGATGACTTAAAAGGAGAAAATAAAACATTTCCTCTAGAAAAACAGTTTAACATTTATGAGTTTATCATTCAGGCATAGGGAATAGCATGGACATATGCTTATTGGCATGAAACCTGAACCAAATGCTCTTGATTTACATGTTTTATTCCATGTTAATACACTGCTTTTTTGTAAGGTCCTACTCATATGGGAGATGGATTAAAATGTACTACAAGCTACAGTTTATAGTAGTATAGGGTAAGTTCCCAGAGGTGGTACTTAATTTATACTTCTGTGATTGTAGGAGCACAGAGGCCACTTTTTAGCCTGCATAATGAGGAAAGACTTCCCAGCAGAGCAATAGATAGATTGGGAGTCCAGCAGGTAGATCTGTTTGGCTGGAATGGGGACTTCAGGTAGGAGCCCAGATCATCCAGACACTTAGGCGTTCAGAGACTCCTGTTGCAGGATAGGTTTTACCCTCTTGCCTCTCCTAGGGAGTCAGAGGCTTCTCATTTTTTATACCAGGTATATCTTTTGCCAAGGCCCTCCTTTATGGTCTGGCTCAGTCCCATCTCTCAGGATAGATACACTCCAAGAAGATACTTTTTCCTCCTATCCCACTATATGTTCAGATGTACTTACTCTTTCAGGTTTGTTTGTTTTTTTCCCCCTAAATGACTTTTTTTCCTTTCCAGCTCACATATTTCTTCCCCTTCCAGACTCTTTTTGGCTGGTGATATATTTCTGAGCTCTTGATGTATTTGTTAATGGTATAAAGAATGTGCTTTGGTATACAGTAGTAATAATGAATTTCTTAAGTGTGTTAATAATAAATTAAGGTTATGATAGTTGCCATATTAGCGAAAATAGTTAATTGATTAGTCTCAGCAAAAAGTGTCTTAATTTTTAAAGTGAATAAGTCAGGGATATCAAAATTGAAAAAAATTTTTGTTGTAGACAACATTGTACTATATAATTTTTTGATGAATAACATTTCTTACAGAATGTAGCACCTAACACAGAACCTGACATTATAGATACTCAATTATTGTTTGTTAATTGTATTACTTAAAAAAATCAATCTTTATATTGAAATAATTATAGACGTACCGGAAGTTGCAAAAATAGACATAAGGTTCTATGTATCCTTCTTCCAACTTTCCCCAATGGTGACATCATATCTAATGTAGAACAATATCGAAACCAGGTAATTGATCTTGGCACAATATTTTAACTAGGCTATAGACCATATTCATTCATTTTTCACATGTATACATTTGTGTGTGTGCGTGTAGAGCTCTGTGCAGTTTTTTTTTTTTTTTTTGCGAGAGAGAGAATGAGAGAGCACGAGAGGGAGGAGGGTCAGAGGGAGAAGCAGACTCCCTGCTGAGCAGGGAACCCGATGTGGGACTCGATCCCGGGACTTCAGGATCATGACCTGAGCCGAAGGCAGTCACTTAAGCAACTGAGCCACCCAGGCGCCCAAGCTCTGTGCAGTTTTATCCCATGTATAGATTTGTACAGCTACTGCAACAATCAAGATACAGAGGTGGTTCCATCACTACAAAGAAACTCCCTTATACTGTCCCCTATACATTCGTGCATATACTTCCCTTTCTCCCCCAGCCTTTTTTTATCATTGTCCCTTGGCAACCACTAATCTGTTCTCCATCTACATACTTTTGTCATTTTGAATGCTATGTAAATGGAATCATATAGGATATAACCTTTTGAGATTGACTTCACTGAGTATAATGCCCTTGAGATTCATCTGGATTATTGCATCTATCATTATTTTGTTCTGTTTTGTTACTGAATAGAATTCCATCATGTGGCTGTACCAGAGTTTATTTAACCATTCATCTGTTGAAGGACATTTGGGTTGCTTCCAGGTTTTTGTTATTACAGAGAAAGCCATTATGAGCATTTATGTACAGGTTTTTTGTTTGTTTTAATTTCTCTGGGATAAATGCCCAACAGTACAATTGCTGGGTTAATAATAAGTCCATGTTTAGTTTTATAAGAAATTGCCAAACTATTTTCTATGGTGGCTGTACCATTTTACATTCTTACCATCATTGTATAAGAAATCCAGTTTCTCTGCATTCTTGCAAGCATTTAGTATTACCATTGTATTTTATTTTGGCTATTTTAATAAATACATAGTACTTCTTTCAGTTTTTCTTTGATTAAGCTACATTTGTTTTTAGCACATGGCAAGTTGATAGCCTTAGTCAAGGCTAGCTTTTCACACTTGCTGTTTGTATCCATTACATTAGTGTTTTCTTTTTCTTTCTTTCTTTTTTAATGTACTTTACATTTTGAAGACTTTCAAAGCTACTTAAAACTTCTTTCAGTTGTTTTAGTTTTCTCTTTGGCTCTACATGTCTCCTGAATCCCAGCAACAGGTGTCTTAGCAAAAGTGCCTTCATTGGGCTTTCCTGAAGTGAGACTTAGCCACTTGGATTTATTTAATGCTGTAGTAACACTATTGAGGATTTTGTTTATGTTCTTTTCATTTGTGACAACTCTGTGGAGCTCTTGTTTTCTTTTCTGGTGAGAATCAAGAAATAGATGCTGTCTGTTTTTACAACTTGGGCCATGGGAAGAAAAGGCAATAACTCAGTATTTGGGGTGGACTTGTGATGGGAGGGTTCTCTTACCCAGTTGATTGGTTGATTCAGGTGAAATTCACACAACATGAAATTAACCATTTTAGAGTGAATAATCCAGTGACATTTAGTATATTTACAGTGTTGTGCAACCACCTTTATCTAGTTCCAAACATTTTCATCACCTCAAAAGGAAAACCCATACATTAGGTGGTCATTCCCCATGGCAACCTCTAGGGTGCTTCTGACTCATTGGATTTACCTGTTCTGGATATTTTCATAAAAATGAAATCATACAATATGTGGACTTTTGTGTCTGGCTTCTTTCACTTAGAATAATGTTCTTGAGGTTCATCCACATTGTCACATGTATCAGTACTTCATTCCTTTTTATAGCTGAGTAATATTACATTGTATGGATATATCACAATTTGTTTATTCATGAGATGGTGGACATTTGGATTGTTTCTACCTTTTGGTCTTTGTGAATAGTACTGTTTTTAACATGTGGAGACATGTATTATTTGAGTACCTCTTTTCAGTTTTTTTGGATCTATACCTAAGAGTGGAATCGCTGGGTCATAAAATAATTGTGTAAAGTTGTTGAGGAGCTGCCAAGCTGTTTTCTGTAACAGTTGTGCCACTTTATATTCCCACCAGCAATGTATGAGGGTTTAAATTTTTTCACATCATTGCCAACACTTGTTATATCCTCCTTCCTCTGCTCCCCCCCCCCAAAATGGCCATTTTAGTGGGTATAATATGGTATCTCATTATGGCTCTGATTTGCATTTCTCTAATGACAAGTGTTAAGCATCTTTTCATGTGCTTGCTCGTCATTGTATATCTTTGGAGAAATACCTATTCAAATCCTTTGCCCATTTTTAAATTAGGTTTTTGCCTTCTGGTTGTTGAATAATAACAGTACTTTATATAGTCTGGATACCAGAACTTTATTAGATATATGATTTCCAAATATTTTCTCCCATTCTGTAGGTTGTTTTTTCATTTTTTTGATAATGTCTTTTGATGCACAAAAGTTTTTATTTTGATGAAGTCCAATTTATTTTTTCTTTTGTTCATGCTTTTGGTGTCATGTCTAAGAATCCATTGCCAAAAGGATTATAGAAGAATACCAGTAAATGCAGGCTGCTATTGCACAGATATGGTCCATGTGAGACACAAAGTGGTAGGTTGGATGTGAAGGATGATACGTAGAGATGAGAAGTGCAAGAGAGATTTGTGCGTGAAATTGATAGAACTGTGATAAATTATATATTGGGGATAAAGGAGAAGGAAGTGATAAGGATGACTCCAAGTTCCTGGCTTAATAACTAGGAGGTAGATGGTGGTGTCTTTCACTGAAATGGGGACACTGGAAAGGACCAGTTTGGAACAGAATATCATGAATTCAGTTTTGGACATGTTGAATTTGAGTGACTTGAAGACATCCAAAGGATGATGTTGAGAAGTCAGATAAGCATGCTTGGAACTTAGAGAAAGGTAATAGTCTAGAGAAAAATTGGTTATATGTTTGGCATTTAGATGGTAAATAAAGTCATGGACATGGATTAGATTGTCTAGGAAGGGAGAATAGAGGGAGAAAAGAATAAGGAATGGTACAATCTTAAATATTCAATCACTGGGCAGAAGAGGATAACCTTGGAAAGCAGACAGAGAAGGGGCAGACATAGAGATGGAGAAACTAGGAGAATGTAATGTTCAGAAGCCAAGGGATTCAGTAAAGAGGAGATGAGCAACAATGCTAAATGATGCTGAGAAATCAAATAAAAATAAAGACAATTTCCATTGGATTTATCAATGTGAGGGTCATTCATAACTTTAGTGAACTAAGAAGTGATTAATGGGGGATTATTCAGCTGATATCTGTTTCATTGAAAAATAGAATGTTAATCTGAAAAGGATATTATTGATCATCTGGTGTAGTAGCTTAAAAATTTTTTTAAGTTGCTAGAACTCTTTTTCTATCAAATGTTACATGAGGTTCAATACAAAGAGATCAAATGAGAGCTGCTCTGGTTGGAGTGGGGCCTATAACACTATTCCTTTGTATCCCTTTTCTGTTTACTTCTTCTGGTCCTGGATACCTTTTCATAACACTTAGCTCTCTGAAGACCAGTTTGAAAACATTGATCTAGGTGGTCTCTTAATCCTGAGGGGGAAACTGAAGGGTAGGGAGAGGCAGTCTCTTAGCAAAGCCTGCATGACAGGCTTGAGTTTAGAATTAGTATTAGATGTCATCTAGCAGAGGAATGAGCATGATTGGAAAGTTTTGAAAGGTATATGGAAGCAGAAAAGAGCTTCTTAGATTAGCCTTGACCTTGGTGGTGCTGGGGGTGGCATAGATGGGAGTTGGGGGGGGGAGCTGAAGGCAAATGGGCCAGAAGGAGACTAGAACTGGTAATGATTTCTAGGGTTGATCTAGGGGAGGAAAGAGAGTATTAGTCAGGGAAGCTTTTGTTAAGCAGCACTAATATTTTAGGTAGTGCCAGTGGCATGTTTGCCCTCCTGGAGGAAACACTGTTACAAATGTGTTTCTGTCCTGCTTGGTCAATTTGGGGTCTGAAAGACCTGTGATGAACCACTTCTCTTTTCCTCCTCCAGTGGCTCAGTGTCTAGAGCATCTGCATCTCTGGCCATCGGGGATTGCCTAGAAAGTATTTGGTGATTACTTAATCTAGGTACTCCCAGATGGTAACTTCTGCAGAGCTGGAAGGCAGGACAGATTGGGGGTTTTGGCCCTTATAGTAACACAGAAAGGTACCTCATCCTAGATGACTCAGTATGAAAATAGAATTGTAACATTTACCTTTCAAGGTTACTGTTACGATTAGAGATAATGTTCATAAAACAACCACAGTGCCTGGCACATATTAGGTGTTCAAGTAAATGACCCTTGTTTTCTTTTACCAACAAAGGGTAAAGTCAATGAGACTATTCTTTTATAATGCATCTCTCAGGTTGCCCATGGATTTGCTTGTTTGTGACCCCTTGGGGATTCCACACTTAGTATTTTTTTTAATTGGGACTCAATTGCATTGTAAAATTAACTAAATTGGATGGAAATGGAAATGGCAGTTGAAGAGAGGGATTGAGGAGACACTGCTGTCTTTGACTCCAAGCTCCTAAGGATTGACCTTAGTCTTTAGTTACACTTTTACTTCTTTAACCTTTTTTCCATTTCTTTTGCCTGCCTCCCTCCCTCCCTCCAGCTTTCTTTTTTTTCTTTTCTTTCTTTTCCTTTCTCTTTCTTTTCTTTCTATCTCCTTTTCCTCCCTCCCTCCCTCCCTCCCTTCCTCCCTTCCTTCCTTCCATGATTTATTTATTTAAGAGAAGGAGAGAGAGAGCATCTGCATGCATGTATGTGGGGTGGAGGAGCAGAGGGAGAGAGAAACTTCAGCAGACTGCGCTGAGCATGGAGCCTGATGGGGGCTCGATCTCAAGACCTTGAGATCATGACCTGAGCTGAAACCAAGAGTCGGATTCTCAACGACTGAGCCACCCAGCCCCCACCCCACCCCCCATTGCTTTCTTTTTAAGTAATATTTTTTGGGTGTGTTTTGTAATTTTAAAAAAAATTGTAGTAGAATATATAAATATAAAATTTGAGAAACAAACTGAGGGTTCTGGGGCGGGGAGGGGTTAGCCTGTGGAATCCCCAAGGGGTCACAAACAAGCAAATCCATGGGCAACCTGAGAGATGCATTATAAAAGAATAGTCTCATTGACTTTACCCTTTGCTTATTACCTTTGTTGGTAAAAGAAAACAAGGGTCATTTACTTGAACACCTAATATGTGCCAGGCACTGTGGTTGTTTTATGAACATTATCTGGGTATAGCCTGGGTATTAAAGAGGGCACGTATTGCACGGAGCACTGGGTGTTATATGCAAACAATGAATCATGGAACACTACACCAAAAACTAATGATGTATGGTGATTAACATAACATAATAAAATAAAATTTTTTAAAAAATTGCTATTTTAACCATTTAAAAATGGATAGCTCAGTGACATTAAGTACATTGACGTTGTTGTGCAACCATCCCATCCTCCATTTCCAGAACTTTTTTCATGTTGCACAATTGAAACTCTGTACTCGTTAAACAGTAACTCTCCATTTCCTTCTCCTTCCAGCCCTCAGCAGCCACTATTATACTTTCTGTCACTATGAATTCGATTACTCTAAGTACCTTATATGAGTGAAATCGTATAGTATTTATCCTTTTATGACTGGATTTTTTCACTTAGCATGTCTTCAAGGTCCATCCATATTGTAGCATATGTCAGAATTTACTTCCTTTTTATTTTTTATTTATTTTATTTTTTATTTTTAAAAGATTTTATTTATTTATTTGACAGAGAAAGACGCGGCGAGAGAGGGAATGCAAGCAGGGAGAGTGGGAGAGGGAGAAGCAGGCTTCCCGCTGAGCAGGGAGCCCGATGTGGGGCTTGATCCCAGGACCCAGGGATCATGACCTGAGCCGAAGGCAGACGCTTAATGACTGAGCCACCAGGCGCCCCCAGAATTTCCTTCCTTTTTAAAGCTGAATAAGTTTTCATTGTATGTATATACCACATTTATTTTTTATCCATTTATCTGTTGATGAACTCTTGGTTTGCTTTTACCTTTTGGCTGTTGTGAATTCCCATTGCTTTTAGTATAACAGCAAGCACCCCTCTTTTTCTTCATAAATATTTATAGAGCAGCTTCTTTGTGCTTGATATTTTTAGTATTGGAGACATGGCAGTGAACAAGACATATGAGGTCTTTGGAGCTTATATTCTGTTGATGAGAATGGCTGCCTCTTTGGAACGCTTGCAGGAGGGACTGGTTGCCTAATTTGCAGTTTGTGTCAGGTCAGGTAATCGTAGTGTGCTATCATCTCAGATGTTATTGCCCTTAGCCCCATTTTTCCTTTGTGTCTCAACTTTGGCACCTTCTCTCAACTTTGTCTCAACTTTATGATCCCTCAGGTTAGATTGGTTGCTTTTTTCTGTGCTGCCTGATTTCGCTTATCTTTACCACAACACTGCCACTCTCTTTTGCCATAGTGAGCTTCTTTTGGGCTGGTGCCCTTGTTGATTGATTAATGTGAAGTTGCTTGGCTAACACGCATGGCATTCAGGTCTTCTGGGACAGGCCCTTGATAACTTCTGAAACCACATCTTTCACCACTGCCTGCCTTGTACTTTGTACTCTGGCAACACTGAAATGAATGTCCTTTCCCTAGGCATGTTAAATTGATTCTGTTCTCTGGGCTGCCCCCCTTTTCATAGAATGGTCTTCTCCCCTTTCTCCAGGTTCATGCCTTTCTCTTTTAAAGTAGTCTTCTTCCACGAAGCCTTCCTGGACCTTTCCTATACTGTTTTGCCACATTCTTATGCTGTCTTCTGTCATGGTCTTTATCACACCAAATGGCAATTGACAGGTTCTGTGCTTTTAAGAACTCACAAATTTTAGCACTAGGTTTTAGCTATATTTCTGCCATCTTCTTTACCCATCAAAGTTCATTCCTTCTCTCACTCATTGAGCTTGGCCTTGCTGATGACAGACATTCTAGAATGAAAGTGACCTCCTGGGAATCTGATTGGATTTCCTCTTTATTGCTGTCCTATTGTGTTTCACCCTAGTAGTTATGTCAGTTCTCACGGGGTTAACATAATCCTTTTGTATAAAAATAATACACCTTTTATAGCCTTCTCACCTAGCAGAGATTCCAAAGATCTTGATCAGTCCTGATGGCATTTAACGTCCTCAGTTTTCTTCTGTAAATCTCCTACCCTGTGGTTCTTTTGAAAAATGCCTATTATGGAATATTTGAAAACTTGACAAATCTCTATATCCTCTCTGTATCCTACCATGCAGAGATTAACTTTTTAAAACTTCCAGCATTTTGTTTTTTTTTTTTAGTTTTTTTCCTATTTTATTATTTTTTAAAGATTTTATTCATCCATTTGACAGAGAGATATACAGTGAGAGAGGGAACACAAGCAGGGGCAGTGGGAGAGGGAGAAGCAGGGGGAGTGGGAGAGGGAGAAGCAGGCTTCCCGCCGAGCAGGGAGCCCGATGCGGGGCTCGATCCCAGGATCTTGGGATCATGACCTGAGCTGAAGGCAGACGCTTAACGACTGAGCCACCCAGGCGCCTCCCCTATTTATTTTAAACTTAAAAAATTTTATTTAAGTAATCTCTACACCCAATGTGGGACTCGAACTCATAACCCCGAGATCAAGTGTCACATGCTTCACTGAGCCAGCCAGGCATCTCTCCTATTTATTATATATAAAGATCATACTATAGAAACGGTTTTGTGGGGTGCTTTTTTTGTTAAAAATTTTTTTATTAACATATAATGTATTATTTGTTTCAGGGGTACAGGTTTGTGATTCATCAGTCTTGCACAATTCACAGCACTCACCATAGCACATACCCTCCCCAGTGTCTATCACCCAGCCACCCCATCCCTCCCACCCCCTCCACTCCAGCCACCCTCAGTTTGTTTCCTGAGATTAAGAGTCTCTTATGGTTTGTCTCCCTCTCTCGTTTTGTCTTGTTTCAGTTTTCCCTCCCTTCCCCTATGATCCTCTGTCTTGTTTCTCAAATTCCTCATATCAGTGAGATCATATACTTGTATTTCTCTGATTGACTTATTTTGCTTAGCATAATACCCTCTAGTTCCATCCACATCATTGCAAATGGCAAGATTTCATTTTTTTGATGGCTGCATAATATTCTATTGTATATATATACCACATCTTCTTTATCCATTCATCTGTTGATGGACATCTAGGCTCTTTCCTTAGTTTGGCTATTGTGGACGTTGCTGCTATAAACATTGGGGTGCATGTGCCCCTTCAGATCACTACCTTTGCATCTTTGGGGTAAATACCCAGCAGTGCAATTACTGGGTTGTAGGGTAGCTCTATTTTCAACTTTTTGAGGAAGCTCCATACTGTTTTCCAGAGTGGCTGTACCAGCTTGCATTCCCACCAACAATGTAGGAGGGTTCCCCTTTCTCTGCATCCTCACCAACATCTGTCGTTTCCTGACTTGTTAATTTTAGCCATTCTGACTGGTGTGAGGTGGTATCTCATTGAGGTTTTGATTTGTATTTCCCTGATGCCGAGTGGTGTTGAGCACTTTTCATGTGTCTGTTGGCCATTTGGATGTCTTCCTTGCAGAAATGTCTGTTCATGTCTTCTGCCCATTTCTTGATTGGATTATTTGTTTTCTGGGTGTTGAGTTTGATAAGTTCTTTATAGATTTTGGATACTAGCCCTTTATCTGATATGTCATTTGCAAATATCTTCTCCCATTCTGTCGGTTGTCTTTTGGTTTTGTTGACTGTTTCCTTTGCTGTGCAAAAGCATTTTATCTTGATGAAGTCCCAAAAGTTCATTTTTGCCCTTGCTTCCCTTGCCTTTGGTGATGTTTCTAGGAAGAAGTTGCTGCGGCTGAGGTCGAAGAGGTTGCTGGCTGTGTTCTCCTCAAGGATTTTGATGGATTCCTCACATTGAGGTCTTTCATCCATTTTGAGTCTATTTTTGTGTGTGGTGTAAGGAAATGGTCCAGTTTCTTTTTTTTTTTTTTTTAATATTTTTTATTTATTTATCTGAGAGAGAGAATGGGAGACAGAGAGCATGAGAGGGGGAGGATCAGAGGGAGAAGCAGACTCCCTGCCGAGCAGGGAGTCCGATGCGGGACTCGATCCCGGGACTCCAGGATCATGACCTGAGCCGAAGGCAGTTGCTTAACCAACTGAGCCACCCAGGCGCCCCAGAAATGGTCCAGTTTCATTCTTCTGCATGCAGCTGTCCAATTTTCCCAACACCATTTGTTGAAGAGACTGTCTTTTGTCCTTTGGACATTCTTTCCTGTTTTGTCGAAGATTAGTTGACGGTCCATTTCTGGGCTCTCTGTTCTGTTCCATTGATCTATGTGTTTTTGTGCCAGTACCATACTGTCTTGATGATGACAGCTTTGTAATAGAGCTAGAAGTCCGGAATTGTGATGCCACCAGTTTTTCTTTTCTTTTTCTTTTTTTTTTTTAAGATTTATTTATTTATTTATTTATTTGACAGAGAGAGACAGCGAGAGAGGGAACGCAAGCAGGGGGAGTGGGAGAGGGAGAAGCAGGCTTCCCGCAGAGCAGGGAGCCCGATGTGGGGCTCAATCCCAGGACCCTGGGCTCATGACCTGAGCCGAAGGCAGACGCTTAACGACTGAGCCACCCAGGCGCCCCTTTGCTTTTCTTTTTCAACATTCCTCTGGCTTTTTGGGGTCTTTTCTGGTTCCCTACAAATGTTAGGATTATTTGTTCCATTTCTTTGAAAAAAAGTTGATGGTATTTTGATAGGGATTGCATTAAATGTGTAGATTGCTCTAGGTAGCATAGACTTTCACAGTATTTGTTCTTCCAATCCTTGACCATGGAACGTTTTTCCATTTCTTTGTGTCTTCCTTAATTTCTTTCATGAGTGTTCAGTGGTTTTCTGAGTACAGATTCTTTGCCTCTTTAGTTAGATTTATTCCTAGGTATCTTATGGTTTTGGGTGCAATTGTAAATGGGATCAACTCCTTAATTTCTCTTTCTTCTGTCTTGTTGTTGGTGTATAGAAATGCCACTGATTTCTGTGCATTGATTTTATATCGCCACTTTACTGAATTCCTGTATGAGTTCTAGCGGTTTTGGGGTGGAGTCTTTTGGGTTTTCCACATAAAGTATCATATCATCTGCAAAAAGTGAGAGTTTCACTTCTTTGCTGATTCGGATGCCTTTTATTTCTTTTTGTTGTCTGATTGCTGTGGCTAGGACTTCTAGTACTATGTTGAATAGCAGTGGTGATAGTGGACATCCCTGCTGTGTTCCTGACCTTAGGGGAAAAGCTCTCAGTTTTTCCCATTGAGTATGATATTTGCTGTGGGTTTTTCATAGATGTCTTTTATGATATTGAGGTATGTTCTCTCTATCCCTACACCGTGAAGAGTTTTAGTCAAGAAGGGATGCTGTACTTTGTCGAATGCTTTTTCTGCATCTATTGAGAGTATCATATGGTTCTTGTTCTGTCAATGACACACTGACCCAGGATGTATTGTATCACATTGATTAATCTGTGGTTGTTGAACCAGTCTTGCAGCCCAAGAATGTATCCCACTTGTTCGTGGTGAATAATCCTTTTAATGTATTGTTGGATCCTATTAGTTAGTATTTTGGTGAGAATTTTTGCATCCATGTTCATCAGGGATGTTGGTCTGTAGTTCTCCTTTTTGATGGGGTCTTTGTCTGGTTTTGGGGTCAAGGTAATGCTGGCCTCATAAAATGAGTTTGTTAGTTTTCCTTCCATTTCTAATTTTTGGAACAGTTTCAGAAGAATAGTTAGAATTAATTAGAATAGAAGAATTAATTCTTCTTGAAATGTTTGGTAGAATTCCCCTGGGAAGCCATGTGGCCCTGGGCCCTTGTTTTTTGGGAGATTTTTGATTACTGCTTCAATGTCCTTAGTGGTTATGGGTCTGTTCAGGTTTTCTATTTCTTCCTGGTTCAGTTTTGGTAGTTTATATGTCTCTAGGAATGCATCCGTATAGTTGCATATAGTTGCTCATAATATGTTCTTATAATTGTTTGTGTTTCTTTGGTGTTGGTTGTGATCTCTCCTCTTTCAGTCATGATTTTATTTATTTGGGTCCTTTCTCTTTTCTTTTTGATAAGTCTGGCAAGGGGTTTATCAATCTTATTAATTCTTTCAAAGAACCAGCTCCTAGTTTCGTTTATCTGTTCTACTGTTCTTTTGGTTTCTAGTTCATTGATTTCTGCTCTGATCTTTATTATTTCTCTTCTCCTGCTGGGTTTAGGCTTTATTTGCTGTTCTTTCTCCAGCTCCTTTAGGTGCAGGGTTAGGTTATATATTTGAGACCATTCTTGTTTCTTGAGGAAGGCTTGTATTGCTATATACTTTCCTCTTAGGACTGCCTTTGCTGCATCCCAAAGATTTTGAACAGTTGCTTTCATCTTCATTTGTTTCCATGAATTTTTAAAATTCTTCTTTAATTTCCTGGTTGACCCATTCATTCTTTAGTAGGATGCTCTTCAACCTCCATGTATTTGAGTTCTTTCCGACTTTCCTCTTGTGATTGAGTTCTAGTTTCAAAGCCTTGTGGTCTGAAAATATGCAGGGAATGATCCCAATCATTTGGTACTGGTTGAGACCTGATTTGTGACCCAGGATGTGATCTATTCTGGAGAATGTTCCATGTGCTCCAGAGAAGAATGTGTATTCTCTCGCTTTGGGATGGAGTGTTCTGAATATATCTGTGATGTCCATCTGGTCCAGTGTATCATTTAAAGCCTTTATCTCCTTGTTGATCTTTTGCTTAGATGATCTGTCCATTTCAGTGAAGGGGGGTGTTAAAGTCCCCTACTATTATTGTATTACTGTCGATGTGTTTGTTTGATTTTGTTATTAATTGGCTTATATAATTGGCTGCTCCCATGTTAGGGTCATAGATATTTTTTTTTTTAAAGATTTTATTTATTTATTTGACAGAGAGCGACACAGTGAGAGAGGGAACACAAGCAGGGGGTAGTGGGAGAGGGAGAAGCAGGCTTCCTGCCGAGCAGGGAGCCCAATGCGGGGCTCGATCCCAGGACCCTGGGATCATGACCCGAGCCGAAGGCAGAAACTTAACAACTGAGCCACCCAGGCGCCCCAAGGGGCATAGATATTTACAATTGTTAGATCTTCTTGTTGGATAGACCCTTTAAGTATGATATAGTGTCCTTCCTCATCTCTTATTATAATCTTTGGTTTAAAATCTAATTTGTCTGGTACAAGGATTGCCACCCCAGCTTTTTTTTTTTTTTTAAAGATTTTTTTATTTACTTATTTGAGAGAGAGAGAATGAGAGAGAGAGCACATGAGAGGGGGGAGGGTCAGAGGGAGAAGCAGACTCCCTGCCGAGCAGGGAGACCGATGCGGGACTCGATCCAGGGACTCCGGGATCATGACCTGAGCCGAAGGCAGTCGCCCAACCAACTGAGCCACCCAGGCGCCCCACCCCAGCTTTCTTTTGATGTCCTTTAGCATGGTAAATGGTTTTCCACCCCCTCACTTTCAATCTGGGGGTGTCTTTGGGTCTAAAATGAGTCTCTTGCAGACAGCATATCGATGGGTCTTGTTTTTTTATCCAGTCTGGTACCCTGTGTCTTTTGATTGGGGCATTTAGCCTATTTACATTCAGGGTAACTATTGAAAGATTAATTTAGTGCCATTGTATTGCCTGTAAGGGGACTGTTCCTGTATATTGTCTCTGTTCCTTTCTGGTCTGTGTTACTTTTAGGCTCTCTCTTTGCTTAGAGAACCCCTTTCAATATTTCTTGTAGGGCTGGTTTTGTGTTTGCAAATTCCTTTAGTTTTTGTTTTTCCTGGAAGCTTTTTATCTCTCCTTCTATTTTCAATGACAGCCTAGCTGGATATAGTATTCTTGGCTGCATATTTTTCTCATTTAGTGCTCTGAATGTATCATGCCAGTCCTTTCTGGTCTGCCAGGTCTCTGTGGATAGGTCTGCTGCCAGTCTAATGTTTCTGCCATTGTAGGTTACAGACATCTTGTCCTGAGCTGCTTTCGAGACTTTCTCTTTGTTTCTGAGACTTGTAAGTTTTACTATTAGATGTCGGTGTGTTGACCTGTTTTTATTGATTTTGAGGGGGGTTCTTTGTGCCTCCTGGATTTTGATGCCTGTTTCCTCCCTCAGATTAGGGAAGTTCTCCACTATAATATACCTTCTGCCCCTCTCTCTCTTTCTTCTTCTTCTGGGATCCCAATTATTCTAATGTTGTTTTGCTTTATGGTATCACTTATCTCTTGAATTCTCCCCTAGTGATCTAGTAGTTGTTTATCTCTCTTTTTCTCAGCTTCTTTATTCTCTGTCATTTGGTCTACTATATCACTAATTCTCTCTTCTGCCTCATTTATCCTAGCAGTTAGAGCCTCCATTTTTTATTGCACCTCATTAATAGCCTTTTTGATTTCGACTTGGTTAGATTTTAGTTCTTTTATTTCTCCAGAAAGGGATTCTCTAGTATCTTCTATACTTTTTTCAAGCCCAGCTAGTATCTTTATAATCTTCATTCTGAACTCTAGTTCCAGTATCTTACTAATGTCTGTATTATTAGGTCCCTGGCAGTCGGTACTGCCTCTTGTTCTTTTTTTTTTTTTTTTTTGAGGTGATTTTTTCCATCTTGTCATTTTGTCCAGAGAAGAATAGATGAATGAGAGAACAAAATGCTAGAAAAATGCTAAAAAGTGCTAACGACCCTAGAAAATATACACTAAACAAATCAGAAGAGACCCGCAATCGGGGAGAAAAGAAAGGAAAAAAAAAAAAAAAGAATATGATCAGGCTGGTGAATATAACAGAGCCACACACTAGATTTTGGGTGTATTTTGGTCTGTTAGAAGAAACTGCCTCCCAAAATTTTAAAGAAAGAAAAACTGATATATATATATATACACACACACAAAAATAAGGGTAAGTACGATGAAGGGATGGAATATGACTGTAAAGATGAAAATTTAAAAAGATTTTAAAAAAGGAATTGATAAGTTGGTTGAGAAAAGAATGAAAACAAATTTAAAAAAAAAGAATATGATCAGGCGGAGACTAGGACAATGTCATACACTAGATTTAGGGTATATTTTGGTCTTTTAGAAGAAACTGTATCCCAAAATTTTAAGGAAAGAAAAACATATATATGTATATATGTGTATATGTATATATGGTGTATATATACATATATATGTATATATGGTGTATATATACATATATATGTATATATACACAAAAAATAACGTTAAATACAATGAAGAGATAGAATATGACGGTAAAAATGAAAAATTAAAAAAGATTTTAAAAAAGGAATTGGTAAGATGGTTGAAGAAGGAAAGAAAAAAAATGCAACTAAAAAAAATAGAAAAAGAAAAAAATAAAATTAAAAAAATTAACTTTGAAAGATGAAAGCATCATGGGAAAAAAGCCATGAATTCTCTGTGTTGTATTCCCCTAGTGCTGGCGTTTTGCCGTTCTCATTGATGGGTAAACTTGGTCGTGGCTGGATGTTCTTGCTGATCTTCTGGGGGAGGGGCCTGTTGCAGTGATTCTCAAATGTCTTTGCCAGAGGCGGAATTGCACTGCCCTCATCAGGGGCCAGGCTAGGCAATCTGCTCAGGTTTGCTCTTGGTAGCTTTTGTTCGCTGAAAGCTTTCCATACAGTTTTAGAAGATGAGAACGAAAATGGTGGCCTCCCAATCCCTGGCCTCGAAGGAGCTTGGGGCCGCACCCCTCAGTGAGCCCCCAGAGAAAAGCAGTCAGTCACTCCTGTCTCCCCAGTCTCTGGCCGCACCCCGTGCTCACCTGGCCTGTGACCCAGTGTTTCTTTCTCTGGCACATGACCCCGTGTGGAGTCTCCAAACCCAGCAGATCCCGGCGGTGCGCTCCTGCACCACTCCTCCCAGGGGAGGAAGGGGAGTCTTCCCAGATCTGCCGCTTGTTGGGTCTTTGCTGGAAGAGCAGTGGCCCAACTGTGCCATGGATCACGGTTTATGGCAACCCCGAGCTGAGAGCCTGCTCCTCGGCTCCGTCTTTGCAGCTGGCTTCTCCGCTCTGCCGCACTCAGGCACCCCCGGTCTTTCTGTGACCCTGAGGGTCCTGAGACCACACTGTCCCAGTGAGGGTTCCACCCCCCGCCTAGCCACTGGAGCAACATCCCTCAGTGGAACAGACTTCTTAAAAGTTCTGATTTTGTGCTCTGCGGCTCTATCACTTGCTGGTAGCCAGCTGATGGAGGCTTCCCCCTGTCCCGCGGTCTGTCTTCCCAAATATTGCCGCCTCGGTTTAACTTTTCCACATGTCCTACCTTCCAGAAAGTGGTTGCTTTTCTGTTCAGAGAGTTGCTGCTATTCTTTTCTTTGATCTCCTGTTGAATTTGTAGGTGTTCTGAATGGTTTGATAACTATCTAGCTGAATTCCTGGGACCCAACAAAATTTAGGTCTCCTACTCCTCCGCCATCTTGCTCCTTCCAGGATCTGTGGGGTGCTTTTTAATTTAACATTAGGTCATAAACATTTTCTGCTCTCATTAAAATATTTTATTAAATATCGGTTTTAATGACTATATACTATTGCATTGTATGGCATTATTTAATCATAACTTTATTGTTGGACATTTAGGTTTTTGCATGTTTTGATATTATAAATAACACTGTGATAAGCATCTTTGGTCATAAAGTTTGGGTCTGTATTTTTTTTTTTGAAGTACACTCTACACCCAATGTGGGGCTTGAACTCCCGACCCTGAGATCAGTTGTTGCATGCTCTACCAACTGAGCCAGCCAGGCCTCCCTCCTATTTATTGTATATAAAGATTGTACTATAGAAACAGTTTTGTGGGGTGCTTTTTAATTTAACATTAGGTCATAAGCATTTTCTAGTGTCATTAAAATCTTTTATTAAGTATCAGTTTTAATGACTTTTTTTGATAGCTTTCTTATAAAAATTTAGGAATATTGTAATTAGAGTAAAGGTATAAATTTTTTAAGGTTCTTGCTATGTACTGTCAGGTTGTTCTAGTTCATTTCATGGACTGAGTAAGTAGTTGTTAAATGAAAGAATGAATACTCCTCAGAAAGACTGTACTTAGTCATGCTTTCTACCCAAGGGGATGAGTGCCTGTAACCCCCATACTGCATTTCGTATTTGACCCTCTAAGTGTTCTCTGTCCTCATTTGTCATGGTTAGGGCTTTATGCTCTTACTAGTTTCAGATTTAATTGCTTTCTTTATGCTTGGCCAAATAAAATCTGGTCTTTGCTTTTTCTCTCTTAAAGAGGAGACTGATTTTTTTCCTTATTTGGTCATGTTGCTTCACCTTTCCATCATCCATTGGTAGTATCTTTTTACTCAGAGGTCTCTTCTTGCGACCATAGAGATTTGGAAAAACTTGACTGATTCCATAGGTAATGTGTAAAATATACAGAGAGAGCAAGCCCTCGGAAAACAAATCTAGAATTAGTTTCTTTTCTTTTCTTTTTTTTTTTTTTAAGATTTTATTTATTTGAGAGAGAGACAGAGCATGAGCCAGGGCAGAGGGAGAGGGACAAGCAGATTCCCCCCTTAGCACGAAGCCAGACTCAGGGCTCTATCCCAGGACCCTGAGATCATGACCTGACCTGAAGTCAGACGCTTAACTGACTGAGCTACCCAGGTGCCCCCCCTCCAAATTAGTTTCTTAGAGACAAAAGGGGATTCTAGTTCTTACCCTCAATGAGTGATCTTAACCTTTAATGGCTCTGAGACTGTTTCTTATCTGTAAAACATCCCACAGGAGTACTTCTACTTACCACACAGGCAGATGGGATGAATGATTCACAATACATTCTTATTGAATGGCTACTGTGTGGCAGTTGTGTGATAAATTCAAAAAGGTATTCCTCGTGTCACAGAACTATGATATCTTCAGTTAATGCATTCAGCCATTATTTATTCAACTGGTCAACAGGTATTTATGAGGTTTTCTGCTAAGTATTAGGGAGGAAGACAACAAATAAAGAAATTACAGTGCAGTGGGGAACATGCTATGATAATGGTATGTAATAGTAACAACAACAGCCAACCACTAATGATTGCCTACTTTGTGCTAGGCACTGTTCTAAGCCCTTTAGTATTAATTCATTTGATTCTTGTAATAAACTTTTAAGGTGGGTGAATAGTTACTGTTATATACAAATAATAGTGAGGTACAAAGGAGAGCGTAAAAATAGTTAACATTTATTGAATGCCCATATGTGCCATGTTCCATAGCTATTTTATGTACATTTTCTATCATCTTCACCACAAATCTACCAGGGTAGGTGTTATCATTTTACACATGAGGAAATTGGTCTCGGGAAGATCAAGAAATCTGTTAAGTTCATGTAGTTTGTAAGAGAGAATAGAATCTGGTTTTAGTCTGATTCCAAAGCCTTCATTCTTAAGATTTTGTTGGTACAAGGCAAGAGGGGTAGGTAAAACTCTCTTGGCTAAGGAACGACAGGATCAAAGTTATCAGAGTCCATTGCCTCTCTCTCTCTCTCTCTTTTTTTTTTTTTAAGTAGGCTCCACACCCAACGTGGGGCTTGAACTCAGAGCAAGAGTCTCCGGATCGGGCGCCTGGGTGGCTCAGTTGGTTAAGTGACTGCCTTCAGCTCAGGTCATGATCCTGGAGTCCCGGGATCGAGTCCCGCATCGGGCTCCCTGCTCAGCAGGAAGTCTGCTTCTCCCTCTGACCCTCCTCCCTCTCATGTTCTCTGTCTCTCATTCTCTCTCTCGCAAATAAATAAAATCTTAAAAAAAAAAAGAGTCTCCGGATCTACCGACTGAGGCAGCCAGGGCCACTCAGAGCCTGTTGCCTTTTAAGGGAATAGGAAGGTAAAACTGAAAGATACTTCGTTAAAATTGCAAGATTGATTCTTTCATTTCCTCCTCTGTCCCCTCTACTTCAGCATCCACTAGGAAATCTCATACCAGTACGAGTTTGTAGGTACCTCTTAAGTAATGTACATGGTGGCTGTTGCTGTTGGTGGCACATGGCAGTTCTGAATGTTTTCACCAAGTGCCTAATAACTGAAAATGCTGTATTCATTCAGGACAGCTGCACCATGCAACCAGATGGGATTTAAAAATTGGCATGTTCATTAAAAAAAAAAAAGACTAACTTAAAAATGTCAATTTGCAACCTGATGTTGCCATGTTAGAATTTTCTAATTTTTTTTTCTAATAAAGAATAGGAAATGTTTCATTAAACTCCTGTTAAATTGTTTACACTTGTTGCACACTGCACAGATGTGCTCAGCTGGCTGAAGTGTTTTTCCAAAATTGTGTGCAGTGGAATAGAGAAAAGTGTGCAGTTTTAGTTCAAAGAATGGCTATTGAATAAAAGAGTGCAGTGTAATTTTTTAGTTTATCTAATTGACTTTAACAGTTGTTTTTGTAGTTGTGCTATATAATTGAATCATGGTGTTACAGCTTTGAGAGGCATAGACTAATGGAAGAGACCCATTTAAAATAGGTTGTGTTTAAAGCTGTTTGCATCAGATGGGCCCTATCTCATCACTTTTTTAACTAGTTTTTGTTGTTTTTGGTAGTGGTAAAATATACTGACTGTTTCTTCACTTTTTGCAGCAACTTCCCTGCTTCTGTCTTACCTTCTCCAGATCATCCTCCATACTGCTTCTTTGTGAGCTTTGTTGAATATAGGTTGCACTCCTTTTTCCTGCTTTAAAACTGTCATAGGTTTCCCATAGCTTTGAAGTTAAAATTCAAACCCTTTAGTTTAGCATGCAAAGCTTTTTCATGATTTGACCTCTGCCTGCCTCATTAGCCTCAAATCTTACTTCTTTCTGATGTTGCTCCCGCCAGACTGAACTACTTGACATTTACTGTCCAAGTCACATGCCTGCCTGTTCTTTGTTCAATGCCAGTGTCTCTATTTGTGACACCTTCCACCCTTTCTTCATCTCCCAGCCTCTTAAATGCCCTTTAAAGCTTAACCTTGGGCACATTTTTGAGCAGCCTCCTTGTGGTTCTCTCACCCTCTACCACATTTCACCATTGGGTTCTCAGTATTTCCTTTGTGCTCTTCATAGTTCCTGGTACTTCCCCTTATCATAGAGCACTTATCACTTTGTATTATTCTAATTTGTTTCTCTCTGCCACTAGAATTTATTTCACTTTTTTAGCCCTCAGCCCTTAATAAGTCAAGACTATATATATATATGGAGAGAGAGCACGCGTGCGCACGTACTGAGGATATATTCATTCATGTCCAAAAAGTGTGATAAATTTCAACAGTGTCTTCCTGTTTTTATTTCTGCTGAGTTGTAAGATTGTTCCAGTATTTGAAAAAAAAAAATTTCTTTTGGAATTACCTGGAGTTTAATTACATGCCAAAACGGAAATAAGAAATAAGCCCTCTTCTTCACCAAGTCTCACATTAAGTACTGGAGCTTTGGTTTGAGGAGAGGGACCAAACAGAGCTTTCTGATTACCCCTAACTATTGTGGTTCCTACCTCTTTCCATAAGTTGGGATGATGGTGAATTATTACACTGATTCTAGCCTATAAGGGACATTGAACTTATGAAACAGAGGCCCTGGTGGTGTGTAATAATAAGAAAGGTAGAACAAGCTGTTAGTCATTCCTAAGAGACATTTACTAGGAACTTACTAAGGGCATGAATTAGGCATACTAAGCTATGAATTAGGCATAGCTCCTGTCAGACTGCCTGCTAGACTGTGTGTGCCTTGGGGAATACATAATCTAGACATAGTACTGTCCCATTACTTTCTTCAGTAATGGAAATGTTTTATATCTGTTATCCAATATGATGGTCACCAGCCAGCCACATGTGGCTCTTGAGTGCCTGAAAGGTGGCTAGTGAGACTGATGAACTGAATTTTAAATTTTATTTAGCTTTAAGTAACTTATTTGAATTTAAGTAGCTACATGTGGCTAGTGGCTACTGAACTGGAAAGCACAGAACTGGAGGGGCAAATCTGTAATGAGACAGATATGTAAATAAGGAAGTAAAATTAAGTATAATAGGTGCTATGATAGAAGTGTGTATCTAGGGTTCTATCTAGGATTAGGTCAGATACGTCTGGGGTAAAGTGGAACCCAAAGAAGTAGATTAGGCATTTCTGGGAGTGGGGAGAGGAAATCAAGAAAAGGCTAAGACTTTTAAGATTCTTAAAAGATGAGTGGGTATACCTGGCTGTCACATATGGTAGCTTAAAAGAATTACCGCTGTCGGGGCACCTGGCTGACTCAGTTGGTGGGGCATGCAACTCTTGATCTTGGGGTCATGGGTTTGAGCCCCACATTGGGTGTAGAGATTACTAAAAAAATAAATATTCTTTAAAAAAAAAAAAAAGAATTACCACTGTCCTAGAACTTAGGTTACCAGTTTTTTAAGAATCAAGATATAATACGATATAGACTTCCAGTTAGAAGATGAATAAGTTCTGGGGATCTAATACATAGCATTGTGAATATAGTTAACAATACTGTATTATGTACTTGAAAGTTAATTAAGAGAGTAGATCTTATATGTTCTCACCAGAAAAAAGAAATGGTAATTATGTGATGGAGGTGGTAGCTAATGGTGTGGTAATCATCACAATATATAAGTGTTTCAAATCCATGTGTTGTACCCCTTAAACTTATATAATGTTATATGTCAACTATATCTCAATAAAGCTGGAAAATATAAGCATATAAACAAAAAACAAAAAAGATATAATAAAACATAGTTACTCCTTAAGCCACATTATACATAATGTATTCTTTGATTTAGAAAGAAATGTAGGGATGTTTCTGGCTATTATTATTATAGTACTTATTGTGTAAAGTCAATAAGAAAGGTGGTAAATTAAGGATTCCTTTTTTTTTTTTTTTTTTAAGATTTTATTTATTTGAGAGAGAGAGAGAGGGCCAGAGGGAGAAGCAGGCTCCCCACTGAGCCGGGAGCCCAACGTGGGACTTGATCAAGAATTCCTTTCTTTTTTTTTTTTTAAAGATTTTATTTATTTATTTGAGAGAGACAATGAGATAGAGCATGAGAGGGGGGAGGGTCAGAGGGAGAAGCAGACTCCCTGCCGAGCAGGGAGTCCGATGCGGGACTTGATCCCGGGACTCCGGGATCATGACCTGAGCCGAAGGCAGTTGCTTAACCAACTGAGCCACCCAGGCGCCCTGAGAATTCCTTTCTTAATAATAATAATAGTTGATAGTAGATGGCACTTACACTTTAAGATGGAAAAAATGTTCAATTTTTGCATGAACAAGCAACACTATTGTTTTCTAGCTACTGGCAATAGAGTAACATAAGTATATTCTTGATATGAGATTTACAAGATTTACTGGTTGGAAGAGCATACCATACTCTGTATTAATCTGTGTGAGGGTGTGTATCCTCTATATAAAGATAATAACAGGGTATTGTTGAATGTGACGTGAGTGCTATGGACATTACTACTTAAGTCAGGAAAAGAAATGGACACAGTTATAGCAGATTTTGTAAAGTAGATGGGACCTGAGTAACAACTTCATAATCCATGAAAGGTCAGGGGAACTTAGGTGAATCAAATTTTGGTGGTGGTGAGTGTTGTGGGAAGTGTGGCGATAGAGGTGCTGAAGCAGGACTTTGGGGCATATTTAAGGGTCGGTGGGTTCATGTTACCGGGTTGTAACATGTAACAAATTATTCTAATTTGTTTCTCTCTGCCTGTTCAGGGTTCTTAAAAAGGTGTATTTGGAAAGAAAGGCAAGAATCAATTTGCAAAAGGGCCTTACGTGCTGGTTAAGATGTGTAGACTTTATTCTGAAGGTAGTAGGGAGCTGTCTGAAGGTTTACTTGGGATTTGCTGTCACTTTTTATTAGAAGCGGTTGTGGGTTATCTAGAAGTTTTTGGGAAATGACCTGCAGGTGCACCATGCTTTTGTGTGTGTGGGTATTTATGAAGAGTTATAGATTGAATGATAGATGATGATAGGAACCCTCCTTGTATAGTACTAGTACACTGTGGAAAAGATGGAGAACACCTTTCAGCCTGACTTTATTCACTTACCCATTAATTTATATTTCAACAAATATGAGTCCCTGTCTGTACTGTTCTGTGCCCTGGGGATCTTGATGTAAGTTACAGTTTTAGCCCTTAAGAAGCTCATAATCAGATTTTTTGTCTGGTGTAAGTTCTTGTTTGATAGATCAGGGCACCTAACCCATCCTGGGGATCAGAGGTAAGGGCTCTGGTGGATGGTGCTGACCTTCCATTTTAGACATTCCCTAGTTCCTGCCACTTGGCCATGACTCCTTTTCCTCCCTAGAGAGTGCTTATTTCTCCCCTCACTTTGCTAGCCAGAGAATTTTTGTTTCCCCTGAAGCCTGCTGCCTGGCCAGAACACTGTGGCTTTTACTGTTTCTGTCACTCTATGTTAATTAAGTTAATTATGGCTTTAAAAATTTTTCCACCTGCATATGCATCTGTTTGTCTAAGGGAGAATAGAGGAGAGAAAGTAGTCCTCATGCAAGTCTCTGAGCATAAAGAGTTCTGCTTCAGGCATCCCAACTGCCAGGTGAGCCAGAAATGCTCCTAATATCCCAGAGTCACGTCATATTATGAACATTCTTGTGGTGACCAAGACAAACCAATTAAAAAGATAGTTTAGAAAAACAGTCAACTTTGGGGCACCTGGCTGGCTCAGTTGGTGGAGCATGCGACTCTTGATCCTTAGGGTTGTGAGTTCAAGCCCCACATTGTGTATAGAGATTACTTAAAAATAAAATTAAAAAAAATAAAGTCAACTTTGAAAATTGTATTTGTTTGGAATAAGCAATTCAAGCATGAAGGAAGAAAAGAACTGATGTTTGAGGAGCAGGCACTGATCTGAGCACTTTGCATGAGTAGTAAATTCCTACCTCAACCTTTTTTAATTCCAGTATAGTTAACATACAGTGTTATATTAGTTACAGGTGTACAGTTATAGTGATTCAGCCACTCTACATTACTCCGTGATGATCACGGTAAGTGTACTTTTAATACCCTTCACCTATTTCACCCATCCCCCCACCCATCTCCCCTCTGGTAACCATCAATTTGTTCTCTATAGTTAAGAGTCTGTTTTTTTGGTTTGTCTCCTTTTTTCTTTGTTCATTTGTTTTGTTTCTTAAATTCCACATATGAGTGAAATCCTGTGGTATTTGTCTTTCTCTGACTTATTTCACGTAACATTATACTCTCTAGATTCATCCATGTTGTTGCAAATGCCAAGATTTCATTCTTTTTTAATGGCTGAGTAATATTCCATTGTGTTTATATACCACATCATCTTTATCCATCCATCTCCTGATGGACGCTTGGGCTGTTTCCATAATTTGGCTATTGTAAGTAATGCTACAATAAACATACGGGTGCATATATCTTCTCCAATTAGTGTATTCATCTTCTTTGGGTAAATGCCCAGGAGTGGAATTACCGGATCATATGGTAATTCTATTTTTAATTTTTTGAAGAACCTCCATACTGTTTGCCACAGAGGCTGTACCAGTTTGCATTCCCACCAACAGTGCATGAGGGTTCCTTTTTCTGCATATCCTCACCAACACTTGTTATTCCCTCACATCAACCTTTGAGGATGGATAATATTATTTCCATTTTGCAGATGAGGAAATTGAGATTCAGAGAGGTGAGATAGAAGGTTTGAGTTTGAATCCTGGCTCCTCTATTTTTTTTTCCTTTGCTTTTTAGTTGTAAGATCTTTGTAAGTTATTTTAACTATATGATTCTCAGTTTACTTAGTGGTTTAAAAAAAAAAGAAAGGGTGGCAGCCAATAATACTTTAGCCAAAGGATTCTTTTTGAGAATTAAATGAGAAACCTCCTTTGAAAAAAAATCTAATTCAGAAACATGGTGGGTGCTCAGTTAAGTTTGGTTGAATGTGAGTCTGTTGCTCCTTTGTTTAAGCAGGGATTCCTTTTAAGGAGAGGATTAAAAATCCTGAGAAGACCAAGAAAATTTTACGAAGAAATGTGGAGAATTTTTTTTTTTAAAGATTTTATTTATTTATTTGAGAGAGAGAGAGAATGAGAGACAGAGAGCACGAGAGGGAAGAGGGTCAGAGGGAGAAGCAGACTCCCCGCCGAGCAGGGAGCCCGATGTGGGACTCAATCCTGGGACTCCAGGATCATGACCTGAGCCGAAGGCAGTCGCTTACCCAACTGAGCCACCCAGGCGCCCCGAAATGTGGAGAATTAAGAAATATGGCCTAGGGTTTAATAAGTACAGCTAACAAGTATATTTATTATGTAATATGTTTATTTAATAGAAACTACAGGCGAGAAAGGAACCTGTGCTGAGGAACCTTCATTGTCCTTCCTTGAATAATAAGGACTGATTATGCAGAAAGTTAGTTCCATGTCCCTCTTCCATGCTCAGGTTCCTCCTTAGCCCTCAATTCCTGCTGTTGGCACTTTAATATGGCTTATTGTGTTTTGTTTTTTGGGTTTCTGCCTTTTATATGAATAAACCTCATAAACTATGAGGTATGAGGGAATAAAGAATTTAAGTAGAAACGGGAGATTTGCTTAGCCTTGGGCATGGAGTAAGTTCTAGCACCCATTTGTTGGATGAAGATACAGAGGGTGATATTTGTTCTGCAAAGCCTTGGGTGAAAGGGGAGAGTCTTTTGCCTTAGAGCAAATATGAAAACTACTCCGAAGTTCCAGGTGCCAGCAAAGGAAGCAGGTGACGCTTGAATCTTACAGTACTGGAGGGCAGTTTTGAAATTGGGATGCTAGAGACTGGGGTCTTAGTAGATGTGTGTGTGTCCCACCTGTGATCTAGAACTGTCATTATTTTCCAAAGAGAAAGACTGTGGATCCTGCTAAACTTACGTGTGTACATTTTTATTATTATTATTTTTTTATTATTATTTTTTTAAAGATTTTATTTATTTATTTGAGACAGAATGAGAGAGAGAGAGCACATGAGAGGGGGGAGGGTCAGAGGCAGAAGCAGGCTCCCTGTCGAGCAGGGAGCCCAATGCGGGACTCGATCCCGGGACTCCAGGATCATGACCTGAGCCGAAGGCAGTCGCTTAACCAACTGAGCCACCCAGGCGCCCACGTGTGTACATTTTTAATAAGAACAGTCTTGATGTTTCCACAGTGCTTCTGATCTGCTACATTGGTTGTACAGTATTTCTGCTTCTACTGTGGGTCTCTCCAGTTGATAGTTTAGGTTGTCAGGACTGACTGGAGTAGTTATCTTTGTCAACTTCTACCTACACTATTTTTATAGTATTTTATGTTGTGGAATAGCAGTTAAGGTCCTGGGCTTTGGAGTCAGGCTGCCTGAGTTTGAATTTAGTTTCATTTACTAGCTATGTGATTCTGAGCAACTGACTTGATCTTACTAGGTTCAGACTTCTTATTTGTGAGAGATGATTGTAGTCCCCACTTTATAGGATTATGGTCAGAGTTGGGTGAGATAACATGCTTACTCATTGTAAACACTCATTAAATGTTAGCTATTATAATCATTTTACCTCAAATAATGCCCAGCTTATTTATATAAATAAATAAATTATAAAAATACATATAATACATTACCATCATAATCATTTTTAAAAAGATTTTATTTATTTTGAGAGAGGGGGAGACAGAGAGAGAGAGCGCATGAGCAAGGGAGGGGCAGAGGGAGAGGAAGAAGAAGACTCTCTGCTGAGCAGGGAGCCAGATGCGGGGCTCAATCCCAGAACCCTGGGATCATGACCTGAGCTAAAGGCAGATGCTTAACCAACTGAGCCACCCAGGCACCCCATCATAAAAATTTTTTATAAGATTTATTTATTTGAGAGAGAGAGAGAGAGCATGGGTGAGCATGGGGACGTGGGGGAGGGACCTAGGGAGAGGGAGGGAAAGAGTCCTTAAGTAGACTGCACCGAGCGCTGAGCCTGACGTGGGGCTCAATCTCACGACCCCGAGATCACGACCTTAGCCGAAATCAATAGTCGGCTGCTTAACCAACTGAGCTACCGGGTGTCCCACCATCATTATCATTTTTAAGTGTACAATTCAGTGACGTTAAGTACATTCATATTCTACCATGCTCCCCATATTTTTTTTTTTTTTAAAGATTTTATTTATTTGAGAGAGAGAGCGCATGAGATGGGGGGGGTGAGAGGGAGAAGCAGATCCCACTGAGTGGGGAGACTCCCCCCTGATGTGGGACTTGATCCTGGGACTCTGAGATCATGACCTGAGCAGAAGGTAGTAGCTTAACCGTCTGAGCCACCCAGGTGCCCCTACATTCATATTCTTAATGCAACCTTCCCACTACCCATCTCCAGAACTCTTTTCATCTTTCGAGATTCAAACTATATCCATTGAACAGTAACTCCCCATTGAACAGTAACTCCCCATTGCCCCTTCTACCAGCCCCTAGCAACCACTATCCTATTTTCTCTCTATGATTTTGACTACTGTAACTACCTCATATAAGTGGAATCATACAGATTTGTCTTTTTGCGACTGGCTTATTTCACTTAAAATGTGCTCAAGGTTGATGTATGTAGCATATGTCAGAATTTCCTTCCTTTTTTTTTTTTTAATATTTATTTATTCCTAAGAGTCAGGGAGAGAGAGAGGCAGAAGCAGAGGGAGAAGTAGGCTCCCTGCCTAGCAGGGAGCTCGATTCGGGACTCGATCCCAGGACCCTGGGATCATGACCTGAGCCAAAGGCAGACGCCTAGCCATCTGAGCCACCCAGGTGCCCAATTTCCTTCCTTTTTAAAGCGGAATAATATTCCATTGTATATATACACCACATTTTGCTTATCCATTCATCTTTTGGTGGATACTTGGGTTCCTTCCACATTTTGGCCATTGTCAATAATGCTGCTATGAATACGGGTGTACAAATCTTTTTGAAACCTTGCTTTTGACTCTTCTGAGTATATACCCATAAGTGGAACTTTTGGATCATAGGGTAATTCTGTGTTTAATTTTTTGAGGAAACTCCATAGTGTTTTTCACAGTGGTTGCACCATTTTACATTCCTACCAACAGTGCATGAGGATTCTAATTTCTGCACATCCTCACCAGCACTTCTTATTTTTTAGTTTTTTGGTTAGCTATCCTAGTGGGGGTGAGGTGGTAGCTCATTGTGGTTTTGATTTGCATTTTCCTGATGATTAGTGTTGTTCAATATCTTTTCATGGGCTTGTTGGCTATTTGTATATCTTCTTTGGAGAAATGTCTATTCAAGTTCTTTGCCCATTTTTTGAATCAGTTTTTTGTTGTTGAGTTTTGGGAGTTTCCTCTGTATTCTGGATTTTAATCCCTTATCAATATATGATTTGTAAATAATTTCTTCCATTCTGTGGGTTGCCTTTTTACTGTTGATTATGTCTTTTGATGCACAAAAGCTTATTTTTAAAATGCGTTTTTTCTTGGGGCGCCTGGGTGGCTCAGTCGTTAGGTGTCTGCCTTCGGCTCAGGTCATGATCCCAGCGTCGGGCTCCCTGCTCAGCGGGAGGCCTGCTTCTCCCTCTCCCACTCCCCCTGCTTGTGTTCCCTCTCTCGCTGTGTCTCTCTCTGTCAAATAAATAAATAAAATCTTTAAAAAAATTTTTTAAAAGTGTTTTTTCTTAAAATTTACCTTTATTATTTTTTAAAGATTTATTAGAGAGAGCGCATGTGTGCACACACGGCAGGGAGGGGCAGAATGAGAGGGAGAGGGAGAGACAGTCCCAAGCAGACTTTGCACTGAGCGCAGAGCCCAGCGTGGGGCTTGATCCCACGACCCTGAGATCATGACCTGAGCTGAAACCAAAAAATCAGACGCTTAACCGACTGTGCCCCCCAGGTGCCCCTCTCAATTTTACTTTTAAATTAACAACAACAAAATTGCTTTTCTTTTTGGTCATAAAATTCTATGAATTTAAACACGTATGTAGATTGTGTAACCACCACCACAGTCAAGATCACCCAAAAAAACTTCCTCATCACAGCTAGCTTTTTAATAAGTGCTTTTCAGTGGTGTTATTGAGAAGCTGTCTTATTTCAAGAGTTCAGTTGCAAACCAGTGTGAAGTGCTTATGGCTTTTAATTGGTTTGCTGAGGAATACTGTATACTTTTTATTTTTCTCTCTCCTTTTTTTTAACTCACATAGGTGACCTTGGAAATCAGACCTACCCCCCTCTTTTCATGTAGCAGAGGACTGCTGACCGAGTTATTAAATGCAGGGATATTGGATTTTATGATACACAGTTTTGGTAATCATTCTCTCAATCTGTGTTTATAAATATATGTTCTTATGATCTCTTAGTCCTTGGTTTATTAATTCATAGGATTGTTTTTTTTTTTCAAGATTTATTTATCTATTTTAGAGAGAGAGGGCGCACAGGGGACTGGGGCAGAGGGAGAAAGAAACTCCAAGCAGACTCTGATGAATGCGGAGCCAGTGTGGGGCTTGATCTTATAACCCTGCGTTCAGGACCTGAGCCGAAATCAAGAGTTGGATGCTTAACCAACTGCACCACCTAGATGCCCCATTAATTCATACTTTTTATGAGTAAGTGCTGTAGCTTGATCTTAATAAGGCTCACTAATAAGTGGGGTAAAAGAGGGGAGAAAGAGCCCTTAGATTTGGAAATTTTGAATGCAGGACCAACTCTTGGCTCCGATAACATCTATATATTTTAAGTTATTTAATTTCTCTGAGCTGTAGGTTTTTTACCTGCAAAATGGGTAAGCTGATAACCCCTATCTCATAGTATTTTTAGTCGTGAATATTAAATGAAATAAAGAAGGTGAGAGTTGGGGCACCTGGGTGGCACAGTTGGTTAAGCGTCTGCCTTTGGCTCAGGTCATGATCCCAGGGTCCTGGGGTCAAGCCCCGCATCGGGCTCCCTGCTCAGTGGAGAGCCTGCTTCTCCCTCTCCCACTCCCCCTGCTTGTGTTCCCTCTCTCTCTGTGTCTCTGTCAAATAAATACAATTTAAAAAAAAAAGGATTAAAAAAAAGAAAATCTTAAAAAAAAAAGGTGAGAGTTATTTAGCATTCAGTAAATGTTAAGTTGAATGTGAATGGTAAGAATGTTGCTAAATGGAACCTAAAATGAACCCCAGATTATGTTATAAAATTTTTTTAATAACAGCTTTATTGAGCAATAATCCACATACCATACAATTCATCCATTTAAAGTGTATGGTTCAGTGGCTTTTAGTATATTCACAGAATTGTGCCACCCTCATCACAATTAATTTTGGAACACTTTCATGTTTTTACCCCAAAGAGAAATAGATACCCTTTAGCAGTCACCTCATACTTCTTTCATCTCTCCCTGCCCTAGGCAACCACTAATCTATTTTCTACAGTAGATTTGTCTATTCTGGATATTGCACATAAATATTATACAGTATATGGCCTTTTGTGACTGGGCTTCTTTCATTTAGTGTAATGTCAAGGTTTATACATGTTGTAGCACGTATCAATATTTCATTCCTTTTTATTTCCTAATGTTCCCTTGGATGGATATACCACATTTATTAATCTATTCATCATATCATTAATAGACATTTGAGTGGTTTTTACTTTTTAGCTATTATGAGTAATGCTGCTATGAACATTCTTATATACGTTTTTATGTAGACGTATGTTTTCATTTCTCAAATGGAGGAAATGCATTCTAGGTGTGGAATTGCTGGATCATATGGTAACTTTATGTTTAACCTTTTGAGGAACTCCAAACTGTTTTCCAAAGTGGCTGTACCATTTTACATTCCCACCAGCAGTGTATAAAGGTTCCAGTTTCTGGGGCACCTGGCTGGCTCAGTTGGTGGAACGTGTGGCTCTTGATCTTGGAGTTGTGAGTTTGAGCCTCACTTTGGGTGTAGAGATTACTTAAATAATTAAATAAATCTTTTTAAAAAGTTTCAGTTTCTCTGCATCCTCCCCAGCACTTGTCTTTCTGATTTTAGCCATCTTAGTGAATGTAAAGTATGATGTATCTCTGTGATTTGATTTGCAACTTTCTGATGGCTAATGATGCTGAGCATCTTTTCATGTGCTTATTTTCCCATCTCTGTGTTTTACTAACTTGCTATGTAATAATATCCTTCTTTAATAAGATAGTGCTCTGCACCCAAGAGTGCTTATTAATATTTAGTGATTTGTTAGCTGATTATAAGAGGATTCCAGAAGAAGAAAAATATGGCTTCATCTTATTCTTTCCTTTTTTTAGTTAATTCTATAGCTGGTTGAATTGAAAATCCTCAGGAAGGATATCCAAAAAAGAGAAATTTTCAAATAATATTTAGTCTGTTTAGGGCAAGACCAGACTGAGGTCATAAGATGTTAATTAAAGAACAGTTAATGGCTGAATTGATTACTGGTATTGATTATAGAGCACTTAAAATTTGATCTTGGCACTGTGGACACAGCAGTGAATAAATTAAAGCCCCGGCTTTCAGTTGTACTCTAGTGGGCAGAGACAGGAAAAATTAGGCAATATGTATGGAAAGGGAGTTATTGAAAGGGAGGGAGCTATTTTTGATAGGATTGGCTAACCTAGGCCTCTCTAGTGAGGTAAAATTTGAGTGGAGATCTTAATGAAATGAGGGAACAAGTCATATTGATAATTTAAGGGAAGAATGGACAGAGAGAGCTATAAATGCTAAATTCCTGAGGTGGGGTTGTGCCAGGCTTATCAATGAACAAGAAGGGAAAGAATAAAGAATGTCCCTGCTGTTCACATTAAGGAATCTGAGGCTTGTATGTTCTTCTTGGTCTGTGTTTTTGGCCACTTCAGAGTGGTTCCTAAACAACATGAATTATGGTGTTAAAATTTAATTTTATTGCAGTGTAGCTGTAGTGTAATGAGCAAAGAGGATGATGGTAGGGGGTAAGATGGATAGTAGAAGGGAGCCAAATTACATGGTGTCTTGTAGGCCATGATAATGACCTTTTATTTTTTATTCTGAGTGAGATGAGCAGCCATTGCAGGATATTGAACAGAGTGGAGTGACATGATCTGAATTGAATCTAAAGGGCCATTTTGGCCTCTGAGGAGAAAGGGTCAGGGGATAGATAGATGGCAAGGGCAGAAGGAGGGGTATCAGAAAGGAGGCTGTCACAAGAATTAGGTGATGAGATAATGAAAGCTTGAGCCAGCGTGGTAGCAGTAGAGGTGGTAAGAAATTGTTGGAATCAGGATATGTTTTGGAAGTAGAGCTGACAGAATTTGCTGATAGGTTGAATGAGGACTGTGAGAGTAAGAAAGGGAAGGTTTTTGCTTTGAGCAGCTGTAAGATTGGAGTTACCATTTATAAAGATGGGAAAGACTGGGAGGAGCAGATTTATAGGGAGGGATCAGGTATTTAGTTTTAGACATACTACGTATTAGATGGCCATTAGACAAACAAAAGGAGAGGTCATGTAGGAAGTTGGATTTACAAGTCTAGAATTCAGAGAAATCCAGGTTAGAGATCTAAATCTGGGAGTCATTAGCATATGTATAGCCATAGAGTAGCTGTGATCACCTAAGAAATGTGTGTAGATAGAGCAGAGGAGATTTGACAATCCTGGATGTCCTGACATAGGGAGGTTGAGATCAAAGGGATAGCCATGGAGGTAAAAGAAGGATCAAGAGAAAGTGAAGTACCAGAGGCCAAGTAATTTGTGGAGGGTAGTGGCAGGTGTCACAGCTTGGTTGCCTGGAGTCCTGGAGTCTAACCATGGTTTGGTTCTAAGTAACTGTGGGACATGGGACAGTTCGTGTTACTTTTTTGGGCCTTGTGATCTCTAAAGTGATTAGAGATTAGTGATTAGATGGTCTTGAAACTTTTCCCCATCATCATAATAAACAAACTTTATAGTTTGCATAAAGCATTTTCATGTCTTTGTCACATTTAATTTTTATAACAACTTATGGAACTTATATTTTTATGCCCATTTTACAGATGAGAAGATTAAAGAAGCTTAGAGACTTGTCCAAAGTCACACTGTCATAGTCATTTAGAGACTCGAACCCAGATCTGCCTGATCTCAAAGCCTATGCTCTTTATACTGTGTAACAGCTATCTTTTTACACTAATATTCTAGAGCTCTGTGATTTTGAGCATATGGCATTCATTCATTCATTCATTCATTGAATATTTCTTGAGTACCTACAATGTACTAGTCACTGTTCTAAGTGCTGGGAATACAGTTGTGACCAAGACAAAGTCCTTTTTTTAACTTTGATTTTTCATTCTAGTGGATAAGACTGACAGTAAACAAATAAACTAATAATATCAGTTGTGCCATAATTTAAAAAAAGAAAAAAGCAAAGATGAAGGAACAGAATATGTTGGGGGAATGATCAGGAGAAGTCTTTCTGAAGTGATGGCATTTGAGCAGAGACCTGAATGATCAAAAGTAGAAAGCCATGAGAAGATGTGATGAAGGAAACAAGAAACAGAAAGGTTCAGAGGTAAGAATGAGTGTTTGAGGAACAGTGGGAAGGCCCTTGGTGTAGGATAGGAGGTTGACAAACAAGATGAAGAGAGCTTTGGATTCATTTAGCCTTGGGGGGGTGGTGGTCTGTTGCGACTCCCTTCACTTAATTTGCTGTGTGACTCTGGGGAGAGTACCTGAACTTTTCTGAGTTTTAATTACCTTATCTATAAAATGGAGATGATAAAATATAGGCTATCTTGAGAATTAAATGAGAGAATGTATATAAAACACCTAGGATGGTGCCTGGCATATTGCGGTATTAAACATAAGTTTATTGCACACCTACTGTTATTGACCATGTCCTGTGCACTCATTCCACTGTCATCCAGTAAGTTTAGTCTGTTTTTGTGTTTGTTTTTTTTTTCCCAATTTGTCTTAGCAGATCTTAAAGCTCTGTTTCTGTGTCCAGGCCAGGCACTCTCCCTGAGCTCATCTTTGTATTAAGATCAAGGAAAGAAGTGTTGGACTGAAAAGAAAATGATTTAGAAGTTGATGAGTAGGTATAAAAATAAGGGTTTGGAATTCTGGTAATTGCAGCCTCTAATATATTCATTTGTTATGGAAAGAAACTGCTTGTGCATTTCTGTCATCTTTCCTCATCACTGGATACTAGCTGTACTCAGGCCCTTCCCAGCCAGGTTTCCTGCTGACCCAAACCTGCTTGCCTTAGGAAAATCAGATAGGAGAGAAGTCTTCCATCCTTATAAGACCATCTGTTTTTAGACCCACAGCTGCTGCCCCTACAATTGCAACCCAACACAACTGGAATGATTTATTCATCTCCAGGTAACATTTGTGCACCAGGCTTCCAGCAAAATACAGTATCAGCTTTACACTTAATGAAGCATCCAGCACAGGTGGTGAGCTGCAATGGAAAGGATGCTTCTGGCTTAGAAATGGCTGATGGACAGGTGGAGGTAAGCTGTTAGTACTGAGAGTATAGCCAGAGGAAGAGCAGAGTGAATACTAGGCAACAACAGAGAATTTCTTGTCTAGTAGGGTCTTGATTGTGTGTCCTATATTCCTGGAGTTTCAAGATAACTTAACTCATCTTTCAGTTAAATGTACCACTATTGAGTTAGGTGAGAAAATTAAAATCTAGAGAGAGGAAGGGACTTAGTTTAAGCTGCATAGCAGTTTGGCACAGTTAACACTAGAACCCAGGTATTCCAGTTCCCAGTTCAGTGCTTACCTTCGCTTGTTTTGCTGTGCAATAAAAAAAACTTTAAATCATTATCCAAATATGAGGTGGCATTATTATTTTTTGCTCAGTATAATTTGCTGATACTATGAACAAATCAGAACTTTTTGCCCCTTAGTAACTGAATAACCAAGCAAGTAGCTTAATTTTTTTGAACCTCTCTTCTTATATATAAAAGGATGATTGACACTTGTTCTGGATTGTTTTGAGGTTAAACGAAATTAAGTATATGAAAACTGGTAAGGTAATTTTTGATAATCAGAAGGTACTAAAGAAAAAAGCAAAAGACGGTACTAAATAAATGCTAATTTCTCCTCTTTTTCAGATTAGTTCAGCAAACACTGATTAGGCTTCTGCCTTGTGCCAGCTCAATTTCTAGGCTCTTTACTTACATTATCTTATTTAACCTTTAAGTTCCTTCCTCTCTCCCCTTATTATTTTGAGAGTCTAATTGGTATTAAAAGTACTTTCCTTCTATGACAGAGTCCTTCCAATAGTCAAATCTCCATCACTAAACACAGTTGTTGTAAACAAGTGCTTACTTTTAGAAAACTCCGGATTATTAGTATTAACCTGTAGTTATAACTATGGACCAGTGTACCTAGAGCCTAGTGTGTAAGATTTGGCTTCTGCTTCTACAAGGTGCTTTGGGGACCCTCTGTTTGGGGGGCAAAGCATAACTATGATGGTATTCTTTGTCATCTCAGAGAAGCTTGGTTTCTCTTTTGGAGTGTTTGATTTTAGTAAATTGCTTCCTTTTCACCTTAGGTTTTAGGCTCTTTGACAAGCCATCTGCTTCTCAAACCCAATTTCCTTTTACCACCAAGTGCTTGCAGGCAGTTGTTCAGATGGAGAACAAAAGGTTTCTCCAGTTCCTAGTGGTTTAGTAAGAGTGGGAATGCCTTAGGGAGAGATTGCATCTGCTTATTGGAATTCATTTGTGATGTGTGCCTGGCTAGGCAATATTTTACCAAGGACTCTGCTGGGGCTGGCTGAAGAGGAGATAAAATTTTGGAATGGAGGTCTGTCAACATGGGTTTTGGCTCTTTCTGTCCTTGCCAGTATCTGCTAGGGCTCCAAAGAGCTTGTTGGGATTGCATGCTGTTGCTGCTTCTACTGTTACTACTACCTACATCTGTTGTCCAAGTTTTCCATCTGCACTTTTTTTGTTGTTGTTTTTCCAGGTTGTTGCTCTGTTCTGTGAGTGGCTCAATATAATGCGGTTCAATAGACTGAGTAAAGTGGAGATTAAGTAATGAATAAAATAAGATACAGGGAAGCCTAGTGTGAAGTGGTGGAAAAGCCTTGGTAAGCCCATAGGCATTGTGGCTTTAAATCTCAACTTTGCTTTACACTGGCTCTGTGATCTTGGGTATATCATTTAATCTCTTTGAGTGATGATTTCTTTATCTCTAAAAGTGGGAATATAAATATCTACCTTAAGGTTGTGGATTAAATGAGAACTTAGAGGAAAAAATCAAGCTTTAAGTTGGTGCTCATTAAATATTCCTTTCCATCTTTCTTCCCATCTCCTTAAGGAATGTACATGAAGAAATCAGACACGTGTGTGTGTGTGTGTGTGTGTGTGTGTGTGTGTGTGTGTGTAACATAGCTTTGAGAAGTGGCTGGAATTTGCAACAGTCATTGGGAATTAGAAGGGAAGGACTTGGGGTAGATGCATATCTTCCTTGAAACCAGGCTGAGAGATATACTCTGGTCAGGTGACATAATCTTTGTGCCTTTTTTTTTTTTTTAAGATTTTATTTATTTGACAGAGTGAGAGAGCACAAGCAGGGGGAGTGGCAGAGGGTGAGGGAGAAGCATGCTCCCTGCTGAGCAGGGAGCACGATGTGGGGCTCCATCCCTGGACCCTGAGATCATGACCTGAGCCGAAGGCAGACGCCCAACCAACTGAGCCACCCAGGCGCCCCATCTTTGTGCCTTTAAAGAAGACCTTAGGAGGGTAAAAGAAAGAACCTGGCAGTTGAGGTCTTGGGATGCTGGTTTCCTCAGGGGGACCATTAAAGTGTCTCTGGTAGCTATTGGTCTCTTAGAGGTAGAATAATCTATTTCACAGTAAGCTGAGAGCAGAACCTTTGTTAAGTGTGAGACCTGCCTTTTGGGAACAGTAAGCACATTGCTTGGAAGGTTGTAGCCACCACCTTTCCCTTCCCACCCCCCAAATCTATAATATCATCATCAGAATGATCTTTCCCAAGATTCAAATCTGATCATCTTAACTGGATGTTAAAATTCTTCACTGGCTCTCAGTTGCCTCTAGGTTAGAGTCCAGATTCCTTCTATGACATACGAGGTCTTCCTTAATCTGATCTCTACGTACCCTTTTAGCCTCATTTCCCACTGCTCTTGCCTGTGCTCCAGTGACGTTGTCATTCACAGCTTCTCATCCCCTCTGCCCTCATATATATTCTGGCCCGTGGTAGTCTTTCTGCTAGCCTTACTTCCCCTCTTTCTTATTCCTCTGTTTTACTTGACAAACTTCTGCTCTTTCTTTAAAACTTCTCTCAAGAACTGTGTTTTCTGTGAAGTGCTCCCTGACTTCTGAAGGTGAGGTGCCATGGGATGAGAGACTTCCCTCCTCTAGGTTCATCTAGACTTTTGTACATAGAAAAATCTAACTACATGTTGTAACATCAATGATTAGTAGACATGGTCTCTTAATGCTTTTATTTATGATCCACTGACTTCTTTACTTTAGTGCCTTCATTGGGATACTCCATTCATATGTAGGTCGATTCACAACAGATATCTTTAGAATTAGAAAAATAAACACAGATATAATACAGCATTTTGCCAGACTTAGCAAATTATATTTTATTATACCTCTTACCCCTGAGGAAGTGAATAGCCACTAGTAAAATGAACCATTAGGTTTGGAAAGAGCTATTTATTATCAGGTTGATGATGTAGGTCCATCTGTTCTGATTTTTTAAATAATTGACAACCTTTGACAAACCACTGACAGAGCATCATTATTGTACTTACACTTTCTTTCAAATAACTTTTCATTGGATCCCAGATTTGATATAAATAGGATCTGAATTCTGTTTTTCATCCTGCAGCTTTCCCAAAAATCTGGTGATCCTTGGTTGTCTGTTCATATTAAAATGGGATACCAAAAAGATGACTGGAAATTTTAAATACTAGGGTGGGGCTTACTGATTGTGGACTTCACTGTATGGCAATCTGCCTGGAATATTTGTGGGGCACCTACAATGTAAGTAACATTAGGTCTGTCCATTGGGGCTGGTCAGATTCTCTGGAAGGATCCTCTAGTCTTCCTAGATGTCATAGGCCTGGCTGCTAGTGGTCTGGAAGCTGAACGGAAGAGGAAAGCTGCAGAGAGGTCCTCGATATTCTTTTCACATAACATTGCTATTTTCAGTATAGTATCCCTGCCTTCAACCGTACCTGCTCTTGCCTTATCTAGAGACTCTGTTTTATCCTTTTCAGAGGGAAAAGAAACCCTGAACATTGTGCTACCCAGTTTCTGAAACTTGTGTTCTGTAAAACCCCCACAAAAGTAACAAATCAAGTTACTTCCCCCCCCCCTCCGCCCCCGCCCCTACTGGCTTAGTAGTCCTCTTTCTTGGGTCTGGTAAATCAGTTACTGCTCACTGATCTGCTTTCTAGCTTTCGTTATTTTGTGGCTGTTGCTCGTCTCATTTCTCTTTGTTTTTATAACTTTGTGCCTTATAAAAAGTCCAAAAGTGGGGTCCAAATACATTATATACTCCCCTCTTCAGAACAGACAATATTATTTAATTTCTTGAGATTCACGTTCATCATTATAAACATCAATTATCCTGTCTTTCTGTGTTATACTGATGCCCATGGGAACTATTGTATTCTGTACTAACTACTCTGGTGCTATGCTTTAAAACAAAAACAAGCTAAACGGCCTTTTTTTTTTTTTTTCCTTGTGAATACTATGCTTTTTATATCTTGTGGCTGTTTAGAATTATATTTCTGCCTTTTCTCCTTGTTGTTTATTCTCCTTTCTTACTTTGTCGCTTCTTACCTATTGTATACAGTGCTCTCAAATTACTGAGTGTATTAGGTGTGTTTTTGAAGGGAAAGTGAGGCCCTAGGGAGTCTACTAGCAGTAAAGTGTGAAGAATTAAAGACAGTTATTTTGGCTTTGAAGAGGTCTTTTTGCAGTAATTTTAGTTCTCCATGTGATCCAGAAGACAAGGTTATTGGATTACTGAATTCCACACAAGTGAGGTATTATAATAAAACTTCATGGCTTGTCAAATAAATTGCCTTCATCCATATCATCTCATTATTTTAAGCTTTGTAGTAATTCTACAAGGTAGTAGGGCAGGTAGAATTATTCCTGTTTTATATATAGAGAGCGATTTGAGGTTCAGAGATTAAATTACGTGTTCATATCACATAATTGAGTGGAAGAGCTGGGCCTAATCTCAGGTTGTCTGACTCACCCCTAGTGTTCTCTTTCTTCTCTGTATGTGGCCTTCTACAGAGAGGGTCAAATTCATAAGATTAGAGCTCAGCGCAAGAAAGAATAGTCCTCATTTGATCCTTATGATAGCCCAGGGAACAGGTAATATTTTTTCTATTTCCCATCTGGGGAATTTGAAGCTTAGAGGGATTAAATGACTTGTTCAAGGTCACCTGGCAAAATAAAGAGTGACAGAGCTGGGACTCATTCTCTTCTTTTGACTCCAAATCTTGCTCTCTGATTGTAATGCATGATACTTCCTCCCTCAATCTGAATGAACTGCCAAAAGAGAAAATATGCCAGCTACATGGATATTAACAGCAATGGTTTGAACTCTTAGTAAACAGCCAAGTCCTCTTCCCTGGGAAGGTTTCAGCTGATTGGAATTCTCAGTCTGTTTTTCTAATTTATGTAAAGGAGAGGATAAAGAACTATTGTGTTTGGACTTGCAACAAACTTTAATTCCCTTAGTGGAAACACTAAAGATACACAGTTGCACTGCCAGTTTGGCACAAGGAAATACTTAAACTCAAGTAGAAATACTTACTGAGTTTCTAGTATAGCCTAATGTTCTAGACTCCAGGAGGGATTTATCATTGAATCAGGAAAGGGTAGGGTTCTGAAATCCATTCATTCTAAGGCTTAAAGGCCGAGAGTTTGTTTAGACAGTTCAGTAGAACAATTCCATATAGCTTGATTCAGCTAGAACTGGAGAGTAAGGTAAACTAGGCTTCCTCTCTCCTTAGGCTGTGGCAGCAACTGCTCACTGGGTGTATTCTTCTTCATATGCAGGTGTTCTCTGAGACAGGCTGCATCTGCTCTCGTCTTGCCAGCGTTTCTTCAGAGTTTAGTACAATTACACATTCCTCTGAAGAGCTTTTTAGGCTGATAGCTGGTACTTGTCTTATCCCAACTCCTGTTGCCCTTTGTAAGCCAGTCCAGTTCCCTTCTAAGTTAATACTGACAAGTGTTCATCCATAATTTGTTTCTATATTGCTTCCTATTCTAGAAGGATTTTCCATTAGTGATATTTCTGATTATGCCCAGAGTAGAGGTTTATTGTTGTTTACTTGTATTTCTTAAGCCTTAGTTATAGGTTTATATTGAGGTTGTTTAACCATCTAATCAGGAAGCCTTCAGTTTAGGGAATAAAGTGGGGTGCAATGAGACCCTCTAAGAAGCCTTCTCTGACCCTCCCAGAGCTAGTAATTCCTTTTCTTTTTGTCTTAGGGCTTGTCACTCTGCCCTAGAACTCTTTTTTACTGTCTGCCTCTGCAACTAGGTGGTGAGCCCCGAGGGGAGGTATTTTGGTATAGTGCATCTCTTTTGTTTCCAACAGCTAACATAGAGCTTGGACACAGAATAGGTGCTTGGTACATGCTTATTGTTTATCGAGAGCCAGGATACAGGAGTTCTGGTTCCAGTTCTATCACCATGTGACCTTGGGCAGGTACGTCACTTCCCATCTTTGAAACTCCAATTTTCTTATGGAGGTTGGACTCCATGACCAGTATCATAATAGCATTTATCCTATTACAGCAGTCAGGGTCTGGTTGAAGAGATAGAAGCCACACCAATAATTTGAACAGGTAAATTTAATACAAAGAATTGTTAACTAGATAAAAGGTTAATTGCAAAGGAGATGAAAAGAAAACTCTAAGGTGTAATAGAGGTAGTAACTGCTGAAAACTATTACCATCTGTAGGGCTGAAGGAAAAACAAATGAGGAAGGAACTTAGAAGTTTAAGAAAAGAGAGCGCCACAAGGCTGAATGCAGGCCTCAAGAGAAGAGTGTATGCTTGTCATAGGAATGTGCTGCTTGTTGCTGTGGTGAAGAAGAAACTGGCTGGAGGGAGCACACCTCAGAACCTGGAAAGCCACTATGTTGAAGTCTACCATGACCCCCTCCCTGCTGATATATTTGCTGACTTGTAGGAAAACCAAACACTGGGGAAAAAAATCCCTCTTTCTCTCTTAGCTTTGTAGTCTCCTTCCAGCACCCTCTATTGGCAAAATCTGACATGAACCCACTGGGAATGGAGACATGTAACCTGTAGAGTCCAGTCCAGTATCACAAAACAGGGCAGTGAAGAATTGGTTTGGAATCGTAAAGCAAATAATAATTTCCATATTGTAATAATCTGTTTTGATATTTATTTTCCTCATTGCACCATGAGCTTGGTAGTGACTGGAACAGTATCATATTTATTTCTGTATCTGCATTGCCCCAGAAGGGGCCTGGCACTAAAGAGTTGCTCAGTAAATACTATTTAGATGAAGGAAAGACTATAAGATAGGGAAAATTAGGTTTTCTCTAGGTTGGCTTAAGTCTGATTATCGTGGAAGGAATTGAAGCTAAGCATCCTCCCTGGCACTTAAAACCATATTGAATGCCATTTGTCTTGTGCCTGTCATGTGCATTCCTTGCATTAGATGCTAGAGTGAGGACAGTAAGAACATTCTCCTGTTAATATTGATATATTCTATAAAATTAAACATCTCCCCTTTCCTAAAGGGTGACACTCTGAAATCTGGGGTAGTTATTGTGCATATAAGTATATTGCTCAGAAGGGTAAGGAGATGAATGTATTATGTGTCATGTGCAATTTAGTTCATTTCATCCCTAGAGCCCATTGTATTATCCCCATTTTACAGATGGAGAAACTGAGGCTCAGGAACATCGAGGTACTTGATCAAATTTAAAACAACCTGTAAGTTGCAAAGCTGGGATATGAACTCAGGTTTGACTGTTATAAAATTTGAACAGGGCAATCAATACTCTATCCCTTTGTCCCAGCATTTGAAGGTACAAGTACAGAGTTTTTGTTAGCTGATGGCAATGTAAATCTGTGGAATTGATTTCTCTTTCTGGTCGTTTGGGGCTGGGCAAGTAACAACAGAGCAAAAAAGCAGCATTTGGAAGGCTGCAATGATAGTGTTTCTAATAATTGGCCTTTTAAGTAAGCCAGTTTGAGCCTGAGCTTCAGATATCCAATATGTGAAGCATTTGCTATCTGGCAGCAGGGTATTCTTTTTTCAAATCCCACACTAGCAGCTCACAAAAGAGTTCTGATACATTCCCTGCATTAAGCTTCTCTTCTCTCGCTCCTGCAAGTTTCTTTCCTTTTCTGGGGCCTGAAGCTAGATAGACCACTTAATTATTATTAGGAAGCAAAATTTAGGGAATAAAGTGGGGTGCCGTGAGACCCTTTAAAAAGTCTTCTCTCACCTTCTCTGACCTTGTTGCTTCTGAGCCTGGACATGTAGAGCCTTTAGGTAAATTATTTAGATTTCAGAGTCAGTTATTCCGTTCTTTGATCATCAGCCAGGCAAAGTTGGGGACCCTGATGCCTGTCTCATAGCTTGAAGGGTCAGAGTATTGCATATGGCCTGGGAGAGATACTGTTACAAGAAAAGCTTTCCATTAAGCACACTGGAAGAGACCAATAATGTCAGGATTTGCTAATCACATTATTCAGCTAGTTATTTTGTGATTATCCACTGGGATGGCCACTGATTGCTGACATGAGAGTGTGATTTCCTCATGACAGTGAGAAGCCCATGGGCCAATGTCACCTTTCCTTCATGTCTTTTGGTACTACCATTGACTAGAGAATCTTAGGATAGTTACCTTCCCCTTTGATTTTCCTGGCAGTAAATGCTGCTGCTTAACTGCTTTTCAGAAGTGATGACATTTATTCTTCGGAAGGAACTGAAGAAAGAGTCTGCACATGTCATTTATTTTTAACTGCATACTCATGAGAGTTGAAATCTTACTTTCATTTGTGGTTTAGCATCAAACAGGAGAAGCGATGTAGTGGAATTATTATGGGCTGTAATAGCACTGTCACCTGGGCAAAACCCCATTCTGCTGCTTAACAACTTAATAGCTATTTATCCTGTCTGAGCCTCAGTTTCCTCTTCACTAAAATGAGAATAATGATAAATAATAATGGCAGTAATAATGATCCATAATTTGGGGTAAATCTATTAATTTCTCTGAGTTCTGAATTTATTTATCTGTAAAATGGAGCTAGTAATTCTTCCAAAATAGGTTTGGTTTGAAAAAGAAACTGGCTAATGTAAATGAAAATGTCTAGTGGAGTGCCTGACACATAGTGTTTGTGTATGCTAAGTGCTAACCAGTGGCTATGACTGTTCTCGGAGATGTGAAGGAAAAGATCCCTGAGAGTATGATAGTTCCTGTGGGATGGATCAGGGCTTAATAAATACTCATTAGTTCTTTCAGTGGGGGAGGTCTTATCATTTCCTTTGGGAATTGTTTTACTTGATCTGTTGGTATTCCTTTTTCTACCCTGTCTCCAGATAGAACTATGGAGTTGTTTCCCTTGAGAGTTTCCTTCCCAAGCTGTAGTCCTGCTGTTGTTATTCCAAGTTGCTCTCTATAGAGAAAGTGGAGTACAAAGACTGAGTTGTGGTTCAAAACTTCCACTAGCTTGTATTTCTGGGTTCGTTGTTTTGTACACAAGACTGAGGGAGGGTTTGTCAGAGGCCTTTAAAGAGGTATGATCATGCCATTATTTTGCTATTTCTTTGGTATAAGCCAAGAAGGAGGGTTGGCTGGTAAAGAAATGTTTTATAGAACAGTAAACTGGATGTCTCTACAAAGCTGGCCTCTGATCTACTTAGCCTCTTCAGGCAAGAGACTCTGGCAAGTCTGAATTCCAACAGTTTCAGATCAAGGGTTTCATTTCTTTTTCTCACAGAGTTACAGGATTTTCAGAGATGTTCAAAGCTGAAACACAGAGATTAGAGGACTTGTTTAAAGTCCTGTGGTAAAACCAAAACCTAGATTTCTTTTTAAATTCTTTTTCTGTAGTTCTTTGGGAAAATTCACTGTTTTTTTAGAGGATGTTTAGAGAACAATAGCAGTTTATTTTTAAGAATACTCTCTCATGGGGCACGTGGGTGGCTCAGGCGGTTAAGTGTCTGCCTTCAGCTCAGGTCATGATCCCAGGGTCCTGGGATCAAGTCCCACATTGGGCTTCCTGCTCAGCAGGGAGCCTGTTTCTCTCTTTCCCTCTGCCTGCCGCTCCCCCTGCTTGTGCTCTCTCTCTGTCTCTGGCAAATAAATAAAATCTTAAGAAGAAAAAAAAAATGAATACTCTCTCATTTTCCTTCTCATAAAAGCTGCAGGATTGCATTGAGCTGTAAAGATTACAAAGTTCTTTCATGGCCATTGTTGCTTTTTTCTTCACAACAGTCCTGTGAGATAAGCAAGTCAGATACTCTTGATGATTTGGGGTTTTGTTCTTGTTTAAAAACAACAACAACAAAACTGATGAGGAAATTGAGGCCCAAGGAGGGGAGATGACTTGTTCAAAGTCACATAGTGAGGGTTAAAATTAGAACTCAGTACGGGCGCCTGGGTGGCTCAGTTGGTTAAGCGTCTGCCTTCTGCTCAAGTCATGATCCCAGAGTCGTGGGATGGAGCCCCGCGTAGGGCTCCCTGCTCCTCCCTTTCCTCCCTTCTTGTGCTCTCTCTCACTATCTTTGTTGCTCTTTCTAAAATAAATGATAAAAAAAAAGAAAGAAAAAATAACTCAGGAGCAAGAAGGCACTTTTATTTTTAGGTTTTTGATTATCATCGGGAACATCGTCATATCTTGTCAGTGCTGGATATTATCACTCTCTACAGCTTTTGTTATGCTCATTGAGAGAAAAAGACCTCATTGTTTTAATTTTTATCTTCCTAATTACTAGACCAGTTAAGTATTTTTTCATGTTTATTGGCCATTTGTAGTTCTGTGAATTGTGTGTCATTTTTTGCATATTCTCTGCTAGGTTCTTTGGGTCTAATCAGTTTGGTGGGGGGGGGGCTCTTTGTATATTAAAGGTATTCATCTTTTGATATATAGACTGCAAATATTTTTGCCATTTTATTTATGAAACTTGGTGCTTCTCTAGAACACCAGAGAGAAAAGTCCTTTATATTGGAATAACTATTTAAAAATAGCATCTACCCCTACCACTAATACTACTCCTGAGCATTTACAAGTTTAAAAAGAACTTTCATATTCTTTCTATCTTTTGTTCTCTCAAGATCTTCATGAGGGGGCTTATGACTAAAATAAAGTGGATTGAGTATGTACATCTTATCTCTTTTTAAAAACCCCATGGAGGGGCGCCTGGGTGGCTCAGTTGGTTAAGCGACTGCCTTCGGCTCAGGTCGTGATCCTGGAGTCCCGGGATCGAGTCCCGCATCGGGCTCCCTGCTCGGCGGGGAGCCTGCTTCTCCCTCTGACCCTCCTCCCTCTCATGCTCTCTGTCTCTCTCGCAAATAAATAAAATCTTAAAAAAAAAAAAAAAAAAAAACCCCATGGAAATAGAATAAAAGTAGTATTAACTGACAAAGGCTAAGAGAACAGGAGAACATGGAAAAGAGGCACAAGTGATGAATGATTTAGTGGATTAGGAAAGGCAGAATGCTGAGGCTGCAGAGGGAATGTGAATATGAACAAAGAAAGCCATTTGTGTGGGGCGCCTGGGTGGCTCAGATGGTTAAGCGTCTGCCTTCGGCTCAGGTCATGATCCCAGGGTCCTGGGATCAAGCCCTACATCGGGCTCCTGGCTCAGCGGGGAGCCTGCTTCTCCCTCTCCCTCTGCCTCTCTCCCTGCTCATGCTCTCTCTCTCTGTGTATCTCTGTGTCTCAAATGAATAAATAAAATCTTTAAAAAAAAAAAAAAGCCATTTGTAGTATGGAGCCCTAGAAAGCTCTAGATATCGGGGGTTCTCGGCATCTTGAATGTTAGGCTGAGAGGTGGAGCTGAAAACAAGAGTTCAAAGGTTACATAAGGAACTGTTAAAACCCCAGATCTTTTTGCTATTTCAGCAGAACATTGGAGGTTTATTCTCTAGGGAAATAAAATCAGGGAGGCTCTGGACTTGGGAATATCACACTTAGCTGAGAGAAAAGGAGAGGTGACATTCTGAAACCAGAGATTAAGTGAAGGTCTCCATCCATTTATTAGCTCCCAGACATATAGGTAATCAGGCTTGTTCTCCTCTGGTGGGAGGTTGGAGGATTCCTTTCTGAGAAACTGACTCACAGATGTTGAGGGCCTCCCCAATAAAAAACTGGTTTGTTATTTTCTCTTGTGACAGTGAAGCCTAGAAGTTAACATGCCCTACTGCTCATACAGTGTATCTCTATGTGCCTTACTCTTAAATATGAAAGAATAGGCAATGATCACCTGATATTTGAAAAAAACCTGTAACATGAATAACAGAATGAAAATAAACAGATGAAACAAACTCTACCTCCAAAAAAGAGGGGTGGGTGGAGAGCACAGAGAGACACTGTAGGGAGCAAAAGAAAATTTGAAAAAAACTCAGATCAGAGGAGATATTGCCTCTGTGAAACAAGAATAACGTCTATTATAAAAAAGGAATAGCCCGAGAACAAGAAAGAACTTTTCGGCACTTAAAAAAATGTATCAAATAAAGAACAAAAACAAAGAAGTAGAAAATAGGAGATGATGAAGGAAATAAGATAGAAGATCAGTTTAAAATTTATTTTAATGTAAAAGTTATTTAAATTCAAAAGAATTGATTTAATTATTTTTTATGATTTCCTTCTCTCTAATTTCGCTAGTTTCTTCCCTTTAGATCTCTGGATCTCCTAATTGTTAAGTGTTGGATCATAAGGCGAAGGAAATCATCGGACATAATACAATTTCCTAGAACTTAAGTATACATATGTTTAGATTGAAAACCCCATCAAGTATGCTCAGTACAATGAATAAAAACAAAGAAATACATCATCATGAAATTTCAAAACACTGGGTAGAATGAGAATATTGTAAAAGCTTCCAGAGAGAATTAACAGGTCATACCCAAAGGCATTGGACTTCTCAAAAGCAATATGGGAAGCTAGAAAAAAGTGGAAGAATTGACCTTACATTCTGAGAGGAAATGATTTTCAACCTAGAATTCTACACCCAGTCAAAAGTAACTATCAGGGGCGCCTGGGTGGCTCAGATGGTTAAGCGTCTGCCTTCAGCTCAGGTCATGATCACAGGGTCCTGGGATCGAGCCCCACATCGGGCTCCTGGCTCAGCGAGGAGCCTGCTTCTTCCTCTCCCTCTGCCTCTCTCCCTGCTCATGCTTTCTCTCTCTCTCTCTCTCTCTGTATCTCTGTGTCTCAAATGAAAAAAAAAAAAAAGATTAAAAAAAACAAAACAAAACAAAAGTAACTATCAGATACGAAGGTAGAAAAAAACCAAAAGATATTTTCAGAAATGCAGCATCTGAGAAGATTTATTTCTATGTATGCTATGTCAGGAAACTTGGTAGTTTGATATATCATAATGGGATGGAAGAGAAAGAGGAAGGCATGGATCCAGGAAACAAGGGAATCCAGTATAAAAGAGAAAAGTGAGTAGAAACCCCAGAATGGTGGTAAAGAGCTATTCCAGGACCACAGCTATTCAGGAGGCCTAGAAACTAGAGTTACCAGATTGGAACCAGAGGGTGGAGGTCTCCAAAAGGGAAGTTTTAAAGTAAAGGTAAAATGCAACCAATATTTTATTTGATATTTTTGACCGTATTAAAAGGAACCTTAATGTTATTTTAGAGTATTTGGAGCTGAAGTGGGGAAAAGGACATTAAAACTGAGCAAATTAAAACTGAGGCAACTATTAATTCCAAGAAAAACTAGAATTCTAGTCGTCCAAGAAAGGCAATGCAGTCATAATACATTATGTGGCTTAGCTGTGAAAATCATTTTAATAATGTAAACCTTGACTATTAATTTTTAAAAGCATTTTATTTTGAAATAATTATAGATTTACAGGGAGTTGCAAAGATAGTACAGAGAGGTCCTGTATACCCTTTACCCAGTTTCCCCCGATGGTTAGATCTTATATAACTATAGTACAGTATCAAAACCAGGAAAATGATTGTTGGTGCAATGTGTGTGTTTAGTTCTGTGCCATTTTATCACATGTAGATTTGGTTAACCATCACTGCAGTGAAGATACAGATATTCCGTTACTCCGAAGATTTCCCTCATGTTATCCCTTTATAGTCATGGCACCCACCATCCCCAACTCCTAGTAACCACTAATTTGTTTTACATCTACATAATTTTGTCATTTCAAGATAAATACATAATTGGAATCATACAGTATATGGCCTTTCCCCCCCCCCCCCACACAGCATAATGCCCTTGAGATCATCCAAGTGGTTGTGTATATCAATAGTTTATTCCTTTTTTTTTTTTTTAAAGATTTTTATTTATTTATTTGACAGAGAGATAGCGAGAGCAGGAACACAAGCAGGGGGAGTGGGAGAGGGAGAAGCAGGCTTCCCCTCGAGGAGGGAGCCCGATGTGGGACTTGATCCCAGGACCCTGGGATCATGACCTGAGCCGAAGGCAGACACTTAACAACTGAGCCACCCAGGCACCCTAGTTTATTCCTTTTGATTGCTAAGTAATATTCCACGGTGTGGGTGTATCTTAAATATTAATTTAACTAAAAATTGTGACGTGAATATGTTAGTGGAAGGGGTAGTGTGTATGGATAGTTGTGGGGGTGATGATCATGTTATATAGAAAGATAATATGACTAAAATTGACACCCCCCCAAATTAAATAAATAACCAGTAAGCAAGCATGATTTTTTTTTTCTTTTTTGAAATAAAAAGATAAATCCCAAGAGAAAGAGCTACAAGTTGAAAGCACTTGCCTTTGGGAAGCGGAAATCAGTAGTAAATAGGGGGCTGCTGATTTTTTGCTATAAGCTTTATAGTACTACATACATAGGAAGTAAAGGGCTATTACCATACATAGAAATAAGGCCTGGAGAGTTAGGGGTCCAAGGTTTTAGAATGAATATCTAGAGAAGTTGAGACTCTGGCTCTGGCTCTCTGACTCTCACCAATGCTCCAGCCTGCCTTGGAGTGTTTGCTGGTGATGTTCATACAAGTGAATACTTGTGCTTTCAACAGGGCCTTCTTGGTATTTTTTATATTGGTCATTACAGCCTCTGCATCTGGGACACTGCAAAGTGCCTGACATAGCAAACAAGAGTCCTAATGACCCAGTCCCTGGGTAGCTGATGCTGGGGTAATAAATTACCATGAAACTGCTTTCTGAAGGCCAGCTTGACAGCTTTGCAGTGTTTTGTTTTGTTTTCCCTTTTGATGGGCTAGGGATAGCTCTTTTATAGGAATTGCATGGAGAGATTGAGAGAGAGAGAGAGAGAGATAATGTTTAAAAATCAGTTGTTGGCCCCAGACAAAATAGTCCTTGTCATAAGAGAGGGAAGTCACAGCCTAAGCTTGGGAGTCAGAGAACTTGAATGCAAGCTGTTGCCCCACTACTTTCTTTGTTTTTTCCCCTCCTTCACCAAGGTGGGTTTCCTTTTCTATGCTGCAATTTCAGCTTCCTTGAGAATTCCCTCTTTGGCATCTTTGTTGGACTCTAGTGCTCCCAGATTTCCTGTGCTCCAGGTAGTTCTTTGGGTCACTTCTGCAAATGATTGTTTATCCATCATATGTGAGAATTTTATTCTGAGGGAGGAATCCCATTGTCTAGTGCTGGAGAATCATTCTTCGCCCTCAGGTGTCACCTACAAGATTCAACCTAAGGTGAAGGCTTCAGTATGAGTCAGTGCCCTAGTGGTTTACTTCAAAATACTAGGTTATCCCCTTTTCGTTGCTATTACCATTAAAGCATTCTTGTCCACAGGCATTAGCTGCAAGCTCCTTTGGTTTTCTGTGCTTACTGGTGAGACTGCTTTGTGGTTGTTAAAGACTGATTTCCTAGTTCTGAAGATGAAAATAAGAGCTGTTATTTGCCAGCAGAGCAAACGTCATGACCAGATATTAGCAAAAACGAGCAGAGCTTTATTTTTATCTCTTGCCACCCCTGGGCTCAGTGGAGAGGAAAAGGGAGGGTTCTTAGTCTGGTCAAGTGTTCATGATCACAAGGTGGGTAGGGGTGGTTGTGTCTCAGCGTTCTTGTCCATGAGGAGCAATGCCTTCAGAGAGTTCCACAGGTGTTGCAACAATAGTCCAGATAAGAAAGTCCCTGTCCTGTTATTCAGACTGTTCTTGGAGAGGGGGCCAACGGGCTCCTTCTTTTATGGCCCCTACTGAGAGCCACAAAAATAGGCTAGGTTGCACATGCAGAAAAAGCCACCAACCCTTTCAAATTATAAGACTAAAATCCATCTTATTATTAAAGTAATAACATGTGTACTGAAACTACCATAATAAAATTTTATCAGCTCATTTGTAACTTGGAACTTACTGGTTTCAACCAATTTAAGAAACAGTCTTCTAGACCAAAGGACTTTGCTGTTAAGGTAGTATTTGCTGGGAGGTCTCAGGCTTGTAAGGTGGTTTTGTGAGAACCATTGCCAGTAATGGTTTTTTCAGCTCGTTATTTTAGTTGTCTTTGGGTGCAGGGACAGATGTTAGACAGTAGTGTGAAATAATGTGTAAGCCCATCTCTTCTTTTTCATGGGCTTGACACCTTATAAGAGGACAAAGCCTTTGGGCAGGATATGTAGGGAGCCCCTTTGATGTTCTGAATTCTGTAAAGAGGCTGTTTCTTTTTAGACAGGGCATCCTTTGGTGAAAGGCTTGATCATCCTTCTCATTTATGAATTATGGTTTCAGAGAAACATTTTGAGACAACTGCTAAAGAAACTAGGTCAAATCAGGTATGATTTATGAAATGCACCATTAATGAGTCAATGAGAAAGTCAGTTCTGTCTTTCTGTGTCCTGAAATTCTAAAGAGGTTAATTACAGGAAGGCCTTCAAACCCTATGTTCCTTTGTCTTGGAAACATTCCCCTTTTTGCATAATGTGCTTGCTATGTGACTACATCTAGTTATACAGTATTCAGTATCAGCACTTATTCCTTGAGTTCTTTTGTTTTATATCTGAAGTTGTATAAAGCTGGCTTTAAAATAATATTTAAATTATAATTTTAAGAGGTGAGTTTACTGTTATGCTACTCTCACTGATCTATGATTAACTCCACCAGTATTGCTTCCAAAATCTATTCTCTCGTCCTTGTGCATTCTCCACTGTGTTCACTCTGTTCCACTCATTGTCTCTCAGTTCCTCTGAGAACATGTTGGACTCTTTTCTGCCTCAGTGCCTTTGCCCATGCTGTTCCTTTCCCTAACAGCTAACTCTGTGGCTAACAGCTCCTCTGTTATGGCTTGTTTAAATGTCATCACTTTGGAGTATCCTTTCTTCACTTGCCATTCTCAAGAAAATCTGTTTGCTTTTTTATGAACATCTCTTACAGGTTGTAATTATAGGCTGTATTAAGTCTGTCCTACCTGCCCTTCATCTCTTTCCTCCTCTAGAGTATAAACTCCATGAGGATAAGGGACAGTGGCTGAGTGGTTCACTGTTGCATTCTCAGTGCCTAAAACAATGTCTATGGTCGGGGCGCCTGGGTGGCTCAGTTGTTATGCGTCTGCCTTCGGCTTAGGTCATGATCGCAGGGTACTGGACTCGAGCCCCACATCGGGCTCCCTGCTCTGCGGGAAGCCTGCTTCTCCCTCTCCCACTCCCTCTGCTTGTGTTTCCTCTCTTGCTGTGTCTCTCTCTGTTAAATAAATAAATAAAATCTTTAAAAAACAAAACAATGTCTAGGGTCTGCCATATAGCAGGAACTCATAACAAATATTTGTTGGAAGCTTGAATGAATGATGAGTGAAGGATGCTTTCTAGGGAGTATCCAAGAGAACCAGGCAAAAGCTGAATGGCCATTCCCCGCCCCCCCACCCCGAATGGCCATTTTTGACTTAGCTTTGGAAGTCACATAGCATTACTTCTGCTGCATACTATTGGTTGGGTCAATTGAGCTCAGATTCATGAGGAGGAGAATTAGGTTTTACCTCTTGATGGGGTTGTGGTAATCTTTGGGAAACATAATCTGTCACCAGGACATTGTTCCTAGCTGGGTACTTTATCTTCTCTGAGAAATGGATGCAGCTTTATTATAGGTATGTATATTACTGTCTAAAATCCCTGGATAGACACCCCTGTAGTATAGAGAGGCAGAGGTTTCATATCCTGGTTCTGTCACTTACTAGTGATAGCAAAAGAAAACCTATCAAAAAATGTAAGCAGTTCCTTTATTCATTCAGGCTTTCAACAAATGTATTTTGAGTACTACTATGTGCCAAGACGTAGACATTGTATTAGACACTGAGAATACAAGAGTGAACTAGATACTAGCCTTTGCTTCTGCCCCCAAAGCACACAGTCAGTAAGTGGAATCACTGGGACTCACCACTCTTTCCCCTAACTCCACTTAAAAAAATTTTAAGACTTTCTTTTCTTAGAATAGTTTTAGGTTTACAACTAAATTTGAGAGGGAGGTACAGAGATTTCCCATATACCCCCTGCTCTCACTCATGGATAGCCTCCTCCTTTACCAATATCTCTTAGAAGGATGGTACATTTTTTACCAAAGATGAAATTAAAGTGATACATTATAATCACGCAAAGTCTGTAGTTTCCTTTAGAGTTCACTCTTTGTGTTGTATATTCTTGGGTGTGGACAATACATAATGACATATCTATCATTATAATATCATACAGAGTATTTGACCGCCCTCACAAGACCTAGTCCCCCTCAACCCTGGCAACCACCGATCTTTTTATTGTCTCCATAGTTTTGCCTTCTCCAGAATGTTGTATAGTTGGAATCATACAGTATGTAGACTTTTTTTTTTTTTAAGATTTTATTTATTTGACAGAGCATAAGCAGAGGGAGCAGCAGGCAGAGGGAGAGGGAGAACCAGGCTCCCTGCTGAGTAGAGAGCCTGATGCAGGGCTCAATCCCAGGACCCTGGGATCATGACCTGAGCCGAAGGCAGCTGCTTAACCACTGAGCCACCCAGGCATCCCAGTATGTAGACTTTTATGATAGTCTTCTTTCACTTAGTAATATGCATTTAAGTTTCATCCGTGTCTTTTCATGGCTTGATAGCTCATTTCTTTTTAGCACTGAATGATAGATAGTCCATTGTCTGGATGTACTACAATTTATTCATCTATTGGAGGACATCTTGGTTTCTTTGAAGTTTTGGCAGTTATGAATAAAACTGCCTATAAATAACCTTTTGTAGGTTTTTGTGTGGACATTTTCAGCTCCTTTGGATAAATACTAAGGAGTGTGATTGCTGGATCACATGGTAAGAATATGTTTGGTTTTGAAGGAAACTGCCAAACTGTCTTCCAAAGTGGCTGTACTCTTACATTCCCACCAGAAATGTATGAGAGTTCCTATTGCTCTACATCCTTGTCAGCATTTGGCATTGTCAGTGTTCCAGATTTTGGCCACTCTAGTAAGTGTGTAGTGGTATCTCATCATTGTTTGAATTTGCATTTCCTTGATGACTTATGATGTGAGGCATCTTTTCATATGCTTACTTGCTACCTGTGTATCTTCTTTGGCAAGATGTCTGTTAAGGTCTTTGGTCCGTTTAAATTTTTTTTAATTTAAAAATTTTTTATCTATGTTTTTTTGAGAGAGAGAGAGCTTGTGTGCACGTGTGTGAGCAGGGGTGGGGGAAGGGGCAGAGGAAGAGGGAAAGAAAAAATCCAGCATGGAGCCCGATCTCACAACTCTGAGATCATGACCTGAGCCAAAATCAAGAGTCGGATGCTTAACTGACTGAACCACTCAGGCACCCCAGTTGGGTTGCTTGTTTTGTTATTGTTGAATTTTAAGAGTTCTTTGTATATTTTGGACAATAGTCCTTTATCGGATGTCTTTTGCAAATATTTTTTCCCAATCTGTGGCTTGTCTTCTGTGAACAGTCAGTTGAGATAACTCACTACTGGTGGCTTGTCTTTTGGTTCTTTTCATACTGTCTTTTGTAGAGCAACAGTTTTAATTTTAATGAAGTTCAGCTTATCAATTTTTTTATGGGTCATATCTTTGATGTTGTAGCTAAAAAGGCATCACCATACCCAAGGTTATCTAGGTTTTCTTCTGTGTTCTCTTCTAGGAGTTGTATACTTTTGTGTTTTACATGTAAGTCTGTGATCCATTTTCTGCTAATTTCTGTGAAAAGTGTAAGGTCTGTATCTAGACTATTATTATTTTGCATGTGGGTGCCTAGTTTTTCTGCACCATTTGTTGAAGAGACTATCTTTGCTTCATTGTATTGCCTTTGCTCCTTGATCAAAGATCAATTGACTGTATTTATGTGGCTTTATTTCTGGGCTATCTATTCTGTTCCATTGATCTGTTTGTCAGTTCTGCCACCAGTACTACAGTGTCATGATTACTGTAGCTTTATAGTAAATCTTGATGTCAGGTGGCCTCAGTCCTCCAACTACATTCTTCTCTTTCAGTGTTGTATTGGTTATTCTGGGTCTTTTGCCCCTCCATGTGAACTTTAGAATCAGTTTGTCGATATCCATAGAATAACTAGCTGGAATTTTTATTTGGATTGTATTGAATCTATAGATCAAGTTGGGGACAACTGACATCCTGACAATTTTGACTCTTTCTATCCAGGAACATGGAATATCCACTTATTTAGTTCTTTTATTACATTCATCAGACTTTTGTAGTTTTCCTTATGTAGATCTTGTATATATTTTGTTAGATTTATACCTAAATATTTCCGTTTTAGGGGTGCTCATGTAGATGGTATTGTATTTTGAATTTCAGATTCCACTTCCTCTTTGTTAATATGCAGAAAAGCAGTTTACTTGTATCCTGCAGCCTTGCTGTATCCTACAACCTTGCTGTAATTACATATTAGTTTCAGGAGTTTTTTGTTGTTGTTGATTCTTTTGGATTTTCTGTATAGATGATCATTTCATCTGTGAACAAAGACAGTTTTATGTCTTCTTTCCCAATCTGTATACCTTTGATTTCCTTTTTCTTGCCTTATTGCATTGGCAAGGATTTATAGTATGATTTTGAAGATTTCTAGAGGGGACATCATTGCCTTGTTACTGGTCTTAGTGGGAAAAGTTGGAATTTCTCACTATACAGTATTTTAGCTGTAGTTTTTTGTAGACAGCCTTTACTTATTTATTTATTTATTTATAGACAGAGACAGTGTGTGTGAGGGGTGTGGAGGGGCAGAGGGAAAGAGAGTCTCGAGCAGACTCCATGCCCAGCGTGGAGCCCAACATGGGGTTCTACCTCACAACCCTGAGATCATGACCTGAGCCAAAATTAAGAGTCAGATGCTCAACTGACTGAGCCACCCAGGCACCCCATAGACAGCCTTTATTAAGTAGAGACAATTCCCTTATCTTACTAGTTTACTAAAAATTTTTATCATGAATGGGTGTTGGATTTTGTTAAATGCTTTTTCTTCATCTGTTGATATGATCATGTAATTTTTCTTTTTAGTCTGTTGATATGATGGATTATCTTAATTGATTTTTGAATGTTGAACCAGCCTTGCATACTTGAGACAAATCCCTCTTGGTCATGATGTATAATTCTTTTTATACTCTTTAAGAATTCATTTGCTAATATTTTGTTGAGGATTTTTGCATCTGTGTTCATGAGAGAGATTGGTCTGTAGTTTTCTTGTAATATCTTTGTCTAGTTTTGATATTAGGGTAATGCTGTTCTCACAGAATGAGGTAGGAAGTATTTCCTCTGCCTCTATCCTCTGAAAGACATTGCAGAGAATTGGAATAATTGTTTCCTTAAATATTTGGTAGAATTCACCCCATCCTGTGGACCCATCCTGGCCTGGTGCTTTCTGTTTTAGAAGACTATTGATTATCGATTTGATTTCTTTTCTAGGTAGAGGTCTATTCAGATCGTCTGTTTCTTCTTGTGTGAGTTTTGGCAGATGGTGTCTTTCCAGGAATTGATCTGTTTCATCTAGAGTTGTTTATAGCATTTTTTCATTATCCTTTGAATTTCCAGAGGATCTATAGTGATATCCTCTCTTTCATTTCTGATACTAGTCTTTTGTGTTTTCTCTCTTGTTTTCTTAGTATCAATTTTATTGATCTTTTTAAAGAACCAGCTTTTGGTTTCATTGATGTTTTTTATTGATTTCCTGTTTTCAATTTCAGTGATTTCTGCTCTAATTCTTATTTCTTCTGCTTATTTTGCATTTATTTTGTTCTTCTTTTTCTAGTTTCCTAAGGCCCACTGCCTTTTTTATAGGCATTTACTATTAAGTTATGACCCATGCTGAAAGGAATGGTTCCAAATCTTCTACTTCTGTAATTGACTCTAACATGAATGGCATATACTTCCTATATTATGTTGAAGTGTTAGTATCTGCCTTCATGTTCAGAAACACTCAAAATCATATTAGGTATTTCAAAAAAATTATTGGTATCCCTGAGCCAAAACCAAGTTTGTGCAGTATGTAAGATACTTATGAGTTGTTGTTTTTCCCTGATCTTCTTTAGGGACAGAAATATTTATTTCTGAAGAAATGTACACTCAGAGAATTAATAATGGGCAGGCACAGTCCATCATTACCCATATAAGACTTTTCCTCCCTAAATATTGTCTTTTAACTGTTAATATGTAGCATCTATCCTGTTGAATTTAGAAATCTCTGAATTGAAATAGCAAAAAGAGCAAAAGCCTGTAGTAATCAGGTGGCCTGGGTTCTAGACTACCTGCATGAGGGGTGAGGGTGGAGAGATTGAGATGGGGAGAGACTATTTACTACTCAGCTGCTTAAGAAAGAAAAGTATATGGGGCGCCTGGGTAGCTCAGTCGATTAAGCATCTGACTTTTGATTTTGGCTCAGGTCATGATCTTGGGGTCGTGGGATTGAGCACCGCGCTGGGCACGTGCTAGGTGTGGAGCCTGCTTGGGATTCTCTCTCTCCCTCTCCTTCTGCCCTTTACCATCCTCTCCCTCTCCAAAAAAAGAAAGGAACTAAAAGTATGTGGACTCACTGACCTTAAAGGTGCCTTACAATCTAAATTTTCTGTGCCTGCGTGCTCTTGGGTCTTCTGAGCTCCCATAGCGATCTGTTTTTGTTTTTGTTTTTTAAATTTTTTTTAAAAGATTTTTATTCATTCATTTGAGACAGAGAGAGCGAGCATGAGCAGGGGAGAGGCAGAGGGCGAGGGAGAAGCAGGCTCCCCGCCGAGCCAAGAGCCAAACATGGGGCTCGATCCCAGGACTCTGGGATCATGACCTGAGCCGAAGGCAGATGCTTAACCATCTGAGCCACCCAGATGCCCCAGCAATCTGTATTTTTTAAAAAATAATTTGTTAGTATACTTGTAATTATTTATTCCATATTGGTCTTCCCCACTGGGCAATAAACTCCCTGAGGGCAGGAATCATGTCTGTTTATTTATTGCCAGGTACATGGAAGACACTTAATAAGTATTTCTGGATGAATTAACGAATGAAGGGTTTTCTACCATGCAGACATTCTTACTCTTTAAAGTACAGAGGCCCATTGATACATTCATAAAATCAATAGACATTTACTGCTAGGCACTGACCTGAAGGTGAATTGCCCCTGGCAAACACTAAACTACTTTCTTTCTCTGTGGATTTGCCTGTTCCAGATTTGGGCAAGTTATTTAACCTTTCTGTGCCTCAGTTTTCTCATCACAAAGTGGGGACAGTAATACCTACCTCATCAGGTTGTTGAAAGTGTGATATGGGAGCAGGAAAAGAGTTAATTTAAAGGCTTTAGAATTGTCTCTGAAACAGAGTAAATGCTTTATTGTTTGTTATGTTTAACATTATTGTGATCATTATTTTGTTCCCTTTATAGCACCTAGCATAGGACTAAACACATGTCAGGCACATTCATCCAATTTCCTAAGGCCCCTACTTGTGCCAGGCACTGTTTTAGGAAATGTCGAACATAGATGAAAATACATATTTTCATATGGATGAAAATACTGTCCCTGCTCTCAAGCTCATGGCAGAGATAGATATATAGAGTATATAAATATACAAATACATATATAATATACATACGTGTGTGTGTGTGTGTGTGTGTGTGTATGGAGATATATAAGGATAATAAAGTGGGGTTAGTGCTATATTAAAAGTAAATACAGTATGATATGAGAGCAGAAAGGAAGGAGAAATTCACATTGAATGACTGCAGTGTGCTTCACATTTATCTCATTTAATTCTCAGGCCAGCTCTGTGAGTTGGAGATTCTTAGTCACACTGTTTATTATGGATGCAGAAACTAATGCTCAGTGTTAAATAACTTTCCCACAGTTGGGTAGATAATAAGTAGTTGCTGGGATTTAAACCTGAATCTGACCAATTGCAAAAACTGTTTGTACTATTTCTGATGCTTACAAAAAGAATTTGTTGCTATTTCTCTGAAATTGGTAAGTCCTACAAAGCAAAAATTATGTTTTTGGCTGAAAGAACTTGAGATTTGGTACATATTTTGAAAAATTAAACATCTGGAGTCCTGCTCTTCTGTTGCTTCCATTACCTGCTCTGGCAAGAAAAAACTTGATGACTGGGAAGGCTGTAGATGTGGCCTCAGCTTTGGGCAGGATGGGCTGTGTCCCATTTGACTTTATCCTTTGTGTATCCTGCGAGGCTCGTGACCGGTACCTCCTCTCTAGGCAGCAAGGCTCCTTTGTGTGGGCTGGGACCTTGGGACCTGAATGAAGAGTTTATGCAGAGCTTCCTGTGAATGAGAAGTGTTCCTTTGATTAGCTGTGACCTCCTAGCAGCAGATACTTTCATCATTTGGCTTCAACTTTCTCACCTCCCCTTTGAGGTTCCACTGGATCTGCCAATCACAGAGCAGCTTCCATTGAATCCAGCAGTTTGTTTCTGGTTACATTAGGCATTATCTGTACTGCCCTTTTGGCTTACCTCATGAATGTTGAATTTCCCACAGAATATCTAAGCTGGGAGGGCCCTAAAAAACCCTGATTAACTCCTGCTCCTTTTGCAGAGCAAGAAAGCTGAGACCCAATAAAGGGAAGATATTTACCCAGATTCCACAGATTTTGTGGCACAGGTGAGGCCAGGGCTCTAATGCTTTAACTCCAGGCCAGTTTTTTCCCCTATCAGATTCTCCTACCTTCTGTTTTCTCACTCACATAGAATCATAAGCTCTTATGGCAGAGATCATGCCTTTTGTACCTTTATATTCCTCGGAGAGCCCAAGTTAATTAGGTATACTCAGATTTGTTATTATCTGATTTTACCTATGGAGAATGCGTTGCCTAGTAGAAAGAGATAGGTAGGCCTGGAAGGGCATCTTGGCTAGGAATCAGTGGAGCTGGGATTCTAACTCAGATATTCTAAGTCCAGTTTGTGCAGTCTTTTTTCTAGTAAACTATAACTAGATTGGTATGCTTTTGACAGGGGAAAAATGATCCAGACAGAGCCAAGCCCCAGAGGCAGTGAGTGTTGGCTGCACTTGGAGAGAAGCAACTAGACTGATGTGGCCAGAGTACAGTTTGGGTTAAGTGAAGGGACATGGGAGGAAGGCAGCAAGAAACATTGAGGAGAAAAGGTGAAAAAGGTTTGGAGCCAAAGAGGACAGATCACTTTTATTTATTTATTTGTTTGTTTTTCAGTTTCTAAGTCATTTTATTCAGAATTTTGTGTTTGTTAGCTGAATCAATAAGTACTGTACAAAACAATGTAAAAATGGCTGTCATTTTCTCTCCCCTGCTCCCCCCCACCTGGGGACAGTCCCCTGGGCCACTTAACTCAGGGGTTCTCCACATTTGGTTCAGCAAATGAGATTGAGTGACACTATAGCCCCTTGAATAGGACAGATCTCGTTAATGTGTGCTTTTTAAAGAAAGCCTCCTGGAGTTGGGAGCCTTGAGCTGGGCCTGAAGGATGGTTAGGATTTGAATTTACAGGGATGGCACAGGATTTGTGGAGAAACGTGAACATACACCTCTCTTCCTCTTTAAACAAAGTTGAAAAACCAAGCTCCTGTGTAATTTGCCTAGAGCATTGTTGAGGGGAGGGGACTGCTGGAGAGTGGAGGTTGGGGCTAGGTTTTAGAAAGCATAGAATTCTAGATTTGAAGATTTAATTTTTATTTCCATTAGTATCACTGTAGATGTGCTCCCTCTTCAATGATGAGTTGTGGGAACCCTGGACAGCAACTGGGTAATGAGCTCTGCCTTATTGCTCTTTACAAACTGGGACTTTGTTTTAGACATTTCACTTTGGATGAGTTTACTATATGCAGCTCTGGCTGTTCTTGAGCAGCCTCAAAGATCCATGACCTGTTATAATTTCTCATTTTCCTGAGGTGAGCATTTGAAAAGCATTTGATGAAGCAGTGGTGGGTGAGAGTGATTTACTTAGCTAAGCAATGTCTCCCACTTACAGTTAGTGACATATGTAAATTTGGGAATTCTTAAACTGTCTCTGGAGATTTCTCCACAAATGACAAGGCTTTTGGGGCGCCTGGGTGGCTCAGTCGGTTAAGCGACTGCCTTCGGCTCAGATCATGATCCTGGAGTCCCGGGATCGAGTCCCGCATCGGGCTCCCTGCTCGGCGGGGAGTCTGCTTCTCCCTCTGACCCTCCCCCCTCTCATGTGCTCTCTCTCTCTCATTCTCTCTCTCAAATAAATAAATAAAATCTTTAAAAAAAAAATGACAAGGCTTTTAATATATTCCCTTCCTACATTTTACACTTAAGTCTATAATCAGCCTAGTCTTTTTTTTTTTTTTTAAGATTTTATTTATTTATTTGACAGAGAGAGACACAGTGAGAGAGGGAACACAAGCAGGGGGAGTGGAAGAGGGAGAAGCAGGCTCCCCGTTGAGCAGGGAGCCTGATGCGGGGCTCGATCCCAGGACCCTGGGATCATGATCTGAGCTGAAGGCAGACGCTTAACGACTGAGCCACCCAGATGCCCCAATAATCAGCCTAGTCTTGTGTTCTGATCCCGGCTCCACTCCTTGACTTGCCTGTGTGACAGTGGTTAAGCCTCTTTCCTTTAGTTCCTGCATCAACAGTAACAATGATGCTGAGCTGGATAACCTCCAAAGGCTGTCTAGGTTCTGATATTTTAGGACTCTATATGGAACACACATCAGCCTTTTCTTTGTCACTCTTCATATACACAGATCATAATGCATTAAAACACAATTACATCATGGTGACTGTACACATATTGGCTTATTCAACACATGCACATGAAACATTGGTAATCATGCTACACTGGCTTTTTGAGTAATTTTGTTGTATCCTGTCCTTTTTATGTCCTCTGTTGCCTTCATAGAAGGCTGTGCCTTCTGTCATCCTACAGAACAGGTCACAAACCCAAAGACACCTAGTAGTTCTGGTAGTATCTGGAAAAAAACAACAAAAACCACATTTTAAATTAAACCAGCTGCTTCAATTTAAACTGGCCTTCCTGGCAGCTACAGATTATCAATTTCTATGTAGGCAGCCTGCAGAGCCAGAAGGAGGAGACATGGCAATTTTGTCCTAACTTGATGGAAAAACCTCAAGCTTCACCTTTTCTGTCAGTTGCAAGTGTATAGCTTGCATTTCCACTCCTGCTTTGCTGCTGTATTAAAGATTTGTGGAAGGAGGCCAAAAATGCAAAAGAGAGACCTCTGAGGAACTATATTTACAAAACGTGGTTTAAGACAACTGCCTTTGGACATGTTTTCTCCTCATTTTTATCTGCCCCATAGTTTGGGATATGAGTAATTGTCATAAGGCATTCCAGACATTTCATAGCACTTAAAGTTTAGAGCCTTGTTCCCCCTTATGTAACACACCTTTCTAAACAACCTAAAGATGATGCCTACTATGAGTACTTAACTTTTTATTGAATACTTACCGTGTGCCTGACACTGTGTTAAATCCTTTACATGTATTATTTCAGTTAACTTATATCAGCTGTAAAAGTAGTGTTACCACCATTTGAAACAGATGCAGACACCAAGACCCAAAGAGGTTAAGTAAGGTGCCCAAGATGACACAGTTAATATGTGGTGGAGCTCTGATTGGGATTCAGCCAGGAGTGCCTGGCCAGACAGCCAGTTCTGTTAACTTCTGTCTGCTTACTGTCTCTCTGAGAGATACAGCATTTTATGTATCTTTACTTACAGATGAACAAGCTGACTAGAGAGGTTGTAACTTGCCAGTAATCATATTGTAGATATGTGGTAGTTATAGGACCTGAATTTTGATTATTTTATTTGGAGCTCATGTCCCAGCTGCTTTTTATTTTAAGCTGTTTTATTTTATATCTTTTTTTTTTTTTTTAGAGATGGTGGAGGGAAGGGCAGAGGGAGAGAGAGGATCTTAAGCAGCCTCCACGCCCGGCGCTTGAGCCCAACGTGGGACTTGATCTCACAACCCTGAGATCATGACCTGAGCCAAAATTGAGTCGGATGCTTAACTGACAGAGCCACGCAGGCACCCCTTATTTTTGTATTGTAATAAGATGAACCACTTCACATTCTTTTGGATTAGTCTTGGTATGGATTATAAATAAATTATAAAAAGGTCTTATTAGGAATGCAAAGAAAAATAAGATGTTAGGTCTGTTCTCAGGGACTAATGGTTGGTTGTAAGGAAAAGACATGTAAAGAACTAGAAGTGCTCCCACTTATTTAGTAAGTGGAGGGAAAACCACTAAATGAGTTCAGGCTATGAGTCATTTAAAGGAGAGAAATTTAAATGTGAGCTACAATTTAATAAGGAGAGTTTTGTTGTTGTTTTGGGAAGGGTTGTTAAGTATAGAATTTGATAATAAAAGATCCACAACCCTCTTAAGTGTGATTAGAAAAAAAACTGGGACACCTGGGTGGCTCAGTCAGTTAAGCGACTGACTCTTGGTTTCGACTCAGGTCATGATCTCATGGTTCTGGTCTCCAGCCTTGCGTCGGGCTCCCTGCTCAGCAGGGAATCTGCTTCAGATTCTCTCTCTCTGCCCCTCCCCCTGCTCGTGCACACACTCTCTCTCTCAAATAAATAAACCTTAAAAAAAAGAATAAAAACAAAACTACAGAATTCTGGAGCCAAGTTTTGTTTTTAGAAGGAACACAGTTCTGAAATGTTTGTACATATGAGTGGGGTCATTTAGTATATTTGTGTTTTCTATGCCTTGCTTACATAAAATGTTTATTGAATGAATGAATTTTGGGTCTGACTGTGAAGGTACAGAGGTACTGTGTCATTATGACATAATGTAGTATAAAGGGCTAAAAATGGAACCTTTAAAGAACATCTAGTCTAACCTCTACTTTTTTTTTTTTTTTTAATTTTATTTATTTATTTGACAGAGAGAGAGAGAGCTAGTGAGAGCAGGAACACAAGCAGGGGGAGTGGGAGGGGGAGAAGCAGGCTTCCCGCCGAACATGGAGCCTGATGCGGGGCTCGATCCCAGGACCCTGGGATCATGACCTGAGCTGAAGGCAGACGCTTAACGACTGAGCCACCCAGGCGTCCCTCTTGAAAGTATTTTGAATCACTGACTTCTTTACAGGTAAAGTGAGGACATGGAGGTTTGGGTTTTTTTCTCAGTTCTATAGACCTTGTGTACCAAGTTTAGATTACAAAGGTTCAGTAGGTTGAACTTAACTTTTGATCATAGTTTTCCCACAGTGCACATCTAGCAGAGTTCTTTCCCTCAAAGGCCTGGCTGCAGGCAGTGGCCTTTATCTCTGATGTATAATTTACCTCTCCTTCCTGGTGTTTGAGGCTTGTTGGTCTTGATAAATGCCTGTTTTCTATGCACAGCCTGCAGTTAACATGGGGAGCTCCTGGTGTGGAGCTGCTTAGGAAGCAGTGGGTGATAGTGCCTGTGAAGTGGGCAGGGTGGGTTAATGGCCTCTGCGCACAAGCAACGCATTAACTCACAGAGCTTGCCTAGTCTGAATGAATCTATAAATCTCAATGCCAGAAGGGGAAACTGATGTGAAAAGGATGCATTGGTATTGTTTCACTGCAGAAAGAGGTCAAACAGAGTCCAGTAGTAGAGAAGGAATTAGAGTCCCTCAGTTCCAAATTGGACTCTAGGCTCAGTCATATATAAGCCACGTGATCTTGGATGGGTTCCTTAGTCTGAAGCTCTGTTCTCCAATCTATAAAATGGTGTTAGTAACACTAAGCACCTCAGGGGGATTCAATTCTTCCTGAGATACCTGCATGTCTTACTTATTTTCCTCCTCTTTCAGGTCTTTTCTCAGGTATCAACCTCTCAGTGAGGCTTCCCTAACTATCCCCTTAACAAAATTGTAACCCCTATCCCGGCACTCTCTGTTCCCTTACCCTGCTTTATTTTTCTGCCATACCACTAATTGGCCATATTTTTTGCTATTTGTTAATCTTGTTGCTCCCCACTCATAATAATAACAACAAAATACATCAATAATAATAACAGCTAGTTCTTATGTTGGGTACTGTTCTAAGCACTCAAAATATGTTAACTAATTTAATCCTTATAGAAATCCTGTTAGGTGGTAGTACTATTGTCATCCCCATATTATGGATTAAAAAATTGAGGCACGAGGACACTAAGTGATTTTCAAAGAACGCGTAGCTGATTAGCAGTCATAATCTGAACCTGAGCTGTCTGGCTTCAGTCCTTGCTTTTAACCACAATACTCTACTACCTCACTAGAACATAAGCTTCTTGAGGACAGGGGTGTTTGTCTTTTTATTCAGTGCTGTTTCCTTAACACCTAGAGGAGTACTTGGTACATAGTAAACAATGACTATTTGTTAGATGAATGAATGAATACACTTTGATAATAATGTGAGAAAAAAAGTTAAATGGAGTTATTTTATTTCCTGGCCCCTCTTTATCTTCTAGAGTCCTTTTAAAAAAAAAAATTTTTTTATTTATTTGACAGAGAGAGACACAGAGAGGGATCACAAGCAGGGGGAGTGGGAGAGGGAGAAGCGGGCTCCTGGCTGAGCAGGGAGCCCGATGCGGGACTCGATCCCAGGACCCTGGGATCATGACCTGAGCTGAAGGCAGACGCTTAACGACTGAGCCACCCAGGCGTCCCTATCTTCTACGGTCCTAACAATTACTCTAGTCCTATGCTGTTCAGTATGGTAGCTAACAGCCACATGTCAGATGTTCAGTGGCCACATGTGGCTAATAGCTACTATATTGGACATTACAGATGTAGAACCTTTCTATTACTGTAGAAAGTACAGTTTGGGGGCGCCTGGGTGGCTCAGTCGTTAAGCGTCTGTCTTCGGCTCAGGTCATGACACCAGGGTCCCGAATCATTCTCCCTGCTCAGCAGGAAGCCTGCTTCTCCCTCTCCCACTCCCCCGCTTGTGTTCCCTCTCTTGCTGTCTCTCTCTCTGTCAAATAAATAAATAAAATCTTAAAAAAAAGAAAGTAAGTTCAGTTTGGACAGTGGTACTCTAGTACCTCCTAGATGCCCAGAATAGAGGGCAAAGAGAGTGAGACCTGAGGAGGAGCTAGTGATGAGAAAGGAGATGGGGTGGGGAGTGGGCTCATGGAAGGCCTCAGATGCCGAAATAAAGTTTGGCCTTTGTTTTTAAGCCGGTGGTTTCTGAATTTGACCATCTATCAGAAATATCTGGGGGAAGCTTGTTTAGCATTCTGATTCTCAGGTGGTCTAAATTAGTAGTTTTGGTGTGGGACCTAAAACTCTGTGTGTGTGTGTGTGTGTGTATGGAGGGGGTGTAAATAATACATAACATAAACTTCACCATCTTAACTGTTTTTAAGTGTGCAGTACAGTAGCGTTATGTACCCTGTACAACAGATCTCTAGTACTTTTCCTTTTGCACAACTGAAATTATACCCATTAAACAGCAACTCCCTAGCCCTCAAAGCCCCCTAGCAACTACCATTCTACTTTCTAAGAGTTTGACTCTTTAGATACTTCATATGAATGGAATTACACGGTATATGTCTTTTAGTGTCTGGCTTATTTTACTTAGCATAATGTCCTCAAGGATTATCCATGTTGTAGCATGTGACAGGATTTTCTTTTTTAAGACTTCATAATATATTGCATATATACACCACATTTTATTTATCCATTCATCTGTCAGTGGACATTTAGGTTGCTTCTTCCTCTTGGCTATTGTGAATAATGCTGCGGTGAACATGGTTGTGCAATTATCTCTGTAATATCCTGTTTTTAGTTTTTTTGGATCTAGACCCAGAAGTGGAATTGCTGGACCATATAATAATTCTATTTTTAACTTTTTGAGGAACTTCCATACTGTTTTCCATAGCAGCTGTACCATTTTACATTCCCACAAACAGTGCACGAGGGTTCCAGTTTCTCTGCATCTTTGCCAACCCTTGTTATTTTCTGTTCTGTTTTTTTTTTATTTTAATTTTTTTTTTAGTGGCCATCCTAACAGATGTGAGGTGGCATCTCATTGTGGTTTTAATTTGCACTTCCCTGATAATTAGTGATGTTGAGCATCTTTTCATATGAAGGTTGGCCATTTGTGTATCTTCTTTAGAGAAATGTCTATTCAAGTTCTTTCCAATTTTTAAATCAAATTATTTGTAAAACCATTTTAAATAAGTACCCCGGATAATTCTGTTGGACGGTGGTAGTGAGTGGGCCAGCAGCTGTGATGGAGAGTGAGGGGACTTGGCTCACTCAAGCTACATTACTCTCAATTGGATTATTCTTGGCATCACGTGCGGTCTCCAATTTGATTTTTTTGTTACGTCTATACCATTAAGCCTCAAATTAGACAGGTGCTTCCCTGGGGAGTCTTTGCTATGTCCTGAAATTACCCTCTCTTCCATTTCCTGAGGCTTTAGCTTGTAATAGTCTCTTTCCTTTTCATCAGGCATGCTTTCTCAGTGTTGGTGCTGCTGGGCAGGAATCTCTCCATTGCGCCTATCTTCCATCCCGTGCCCCCCGCCCCCCCGCCCCCCCGCCCCCCCGCCCGCCCAAGTTTCTTTAGCTTCATCACAACAAAACTCTTCCTGATCCTGTGCCCAGGCCTGTAGTCCAGGGTTTCCTGGGGCCTTTGCATCAAACAAGGATGGTTCTGCCTTGTTTTTCTGAGCCTTTCTGTCCTGAGACAAAGGACTTGGCCTGATACTCAGAGTCTCAACTATTTGGAATACAACAGTTCCTGATTCAGTCTCAGACTCCCATTGCAAGGGCCAAGTAGTCTTTGAATTAAACAGTAAGCAGAAGAGATCTCTTGTACTTCAGGTAGAAAAACAGCCTAATTGCCATTCTTCTGGTTTGGGGAGTCTAGAAGCCTGAGGTCCAGTCCTGGATCTGTTACTGACTTGCTCTGTAACTTTGAGGGAGTCACTTGGTCCCTGTTTTCTCTGTTGCGGAATGAAGGGCTTGAATTAAATGTTCTTCGAGGTCCTACCAAGATCCTACATTCTTTGGTTCTTTTCTGTTAATTAAACTGTGTACTACTGGTGTGCTTGGCCCTGTATTAGTCATTGGGGAACTCCGTAGGTTAACAGGATAGCCTCTGCTTTCACAAAGCTCAGAGCCCAGGAGGGAAACACTTATGTGAACAACCAGGTCTAACTTGAAGCAGGTGTAGAATGGGACTATCACCAGGTATGTTTGAACAGAACACAGTGATTAATTCTAGCTAGAAGGATCTATTAAGTTTTAAGTAGGAGAGAGTGTTTAAGCCTTTGGTTCTGTCTTCACTTCTGTTGTTCTTCCTTTTCCCCATCCCCATGAGTCCCCAGACCCATTCCCTTCTTAAAATTTGCCACAGTTCTCATGGTAAATCGCATTACTCCTTAAAACAAAACAAAACAAAACCCTAAAACACAGTCATAGAAATCCTTTCCTCCCTTGTCCAAACTCTTGCAATAGTTGCATAGGTGTACAGATTACATGTAAAATTCCTTTAACCTTTCTCTTATATAATTTGGAACTAAGAGTTCAAGTGGCTTCTCTCATTTTGTCTGTCATCGGGATTTTAAGCTTTGAGTGTTTGGGTGTCATTTTTGCTACTACTGTGAGCTCCATAAGGACAAACAATAGATCTTATTCTTTCATCATCTATACCTCTTCCAAGAGATTTATGTAACAAATAACCCAGAGTAGAGAGTCATTAGATGTGGGCTTATTTTAAACGGAGTCTCTTGGCTCTGATATGGATGTCATACTTGGTTATTTATTCCAGATGTGCTGTTTATGTTACTAAGTGTTAAATTTAAACATGTAACAGGGTTTTGTTTTTGTTTTTGTCAATCTGATCCTTCTTTCTTGCTTCAGCCTTCTTCTTGACTCTAAGAGGGATAGTGAACATTATGACATGAACGAAAGAACACTGGGTTTAGAGTGTGAGGAATCAGGGTAAAATCTAGGCGAGTTTGTAAGTAGAGGCTAATCCCAGTCTAATTCCACATTGAGTTGTTAGATGACTACAGAAGTGCCTTGAAAAGTAAAAAATTAATCTTTTAAATTTTTTTGGCTTTTAGCATTTTTAATTTAACAAACATTCACAAAGTACTTCTTGTGTGCTAAGTCCTTGTTGGAGGAATAGAAAGAGGAGTAAGATATGGCCTTTGCCCTCCAAAAAATATAGATGGTATTTGCATTCACGAGATTAGATGAAGTGACCTTGGGAATGCATGGAGATGCAAAAGAAAAGAGGCCCAAGACTTGAGCCTAGGTCACCACAAAGTTTAGATACTGAGAATAAGCTGCCAGAATAATGGGGGGAAAAAAACAAAACAAAACTCCACCAAAACTCAGTGAGTAGTGTCTGGAAGCCAAGTGTTTAAAAGAGGGGAGAAAGTGATCAACTGGGTCACATTCTTCTAACCTATCAAGGAAGATGGTGGAGGTCATTGGTGACTTTGATAAGAACAGCAGTTGTGGTGTTATGGTGGGAATGAAAATCTGATTGGTATGGGTTCAAAAGAATGAGAGGAAAGATGAGAGAAAGCAAATATAAATAGCTCTTTCTAGAAGCTTTGTTGTGAAGGGAAGTAAAGAAATGGATTGGTAGCTGGTGTGTTAGATGGAATAAAGAAAGGTTTTTTTGTTATTTTTTTTTTAATTTATTTTTTTAGGCAAGACAAAAGGAGCAGATGCTAATAGGAATAATCCTGAAGACAGGGAAAAATCTGATAATGCGGGAGGAAGCGGAGGGAAATAACCAGAGTGATGTCATTTGTTTGGTGAGGGGATAGAATCTGATGTATCTGTGGAGGGTTGGAGAGGGACTGGTACCCATGGTAATAGGGGAGAAGTTAGAGTGTATGTGCACAGATGCAGTTTGGTAGGTAAATGTGGGAGCTTGTGAAAGTTCTCTTTTGGGTGATTGATTTTATTTAGACAAATAAGCAAAATCACTAGATGACAAAATAACTTGTGAGGTTAGGAGCAGAGAAAGCATGAAATAGTGTAGGAATGTAAATAGTCTTGGCAAATACAGAATGATTGTCATGTTGCATTTTGAGCCTACGCGAAAATAATGATCATAAGTTTAAAGTTTGGGGTGCCTGGGTGGCTCACTTGTTAAGCGTCTGCCTTCGGCTCAGGTCATGATCTCAGGGTCCTGGGATCGAGCCCCGCAACGGGCTCCCTGCTCTGCGGGAAGCCTGCTTCTCCCTCTCTCACTCCCCCTGCTTGTGTTCCCTCTCTCGCTGTCTCTCTGTCAAATAAATAAATAAAATCTTTTAAAAAAAAATTAAGTGTGAAGTTTAACTTCAGTGAACAGAGTTGTGTATGTTTTCTTCCTCCCAAAACGTGTGCCAATGTAGGCATAAAATAGATGGTGAATTGCATTTAACCAGGGCTGTGGCATAATCAAATTAGTGTTAATACAAGTGATAGAGGGCCAATGGAATGATTATAAAAATTGACCAAGGAATTTAAACTAGCCAGGATTAGGAGGGAAGTGAGGATGTGAGGAAGGTGATGGAAATTAAATACAGGTAGGATCAGTAGATTAAATGTCCTGATAAACTGAAGGATTGTTAGAGTTGGAGTAACTATAGTGAGTGAACTGGAAAGATAAGAGATAGTGATTGGAGAATGAGATGTTTAGAATTAAGATTATGGAAGATTGACAGTTGTTGGTAATGACAAAGTCAAGAGTATAACTATGGTAATGAGAGGCTGAGGTAGGGTGGAATTCAAGATAACAGAGAAGAGGAGGTCAAGTAACAGGGAAGGCAATATGTTATAACCATTATTTATATAGTTACTGAAATTACCAAGACTTATGGCAAGAATGGTATTGGAGAGAATAAAGGTTGCTAGAACCACAGTCTTTAAGGCATAAGTGGAAATAATGGGCTACAAGTTCAAGCCCCAGTGGTAGATGGGGAGTGAGAGGAAAAACAGCCCAATTTGCTAGGGCTGCAGAGGATACATTGTCAGGGACTGCCAGATTTCACTTAGAGCAAGAAGGCAAGAGGTTCATTCACAGAAGAGGTTGAAGATACAGAGATTTGCTAACCTTGAGATGCAAAGGGTACAGTGGAAAAAGTCAGGAGATGAAGAGGGGAGAGAGATGACAGTCAGAAAATACAATGTACAGAGCCTCATAGGGGTAAAGTCTGGGAGATGAGGAATCGCCTGGGGGTCCTAGCGGTGGGGGTGGGTGCAGCAGCTAAGGACATTCCCAGTGGAGGAGGAGGTGATCTTTTCTAATTGTTTGTAGTAACATTATTCACATTGGTCTTCCAATGACATTTGGAATAAGATATGATTTGCTGGGTAAAAAAAAAAAAAAAATCCATGTGGATAATATAAATTTATTTGCAAATATTAAAAACATAATACTTTAGAATAAGAAACATTTATAGATGTATAATAAAGACCAGACAGATGCACACTTATTCTCCTGCAAGAAAATATGTTTGGCGATACCAAAGCAGATCAGTATCTTGTTCTAAGCATTAATTTCTTTATTCAAACATTGATACCACTTTGTCTTTTTTACTGAGTCATTTTACTTCCTAATGGACATGCTGGAATTTATTTTCACGGAAGCAGGTTGCTTCATCTGAAGGATCTATTCAGAAATAGTTGTTCCAGATTACAAATCAATTTGGAAATCCCAGTGGCACTTGAGGGAAGAAAAAATCCTGCAGTGAGCTTTTGATTTTAGCTTGAAAAGCTAGTAAGTGGTGGTCAGACTTGTAGTTTGTGATCATCTTTATCTAAAATAGAAAGTCTTGGGGTGCCTGGGTGGCTCAGTTGTTAAGGGACTGCCTTCGGCTCAGGTCATAATCCCAGGGTCCTGGGATCCAGCCCCACATTGGGCTCCCTGCGTGGCAGGAAGCCTGCTTCTTCCTCTCCCGCTCCCCCTGCTTGTGTTCCCTCTCTCTCTGTGTCTCTCTCTGTCAAATAAAATCTTTAAAAAATAAAATAGAAAGTCTGGAATGTTTTATTTTTTTTTTTTTAAGATTTTATTTATTCAAGAGAGCGAGAGAGTGAGTGAGAGAGAGCAAGCGAGGTGAGGAGCAGAGGGAGAAGCAGGCTCCCTACTGAGCAGGGAGCCTGACTTGGGGCTCCATCTTGCACTCCGGGATCATGATCTGAGCCAAAGGTAGCCGCCCAACCGACCAAGCCACCCAGGCGCCCTAGAAAGTCTGGAATATTTTAAAAACCAGTGTTTTCATGCTATAACATAGATAAACCTTGACATTATGCTAAGTGAAATAAGCCAGTCATAAGGGACATACATGATTCCTCTTATATGAAGTTCCTAGAATAGTTAAATTCATAGAGACAGAAGGTAGAATGGTAGTTGCTGCAGGGAGGAGAGAATGGGGAGTTAGTCTTTAACAGGTATAGAGTTTCAGTTGAGGAAGATGAAAAAGTTCTGGAGATGGATGGTGGTAATAGTTGCACAACAATGTGAATGTACTTTATGCCTCAGAACTGTATACTTAATAGTAAATTTTATGATACATATTTTGCCACCACAAACAAAAAAAGCTCCAGTGTTTTGAGTGTCCAGTGCCTACAAGACTGCTTGGCTAAACTAGTTGACCATTCTCATGTTGAATTACAAATAACGAACCCCCTTTTTCCCAATACCTTATGTTTGTCTACTACTCTATAGTTAAGTAAATGTTTTCATACCTGATTCAGAACAACCTTGAGAAGTAGGTAGACAGGAATAGATAAGGAAACAGATTCTAAGAGACTTGCTACTGGTAGGTCAGAGACAGAGGTCAGTGCATAGTTCAACATGGTCTAGTCCCAGAACCTCCCTAGCCATAAATGAGGGGTTTAAAACTTAAAAGTGGGGGGCTTTCTCTGAAGCAATATAGTTCCCTCAGCAGAGACCCCATCCCTTTATTAGAGCTCAGAGGCAGAACAGTTGAGATCTACATTCCTAACTTGCACATTCTGCCTGGTTTGTATCCAGATCTTCAGCAGAGCATCTGGACAAAGTAAGGAGACTGATCACACCATCTGCAGTTTGATTAAATTCTATATGCCCATCTCTTTCTCTCTCTCTCTCTTTTTTTTTTTTGCCCCTAAAGGGAATTAGTTTTTCAGATATGCGCAATATAATAGGATCAGAAGTAAATAAAGAGATGTACAATGAAGGGGAAAATAAGGAAAGCAGAATAAATGAACCCAAGGTAAATTTAGTACCAGAAATTCCTACTTTTGCTAAAATTCAGTAGCAAATTCAACTCTGAGCTTCCTAGTGGCCAGAGCAATGTCTGGTTCAAGGTTCAGAATGTCTGTCATTCACTCATTTATTCTTTCAACTATAGTTTATTCTCAGAAGACACACATGTATCTCTGGCTCTAATATCTAAAGAAAATAGAGCTCATCTTAAACAATAGATGACGTTAGTGGTTGCCACAATAAACTTGATGGTAGGCTCTATGTCTGGTTTATTTCTGTTTAGGTTATACGTGGCACCAGTAATTGGCTCAGACTGAATACTTATTACGGACTTGCTGAATGAATAAGAAATTATTGCTCTTTTAGGATCTGATGTAAAACTTGGACAGTGGATAGTCATTTTGATGTTCAGCAAATACTGAATACCTGTAGTGTTTACTTGCTCCTGTGCTGAGCTGTTTGGGAAATAAAGACATGAATAAATTATGGTTTTATCCTCAAGGAGTATTTTTAAAAAGCTGATGATACAAAGTACTGTGTGAGGATATAAAATGCTTTGTGAGGACTGTGGGAGCTCAGAGGAGAGAGTTCATCATAGGCTAGGCTGTTCAGTTACCCCACTGGTAAAAAGGAAATAATAGTACCTACTTCACAGGGTTGTTGTGAAAATTAAAAGAGTTAACATATGTAAAGCTCTAAGAAAAATGCCTGGCTCATAGGAAGCATTTCATAAATTTTAGCTAATAATAATATTTAGGGAAGACGTACTGGAGAAGGGGGTACATGGAGTTAGGTTCTTTAGATCCCTGTGCTTGTCTCTACCAAAGCACGTGAGTGTCCTAATCGGACTCTTTACGTTTCCATTCTCTGCCAGCTCCAGGGTCCTTCAGGGCATGTACCATAATAATGTTGGTACTGGGCCTGGTATAACAAATATCCATTGAAAGTTTGTTGACAGAAGGAAGAAAGCAGGGGCGCCTGGGTGGCTCAGTCGTTAAGCGTCTGCCTTCGGCTTGGGTCATGATCTCAGGGTTCCGGGATCCAGCCCCGCATCGGGCTCCCTGCTCGGCGGGAAGCCTGCTTCTCCATCTCCCACTCCCCCTGCTTGTGTTCCTCCTCTCGCTGTCTCTGTCTCTGTCAAATAAATAAAAATCTAAAAAAAAAAAAAAAGAAGAAGAAGAAGAAAGCAAGCAAGCATATTGGAAGCCAAGCAGGCTTGCTGCTTTAGCGACTGAGAACATTTTAAAGACATGCTTTCTAGGAGCCCTACTTGGCTCTGAATTATATCTGACAGCATATTCTGCTGTCCTGTTACTCTCCCTCCATGTTCCTTCATTCATTACTGTTTTTATACCCTTGTTGGACTACTGCTGACCTCTAAGCAAATGAACTAATGGTTGGTGTGTAGTTAGTTCACAGCAGTCATCATCTCAGATCATATTATTTCCCAGTTGTTCACTGGACATCTTTGCCTCTGCTTGTTCAAAAATGAAGGCCATATAGGTGTGCCTGGCTGCCTCAGTCAGTTAAGGGTCTGCCCTCCACTCAGGTCATGATCCCGGGGTCCTGGGATCTAGCCCCGTGTTGAGCTTCCTGCTCAGCAGGAAGTCTGCTTCTCCCTTTCCCTCTGCCCCTCTCCCCCGCCCCCCGCTTGTGCTCGCTCGCTCGCTCTCACAAATAAATAAATCTTAAAAAAAAAAAATGAATGCCATCTTTCAGTGCTTACCTAGAAACCCCTTACTTTCCCCTCATTGAGCCGCATACAGAAAGTTTCTAAATACTACCAGTTATGACTCAAAACAATTTCTGTGTTCTTTCTTTTGTATTTCCATTCTTCCTTTCTAGTGGAAACCTTGTTTCTTTTCTGCCAGTTCATCCTCCATCTTCTCATGAAATATCATTTTATTTTTTTTATTAACATATAATGTATTATTTGTTTCAGGGGTACGAAATATTTTAAAACACAATTATGATATGTCACTTTGTTACTTTAATCTTTCATGGCTCCCTGTTCATCTTCACAGCAGTTCTTCCGATTAAATGGTAGTATTTCCATGTTATAGATGAGGAGATAATTGCCTTCTTGTAGCAGATAGCCTCAAAGTGAAATTAATACTCCTCTTAGTCTTTTGAGGTTCTGTAATTACCCTTTTAAAACCTTAAACTCAGGAAGAGGACAGTCCAAAGGCCTGGGTGTCCCTGTAGATATTGTGGGTCCAAGCCATTGAAAACTGCACATGATGAGGATGTTTCCCTAGATGCAGTAATGATAAAGTCACCATTTGTTGAGTATTTACATGTACTCTGGCAAAACATATGTTGTCTCATTTTGTCCTCCCAACAGTCCTAGGATGTAATTAACACTAGTATTTCCACTCTACACAAGAGGAAACTGAAATTAAGTTTGCTATCCAAGGCTTCACAGGTGCCATGATTTAAAAATCTATGTTCTTAACCATTACATGAAGTTTCCAGGTAGCATTTTGCACATGTTGCTTCCCTAGGAAAGATGATAACTTTATGTGCTATAAACTTGCTGCTGAGAATTGCTGATCTAATGGGCTTCATGAGTTTGCTTCAGGGAACTAACATATTCTGGTAGAGCCCTTTGAATGGGTTCCTCAATGAATACCTTTATTTCTTTACATTTCCTTAGTATCCTGTGTCTCATGACAGATCAATCTAAAATGCCACCTAAAGGGTCGCCTGGGTGGCTCAGTCGTTAAGCGTCTGTGTTCGGCTCAGGTTATGATCCCAGGGTCCTGGGATCGAGCCCCGCGTCGGGCTCCCTGCTCGGTGGGAAGCCTGCTTCTCCCACTCCCCCTGCTTGTGTTCCTGCTCTCGCTGTCTCTCTCTTTGTGTCAAATAAATAAATAAAATCTTTTAAAAAATAAAAATAAAAATAAAATAAAATGCCACCTAAGACTTATGACCAGCAAAAGGGGAAGAGGAGCTTTACTGGAACTGTGTTTTCATATAGCTAACTTGCTTATTTGTTTGTCTTCCCATCCAGTTGTCTGTTCATCTGTCCATCCAGAGAATATCAAAGAGAAATAGTAGAAAGCCTCCAGTCTAAAGTTAGAGACCTGGGTTTTGTTAAGGACCCAGTCCATGACCCTGACTCACCATGCATTTCTAGGGTAGTCCCTTCCCTTCTCTATGCCTCAGTTTTTTTCTTCTACAAAAAAGTAAATAAAGGTATTAGATGCCATGACGGTAGACCTCTTCCAACCAGCTCTCTACAGCTGGATGTGTTAGGTAATATGGCAGTTGTACTTTTGAAAAGTAGCACTGATACTTTTATACTATATTACAGGCCTCTCCTAAGAAGATAAAATCTGGTACATTTTATATATATTTTGCATTGCAAATCTATTTGCATTGCAAATCTAGTCTCTTGTAAGTAACCATTAAAGAGGGGCTCTGAGGACTAGCCTCTCTAGAAATGCCTGATGACCATTTCTTGTAGCTGGGGATGTTATATAGCTAGTCTGCATGTAGCAATCCATTTCCATCAAATTATAACTTTGCTTCAGAGGTGTGTGATAATTTAAGGTCACTGTATTATGTGGTTGTGAAACTGTGGTATGCAGTCAATGTGTTCAGCAAATAGTTTCCAAGCACATGCTGTGTGCCTGACTTTGTGCTAGGTAGTAGCAATGAAATTTTGACAAGACAAATCTCTGCTTTCATGGGCTTGGCAGGAGTTGGGAATGTGATATAATTACGTTAGAGTGTGATAAATACTACAGAAGCTTCCCAGTGAAGGTAGCCATCTAATAGAGCCCTGAAAAGAAGAGTAGGAATGATCCAGATTAAGAGATAAGGTAGATTAGGGAGAATCCCTGAATGATGGAGAAGGGTGGTATTTCAGGCACAGAGACAGCATGTGGAAAGACTCAGAGGCAAGAGAGTATGGCATATTCAGGGGAACTCAAAGAAGATAAAATCTGCTGGATTATAAAGTGTGAAGGCAGGAAAAAGCTATTTTGAAATTCCAGGCATTTTAGGTATCATATCTAGATTGTGAAATTGGCATGATGTTATAGAAAGGATTGGACTTGGGATCTAAAGACCCAGATTTTAGTCCCTGGCTTTCCACTGGCTATCTATGGGATCTTGAACAAATTATTTAACTTCTTTGATTCTGTTTGTCTGCAAAATGGTAATTGTTAACTCTTGCACTATCCTTTTAAGCTATAAAACTGCTACACTATGAAAGCTTTTTTTTTTTTTAAGATTTTATTTTTTATTTGAGAGAGAATGAGAGAGAGAGAGCATGAGAGAGGGAGAAGCAGACTTCCTGCTGAGCAGGAAGCCCGACGCGGGACTCTATCCTGGGACTCCAGGATCATGACCTGAGCTGAAGGCAGTCGCTTAACCAGCTGAGCCACCGAGGCGCCCCTGAAAGCTTTTCTTAATACTTGCTCTGTTTTAAACACTTTGGTTTGTTTGTGTATTTATTTTTAAAGATTTTATTTATTTGACAGAGACACAGCGAGAGAGGGAACATAAGCAGGGAGCGGGAGAGGGAGAAGCAGGCTTCCTGCCTAGCAGGGAGCCCGATGTGGGACTCCATCCCAGGACCCTGAGATCATGACCTGAGTCGAAGGCAGATGCTTAATGACTGAGCCACCCAGGTGCCCCTTAAACGCTTTGTTTTAATATAGCACTTTTATTATGGTAATTCTTATATACAACTGTTTCCCCACTAAGAACGGCTCTTTTAAGAGCCGAGAATGACACAAGGTAAGTCCTAAGTACTTGTGAGGTTTAATGAATAATTGGATTCTATATTAAGGGAGATTCCCTCTGAAATTTGTTTGCCCTTAAAAAAAAAAAAAAAAATCCTTGAGAACAAATTTTGTATTATTTGCAAGCATTTGACTTGAGAGACAATTTTGTTGTGTTTTTGATTAGCAAAAAAGCCATTTTCTTAAAGCTGTTTCAATGGGCTGAATGCTCTAGTGATTAGAGTGTGACATTTTGCAGATGAGCATATCATTTACAGGCAGGCACAAGAGGTGATTATTGAGGTTTTGCATGAAAAGATCTTTCTGTTAACTGTGGAAACCTTTTTGATATTGAGATCCTCTTGGCAGATCCTAGAAATCAGAGTTCTCCTCCATTTCACCTTTAAATTGAAACATTTTCTGAGATGAAATGATATATACAGAACTGTAAAATGTGGAAATCTGATGTGCAGTTTGATTACATTTGGCAGACAGTATAAAGAAGTAGACAGCTGCTGTAAAAACTGGCCTTATGTATCATCATAGTGATATAATTAAGAAAAAACCCCACTAAAACTGACTTTTCTTAAATTTGTTTGGTAAGAATTTAATGTGATATTAAGCTATTGAATTCCAATAAAAGGTTTCTTTTTATTTAACCATTAATTCATTCATCTTGACTAGTCAACAAATATTTAGTGAGCACTCTGCTTTATACCAGTCCCTTTTCTAGAAATTTAGTAGTGAATAAAACAGATATGGTCCCTTGACCTCATGGTGCTTCAAATGTAGCAGGAAGAAAAGAATTGGGTAAGCAAATTACAGCTGCAATGAGTATTTAAAATAGAGAAGTCCAGAGAGCTCTGGGATCATAAAATGCCCTGTAGCCATGCCTAACCTGACACAGTTGAGAAATGGGTCCTGGATGATAATATCCCTGCCATGTTTTCCCTCAGATTCTGTGCTCCAGCCTTTCAGAACTGCTCGACATTCTCTGTGCCTTGCTCTCTCATGGCATAATCTCATGAATGCCTTTTCCTTCCCCTTCTCCTTCTGTAGACTTCCTGTCATCCTTCAAAACAGATCAAATGACACATTCTTTTGAAATCTTCAGTATCTCTCCCCCAATTAAATAGGATTAGGTTCGGCTACGACATTCTAAAATAACAGTGGTTTTAAAAAAATAAATAAATAAAATAAAATAACAGTGGTTTAGAAATACAGGGTTTTTAGTTTCTCATATAAAAGAAGTACAGAGGTAGGTAGTCCAGGCCTGACCTGGTTGTTACATGAAATCAATAAGGGATCCGGGCTCTTTCTACCATCTTTGATATGAGACTTCCATTCTCAAGGTTACTTCATGGAAAAGAAAGCTGATGAGTTCCAATCATCATGTCCTAATTCTAGATAGCAAAAAGGAAGGAGTAAGGGGAGAAGGCAGGGCACCTCTGCTGGATAACGCTGCTTCCCTTACGTAGCCTTTAGCAGAAGACCTACACAATATTTCAATTATATCTTATTGAGCAGAACTAATTTCATAGCCACACCTAACTACAAAATGGGCTGGGAATTAGAATCCTAACTGAGTGTTTTGCCACCTAGTGGTAGTCATACTGTCCTTTCCTGGACCACCACCCTTCAGTTAGTTGTTCTTAAATTTTCAGCACTCAGTATAATAACAGTACTATATTGCTATTAATTGTCAATTTCCATGTCTCTTTCCTTCTTATAAATACCACAGGGGTAGAAATTGTGTCCTGTTATCTCTGAATCTGTAACACTTTGCACAAAGCCTGGCACAGGAGGTATCTTCATGTGTATAAAATGAAGATGTTGAGCTAAATGACAATTACTTTTAGCTTATAAAGGATCTGTAATTATTTCTTGAATCACCAATTCATATTTTTAAACAGCTTTATTGAGGTATAATTTACATATGATAAATTTCACCCTTAAATTAAGTGTACAGATTCAGTGCTTTTTTAGTAAATTTACAGAGTTGTGCAACTATCACCAAAATTCAGGTATAGACCATTTTTATTACCGCAAAGAGATCTCTTGCTCCCGTGTGCTGTCAATCCCCATTCCTACTCCAAGTCCCAGGTGACCAAATATCTACTGTCTGCCTCTATAAATTTGCCTTTTCTGAACATTTCGTATAAATAGAATCATACAGTATGTGGTCTTTTGCTCTCGCTGCTTTTACTTGGCATAATATTTTCAAGGTTAATTCATGTTGTGGTATGTATCATTGGTTTGTTCCTTTTTATTGCTGATATTATTGAAATTTTTATTAAATTTAGAAGTTCGTTGCTTTGGGGATTAAATATGTATCTTAATTTATTACAAATGATTGTATTTACTATAATATACATGCAGTCTACTTCAAATACAAACTAAATTAATTTCAGTAAAATGCAGAAACTTTGTTCCAGTATAATTCCATTCCCCCTCTTTTGTACTTGGGCTCTTGTTTTTGTTTTTTGGGGTTTTTTTTAAGATTTTATTTATTGGAGAGAGAGAAGGGGGAGGGAGAGAGAGAGGGAATCTTGAGCAGACTCCATACTGAGCACAGAGCCAGACATGGGGCTCAATCCTACAACCTTGAGATCATGGCCAGAGCCGAAACCGTGAGTCAGAGCCTTAGCCAACTGAGTCATCCAGGCGCCCCTGGGCTCTTGTTTTTATATAAATTAAATATTTATATATTATATGCCCAGCAATACGGTTTTAGAGTTATTGTTTTATATAGCTGTCTTTTTTTTTTTTTTAAGATTTTATTTATTTATTTGACAGAGAGAGATACAGTGAGAGAGGGAACACAAGCAGGGGGAGTGGGAGAGGAAGAAGCAGGCTTCCCGCGGAGCAGGGAGCCCGATGCGGGGCTCGATCCCAGAACCCTGGGATCATGACCCGAGCAGAAGGCAGATGCTTAACCAACTGAAACACTCAGGCACCCCTATATAGCTGTCTTCTAAATCTATTAAGAGAAAAATATTTATACTTTTATATTCACCTACATAATCACCTTTATTGGTGCTCTTTATTTCTTCACATGGATTTGAATTACTCTCCAGTACCATTTCCTTTCAGCCTGATAGCTTTCAGTATTTCCCCTCCCCCCAGTATTTCCTTAGTATTTTTTGAAAGGCAGGTACCACCACTGAGTTATCTCAGTCATTATTTATGTGGGAATGTCTTTATTTTTGCCTTCAGTTTTGAATGATAACTTTGCTGAGGTTATACATTTTTTTAAGGATATTTTATTTTATTTTTTTTAGTAAAGTTGACATACAGTGTTACATTCGTTTTAAGTATACAGCTTAGGCATGTGATAACTTTATACATTATGCTGTGTTCACAAGTATAGCTACCATCTGTCCAGTTACATTGCTATGACAATGTCACTGTATTCCTTATGCTCTACTTTTTATTCCCATGACTTACTCATTCCATAACTGGAGGCCTGTATCTCCCTCTCCTCTTCACCCCTTTTGCCCAACCCCCCCCCCCCGGCGACCAGTTTGTTCTCTGTATTTATAGTTCTGATTCTGCTTTTTGTTTGTTTATGCATTTTTATAGATTCCATTTATGAATGAAATCATATGATATTTGTCTTTCTCAGCCTGACTTATTTCACTTAGCATAATACCCTCCAGGTCCATCCATGTTGTCTCAAATAGCATGCTCTCATCCTTTTTTATGGCTGTGTAAAGTTCCATTGTTTGTATATATATATATATATATACATTTTCGTTGTGCATTTGTCTGTAGAAGGACACTTAGGTTGCTTCCATGTCTTGGCTATTATAAATAATACTGCAGTAAACATAGGGGTGCATATATCTTTTTGAGTTTGTGTTTTCATTTTTCCTGGATAAATACCCAGTAGTGGAATTATTGGATCGTATGGTATTTCTAATTTAATTTTTTGAGGAACCTCCAATACTGTTTTCCACAGTGGCTGTACCAATTTACATTTCCACCAAGAGTGCACAGGGCTTCCTTTTCCTCCACGTTCTTACTTTGTTGTTGCTTATCTTCTTGATTTTAGCTATTCTAACAGGCATGAGATGGTATCTCATTGTGGTTTTGATTTGCATTTCCCTGGTGATGAGTGATATTGAGCATCTTTTCATATGTCTTTTGGCCACCTGTATGTCTTATTTGGAATAATGTCTGTTGAGGTCCTCTGTCCATTTTTTAATCAGATTGGTTTTTTCTGGTGGTGGTGGTGGTGGGTTTTGGGGGTTGTTTTTGTTTTGATGTTGAGTTATGTAAGTTCTTTATATATTTTGGATATCAGCCCCTTATCAGATACATCATTTGCAAGTATCTTCTCCCATTCAGTAGGTTGTCTTTTTGTTTTGTTGATGGTTTCCTTCACTGTGCAAAAGCTTTTTATTTTGATGTAATTCCAGTATTTTTGCTTTTGTTTCCCTTGCCTTAGGAGACATATCTAGAAAAATGTTGCAATGACTTATGTCAGAGAAATTGTTGCCTTTGCTCTCTTCTAGGATTTTTATGGTTTCAGGTCTCATGCTTAGGTCTTTAATCCATTTTGAGTTTATTTTTATGTATGGTGTAAGAAAGTGGTTAGGTTTCATTCTTTTACATGTAGCTGTCCAGTTTTCCCAGCACCATTTATTGAAAAGACTGTCTTTCTCCCATTGTGTATTCTTGCCTCCTTTGTCAGATTAATAGACCATATAAGCGTGGGTTTATTTTTGGAGTCTCTATTCTGTTCCATTGATCTGTGTGTCTGTTTTTTGTGTCAATACCATACTGTTTTGATTACTAAAGCTTTGTGGCATATCTTGAAATCTGGAATTGTGCTACCTCCAGCTGTTCTTTCTCAGGATTGCTTTCGCTATTCAGGCTCTTCTGTGGTTCCAAGGGGGTTATTAATCTTGGTTAACATATTTGCTTTTTTTCTTTCAGCACATTTTATATGTGAGAAGTGGACTGTTAATCTTGTTGTTCCCTTTTATCTGATAAATTGTTTCTCTTGCCGCTTTCAAAAACTTCTCTTTGGCTTTCTGCAGTTTTTACTATGATGTATACAGGTATGGATATTTTTGTGTTTAGCCAATTTGGGGTTCATTATTTATTTTAAATATGTAGTTTAATGTTTGTTTTTAAAATCAAATTTGGGTATCTTTTGTCCATTATGTCTTCAAATATTTTTCTGCTCATATTTTTCTTTCCTCTTTCTGGAACTCCCATTACTTATATGTTGGTTTGATAGTTTCCCACAGGTCACTCATTCTATTTATTTTCTTTTTCAGATTGCATAATCTATATTGATCTGTCTTTGAGTTTGAGGATTTTTTACTTCTGCCAGCTCAGATTTGTTGTTGAGTCCCTTTTGAATGTTTCATTTCAGAACACAATTTCCATTTGGTTCTTTTTATTTTTATAATATCTGTATATTGATATTCTCTATTTGAGTTATCATCATACTTTCATTTAATTCTTTAAATATGGTTTCCTTTGGTTCTTTTTAACATTATTTATAATACCTGTCTCAAAATATTTTTCTGATGATTCCAACATCTAGGCCTCCTGAGTTAGTATTTATAATTGTCTTTCCTTTTTTTTTTTCTTGGTAAATGGGGCACTCTTCACGGTTTCTTTGCATGATTCATGATTTGTTTGTTTGTTGAAAACTACATGTTTTAGATAATATATTGTGGCAATTCTTGATTCAGATTCTTCTCCCATGGAGGTTGGATATTGTTGCTGTGTGGTTTTGTTTATTTAGACTATTCTATAGTGTCTGTCTTTTTGCAGTGTGTCACTACTGATGTCTTTTTTTAAAAAAACATGAATATTTAATTATTTAACATGAAAGTAGTTTATTCTGGTCATATTTTTTATTTTTTATTTTTTTAAAGATTTTATTTATTTATTTGACAGAGAGAGACAGCGAGAGAGGGAACACAAGCGGGGGAGCGGGAGAGGGAGAAGCAGGCTTCCTGCCGAGCAGGGAGCCCGATGTGGGGCTCGATCCCAGGACCCTGGGATCATGACCTGAGCCGAAGGCAGTTGCTTAACGACTGAGCCACCCAGGCGCCCCTCTGGTCATATTTTTTAAATTATTGTTTTAATTTTTAAACCTGGCTTTTTAAAAGTCACCCCTGGGTCAGCATAGATTAGTGGTCAGTGATTGGCTTAAACCCTAGGCCAGGAAATCATCTACCCTTTGCTAATGGATCTGTCATTTGGAGAATGCATTCAGAGTTCAGTCAATTTACAATTCCGCTCCAGCCTTTACTTTCAGTGTGTTCAAGACCTTACATTCACATAAAGTCAGTAGCTAGCTAGGACCCTTTCCAGTTTCTCCTTAGCATTTGTGAAGTCTTACCACCAGGGATCCCATAGTGGGTCTTATCAAGACCCATTATGGCTTTTTGTTCCCTAGTATTCCCTTTTAAATTTCTCATTTATCTGCTCCGTTGCCTGCCCTAACTAGTACTCTGACCTTAGTCTAGCTACAGTGGTGGCCTTCCTGGATTGTTTACTATTGTTCCCCAGATTGTCCCTCTATTGTTTTTGACAGTGATGTTGGGCAATATCCAGAGCTGATTTTCTATGCTCAGCTTCAGATTAAATCAGCCCACTCTGGCACCAGTCATCCTCTTGTCCTGACCCGGCCTGCCCTGATAGAATTATTCCCAGGGAGTTGGGCGTTGGGAGATAGGGGCAGCCCTAGGTTAAAATGCCACAGATTCTCACTGTTCTTAGTATGGTTCAGTAATTTTTCTTTTTCTTTTCTTTTCATTATTTTTTAAAGTAGGCTTCATGCCCAGTGTGGAGCCCAGTGTGGAGCCCAGTGTGGGGCTTGAACTCCAGACCCTGAGATCAAGATGTGAACTGAGATCACGAGTCAGACGCTTAACCAACTGAGCCACCCGGGTGCCCCGGTTCAGTAATTTTTCTCAAACATTCTCAATTTGTTGTATGCCTTTGGTTAATTTTCAGAGGCCTAAATTGGTTGGTTATGACCATTTTGTCCAGTTTTATTGTTGCTTTTTGGGGAGAGGGTTTGCTAAGCAGTTTAAGCATTCCAGAACTTAAGAATTCCCTAGCTAGACCATAGCCTCTTTTGGGCAGACACCATCTTTTTCTTTTCTGTACAGTATCCATCCAATGTGAATTAAACCTTTGAGCTTTCATTTCTTTATCTGTCAAATGAAATTAATAATCCTTGCATTGCTTACCTCAAAGGATCAAGTGAAATAGTGGTTTAAAATTTTGTAAAGTATAAACACTTTGTAAATGGTAAAATTATTTGAAAATTTTAAAGTAGTTTGCAAGCTACAACACTGATTCTTAACACTGCAACCTGTTGTGCATATAGTACTTCCAAGTATTCATCCTGAATACATGGGCTTTTTTTTTCCTGGTCATTTTATGCACATAGGTTTTGCTGTTGGTTTGAAAGAAATAGTTCACATGTTTTTTGAGGGCAGCAGCAGGCCACTTGCAGAACAGTCCGGGGATGAAAACTAGTTCCACCAGGAGGAAAGGTTTTATGACCTCTGTCTGGGTTCTCTCTCACATGTTGTTCCACTGCCTGGCTTACCACTTCTGGTTCTGCAGTTAGAGAGGTGAGCTATCAATTGAGGCTTCTGTGGACATTGGAAATAAATACTGGAGAGATGTGGAGCCAAGTAGTTGACTGGGATATGCCAAGAAGTGTCAAACACTTTGAAGCTTTTTTCAAAGTTGTCTTTTGGAGAAGCATGAAGGATGGTTCATCATTCATTGAACTACTGTGTATTTAGTGTCCATTATGTGTGTGGTAATATTCTGGGTACTGGGGGTATAAGACAAAGGGAATCCTTGTTCTCATGGAACTTACTCTAATGGGGGATAGGATAAATAAATAGGCAAGAAAATATATCAGGTAGTGACAGGTGTCAGTAGGAAAGGTAAAGTAGGATGAGGGGATGTGGAATAACATCATTTGGAGGAACTATTCTAGGTAGGTTGGTTAAGTTAATAAGGAAGTCATTTCAGATAAAGTGACATTTGAGCAGAGACCTGAATGAAGTGAGGGAGTATGCCATTTGGATATCTGAGGGAAGGGTATTCTGGGTGTGGAGAAGAACAAGTGCAAAGATTCTGAGATGTAAGCATGCATGGTATGTTCAGGGAACAAGGAGGTCATTGTAATTTGAGTAGAGAAAGCAAAGGGATAGTGGTAGGAGTTGCAATCAGAGATGTGGGCATATGAGGTCAGGTCATATAAGCCCTTGTAGACTTTTATAAGGACTTTGGATTTTATTCTGAATAAAATGGGAAGCTATTGCAGAATTGTGTTTGCTGGCACAAGAAATGTAGGCTTGCTGTGGTTCAGCCCCAGGAAGCAGGGGCAACTCTGTACTTGGCTCAGGAGAGATAGGTAGGCAGGATGTGCACAGAGGGCACTTATCTAAGAAGTGTAATCAGATTGGATGGGTAGTATATGGCAGCTGAGATTGTAGAAGTCAGGCAGGCAGTACTTTTATTCTCTTGTAACTGACCATGTGTGCCCAGCAGGGACCCAGCAGATAGATATGAACTGCCTCCATGGTGGGATCTGCCAGGGTCCAAGCATAGCACAAGGGACTCTGAGTTAAAGGGAAGGGTTCAGGGCCTGCCATTCCAGAGGAGAATCTAGTGCTGGGTTTGGGAGACTGGGAAATTCAACTAGCATGGTAGAAGTAGCTTGGACATTGGAATCAGACAGACCTGGCTATGAAACTGACTTTTCTCAATTCTTAGCAATGAGACTTTGGGTAGTTCACTTTATTTCTCTGGACTTAAGTTTATTTAACTATAAATACAGTGAAGATAATACCTGTTTTGCAAGATCACTGTGACCTTATAAGACTTACAAGGATTTGAGGGGCGCCTGGGTGGCTCAGTTGGTTGAGCGACTGCCTTCGGCTCAGGTCATGATCCTGGAGTCCCGGGATCGAGTCCCGCATTGGGCTCCCTGCTCAGCGGGGAGTCTGCTTCTCCCTCTGACCCTCCCCCCTGTCATGTGCTCTCTCTCTCCTCTCATCCTCTCTCTCAAATAAATAAATAAAATCTTTAAAAAAAAAAAAAAAGACTTACAAGGATTTGATAAGGTAGGTCGCTAGCATAGTACCTGTCACATGGCGGATGTTCAATAAATAGTAGCTGCCTGTAATAGAGGTAATATTTATAATAGTGGTAATGGTTAACCCCTATGGAATGCTCATTGTGTATCAACCATTGTAAGCAGAATTCTTAGGTATCTCAAAGTTAAGTCCAAATCCAAATTTCTGTTTTTTACTCCAAAATGTGCTACTTTCATAGTTCTCATCCCAGTAAGTGGTATTTTTATTATTCCAGTTTGTCAAGTTATCTTTGGAGTCATCCTTAATGTCCTTCTTCTCATACTCCATATTCAATCCATTAGTAATTTTTGTCAGCCTAATCTTCAGAATATATCCAAAATAGGACTACTTTCCACCACCACTTATCACCACTGCTGCCACCCTATTTGAGGCCACCATTATCTTTCATCTGGATTATTTCAAACAGCATCCTAACTGTTCTTCCTTCTTCTCGAACTCTTGCCTTCCTGCCATCTGAGCTCAGCTCAACAGTCAAAGTAATCTTAAAATGAAGTCAAATCATGTCTCTTTTTTGCTCAAAATACTCTAGTGCTTCTTATCTCATTTCAGATTTAAAAAAAAAAGTTCTTATACTGGCCTACAAAGCTCGGCATCATTAGGCCCTCATCACCTGTCTGGTCTGTCTACTCTTTTTCTTTCACTGCTTTCCAACTAAACTGGCCTCCATGCTATTTCTCAACCATGGTTCTACTTCAGGGCATTTGCATTTGCTGTTTCCTCTACTGGACAGTTTCCTCTCAGTTGTATGGTTTGCTTCTTCAACTTACTCATTGCTTAGATGTCACTCAATGACATTTTCTCTAGCCATTTTAAAAATTGCAGTCTCCCCTTAGCACTTCCTGTCCGTCACACTCAGTGGATTTCTCTATTGCATTTACCACTATCTGATATACAATATGTTTTACTTTTTAGAAAATTTTGTCTCTCCCCCCTCCAACTCAAATGCAGGTAGGAATATTTGTTGTTCTTGTTCACTGCTGTTCCTCTATCAAGCTTATGTGGGACAAATGGCATTTGGGAAAGAGTCGCAGGCAATGTCTTCAAACTGTTTGGGCTTCAAAATCTCCTTGGGAACATAAATACATAGATTCCTGAGCCCCATCCCAGATAGATCATAGAGAATATTGTATACCATGTGAAGGAGTTTAGATTTTATTCCCAAAGCCTTTGAAGAGAATAACCCATCCAACCTGTGGTTTTGGGGTTTGTTTTTTTTTTTCTAAGACTTTATTTATTTGAGAGAGAACGAGAGACAGAGCATGAGAGGGAGGAGGGTCGGAGGGAGAAGCAGGGAGCCCGATGTGGAATTCGATCCCGGGACTCCAGGATCATGACCTGAGCTGAAGACAGTCGCTTAACCAACTGAGTCACCCAGGTGCCCCCAACCTGTGTTTTAATAAAGAATATCAGGGATGAGGTAGACTGGGTTAAATTTTGAAAAAAGAGACCTCTTGGGACTGTTGTAATAGTTTAGACAGATGATAAAACTTAAAACAGGGACGATAGCAATGAGAAGTTAGGGTTTTTTGGGAGTTGGTGATTGATCAGGTGTGAAAGAGTGCGAGGACTTTAGGATGATGTCCAGGTTTTTCTCTTAGGTGCTAGGTGAATGGATTGTCAGTAACTCTGAGACAGGCAATACAGGATGGAAGAATGGGCCTGGGGAAAGATGGTGAGTTTACTTTTGGGTATGGTGGGTTTGAATTGCTTATGGAGTGATTAGGAAGAAATGTTCAGGAAGTAGGGTGTGTGTGGGTATGGATGTGTGGTTGAGTGTTATAATAATTATTGTGAGAGAGATGTGGATTTGGAAGTTATTAGGTTTCATGTATCATGAACTAATCTAGGCAACTGCTAATCTACCTTTTGTCTCTATAGGTTTGCCTGTTCTGGAAACTTCATATAAATGGAATCATATAATATGTGGCCTTTTGTGACTAACTTCTTTCACTTAATATAATGTTTTCAAGGTTTATTCATGTTGTATCATATATCAATACTTCATTTCTTTTTATTGTCAAATATTTCATTATATGGATATACCACACTCCATTTATCCATTCACCAATTGAACATTTGTTTCCCTCTTTTGACTATTACAAATAATGCTGCTATGAACATTCATGTGAACATACATTTTCATTTTCTTCCACATAGGAGTGGAATTGTTAGATCTTACGGTAACTATGTTTAACTATTTGAGGAACTGTTAGACTTTTTTCTAAAGTGGCTGTATCATTTTACATTCCTACCAGCATTGTATGAAGGTTCATTCTCCACATCCTTGCCAACACTGTTATCTTTTTGATTATAGCCATCTAGTGAATGTGAAGTGGTATCTGATTTGGTTTTGATTTGCATCTTTTCATAAGCTTATTGGCCATTTATATAACTTCTTTGAAGAAATATGTGTTCAGATCCTTTGCCCATTTTTTAATTGGGTTAGTGGCCTTTTTATTATTGAATTAAGATAAGAATTCTTTATATATTTTAAATACAAATCCCCTATCCTATACATTTGACCATTGAACATCACAGGTTTGCACTGTGTGGGTCCACTTACATATGGATTTTTTACAGTACAGTACTGTAAATGTATTTTCTCTTCCTTATGATTTTCTTAATATTTTCTTTTTCTAGCTTGCTTTGTCATAAGAATACAATATGTAATACATATATAAAATGTGTTAATCAAATGTTTATGTTATTGGTGAGGCTTCCAATCAACAGAAGGTTCTTGGTAGTTAGGTCTTTGGGGAGTCAAAAGTTACATGCAGATTTTTGGACTGCAGAGGGGCTCGGTGCCCCTAACCCCTGCATTGTTCAAGGGTCAGCTGTTAATGATTTGCAGATTTCTCTCATTCTTTGGGTTGTCTTTCACTTTCTTAATGGTGTCCTTTAAAGCACAAAAGTTTTTAGTTTTGATGAATCCAGTGTATCTATTTTCTTCCTTTGGTTGTTTGTGCTTTTGGTATCATATTTAAGAAACCGTTGCCAAATCCAAAGTTTCTTGGATTGTAATTGTAATTACAATTACAATTACATATTCCTGTATTTTCTTCTTTCCTGTATGAGTTTTATATTTTCAACTCTTTCATTTAGGTCTTTGATACATTTGGGGTGCCAGTCTTGGCCTTGCCTTTACTTGCTTTGTGACCTCGGACTGTTCATTTGCCGTTTCTCAGCCTCACTTTTTTCATCTGTAAAGTGAAAGTTGATATGTGTGTATATATATATAGAACAACAGAAAACAAATCAGTGGTTGTCATGGGCTAGGAATTGGTGGGAGGGTATTGACTACAAAGATGAGAAGATTTTGGGGGCTGGTGAAAATGTTTTATATCTTACTTGTGGAGTGCTTATATGATTACATTTTTCAGAGCTCATAGAACTGTATACCTGAAAGGGGTAAGTTTCACATATGTAAATTATACTTCAATAAATCTGTCTTTCAAAAAAACAAATGTTACAACAACTCTACAAAGTATGTAATATTCTTTTCCATTTTGAGGCAGGAGGAAACTGAAGCTCAGGAAGGTCAGTGGACTTGCCAGTGGTCCCACATTTGATATGTGGCAGTTTCAGGATTTGAACCTAAATCTGCCTGATCATAGTTTGTGATCTTTCTACTCATTTTTAGTCTGTCCCTGAAACTATTAACAGTGTGTGGATTCTCTTGTAAAAGGTTGACCTTCCCTTAAAAGCCAGGAACCCTCTTTTCCTGTGAGCACCTTCCCCAGACGTGGCTGTCATATTCTTAATCTAAATTTTGAACCCCTGGCAGATATCATTTCTGTCAGTCATTAGTTGGGCTTGGAATCGATACTATTGTGGAGTGCTGCCCAGGCATGATCTCCTTTTGAGGCTGTGGCCCTTATTTTGGAGCAGCAGGAGATCAGTTCCAAAGCTGATGCATTTCTTTGGTTATGAAAAGCAATTTCATACCTTGCCCAATCATCAGCAGCACAAGGTACCTTCTCAGTAGGAGAGTGACCATATGTTTATAGGGCCAGTTGTACTGCTTAGCACTTTAACAGTCTTGCTTACCCCAGCTTATTTAGCAGAGAACTAGCTGGGCAGAAGAGAGATCCAAGGCAGGGAAAGTGTACAAGTGATCTTCTGTATTGTTGTTGTTGTTACATCATCACCACCATCATTTACCTCTGCATGCCACCCGACAGTTTGCAATGTATTTTTGACATTCTGAGATCTCTCTCTTTTTTTTTTTTTTTTAAAGATTTTATTTATTTATTTGATAGACAGCAAGAGCAGGAACGCAAGCAGGGGGAGTGGGAGAGGGAGAAGCAGGCTTCTTGCAGAGCAGGGAGCCCGATGTGGGGCTCGATCCCAGGACCCTGGGATCATGACCTGAGCCGAAGGCAGACGCTTAACGACTGAGCCACCCAGGCGCCCTCTGAGATCTCTCTTAATTCTCCCAGTACCTTTTAGGAGAGTGCTTATATTCTGAGAGAGTGTTACTTGGCTATGTTCTTGGGTAACTCTGGCTGCAAGAGTATTTTCTCCTTAAGGTGTGCTGAAATATATATCTTCTGTAACTTTCATCCTCAAGTTTTTCTGGTTTCAGTTTGTCAACTGGTGGTAGTTTAGTCTGTTGCCCTGGGGTGATTTGCCAGGGCTGCCCATTGGGTACATTTCAGGAAGTTCTAGCCTCTGAAATTGATCAGTGGCATTTCCTTTTTTGCCTGTTTGACTGCCCTACCTTCCTCTCCTTGGGAACCTATTTTTACTCCACCTTTCCTTCCAGAACCCTGGAGAGACTTAATTAATTGCAGAGCAATTGTCATCAAGCCAGCTGTTCACTGCCTATCTTGACATTTGACTTGTTTCCTATCCTGAGGTGCTACAAGAGAAGTTAATGACCTAAAAAAATTGCCCGTCCATCATGTGAGCCTAGTTAGGAGGCAATTGTTTGATTTTTATGAAGTGTAAATAGTATATTTGTAGAGACAAGTTTTTTAAATGTGTTGGCCTATATGTCAGAGATGGTTCCCTAAACAAGATGGGACAAATTGGCTGGCTAATAGAGTTTAATGACAGATTTTTCCATTAATCAGAATGGAGAATGTGCTTCATTAAGGTAATTAACAGAGCACTTGTGCAGGTGATACTTATTGCACACAAATTTCCAAGTTTATTTCTTTCCGTTGAATACATTTTGAAAGAGATCTTGGCTGTGTTTCCTTGTTTGCATTAAAATGATCAGTGGCAATAAATTTCTATTTTTTCCAAATCTGATAACTGGTATCTTGTCCACTGCAGGTGCAAAGGATTGGTGAGACACTTGATGCTCTTCCTAATAGTGTGTGTGCTCATTGTTTGGCTCTTGTGCTCCCCTGGTGAGCAGTAGAAGTGCATCCTTTCCTAGCTCATGGACTAGCGTCCTTAGAATTAGAAAAGTACCTCAGAGAGCCTAAACTAATGGATTTCACATCAGGACATTGGAGTCCGGTGAGGCGAAGTGACTTGGCCAATGCCACACAGTTTATTAGTGGGAGAGTCATCTGCGGGATAGTGGGTCTGGTCTGAACTGAAAGGCAGAAGGCCTGGGTTGACATTAGGCAAGTTGTATCACCTCTCTGCTTCTCAGTATCTTCATCTGTATAATGAGCAAAGTGTATAATATAGGGCCAAGTACAAACAAATGGCTTTTTGTTTAGTTGTCTTTTTGCTGTACCATGTTGTTCTCTGTGAGTATAAATTGAAGATTATAGAGGGGAAGCTGATATCAGGGAAAATGGGCAGTCAATAATCGGTGCTATTTTCTTTGTTTCTCTGTAGGATCCTCAGTCTTCCACAATGAACCCTGTGTATAGCCCCGTGCAGCCTGGGGCTCCTTACGGCAACCCTAAGAACATGGCCTACACAGGTGAGTGGTGTGAGAATAGTTCCCATTTTGAAAAGTGGTGGTTAAGGACATTACCAGATAGCTTGCTGAATGATTTTTGGTGTACTTTACCGGAGCCAACCTTTACCAGAGCCTCCGAAAGCTCTGATAAAGCTTTGTAATTTATAGAAGAGTGGTATGTCTGGGGTCCAGTTCTTGAACTGTCAACTAGGGGAAAGGAAGGGAAGTAACATTTATTTATTGAGTACCTACCATGCTGGCCCTGTGATACACACTTTTATATATGTTTAATTTTAATCTTAAAGCTTCTTATCACCATTTCACAGTTGAGAAAACCATAGTCATAGTAAGAGACCATGAAACAAAAACAAAAATAGATATTTGAACCCAGGTCTGTTGATTCTGAAGACTGATCTTTTTCCTGAACCCCATACCAAGCTGTTTACTACTTCTCTGTGTGTATGTTGTCCCTCTGTCTGGAATGCCATTGTCCCTGACAACTTCACCTTATTCTTGAAGAACTCAGCTCTGAGCTCAGACGGCACTCTTCCAGGAAGCATTCTCTCCCTTACTTGGCCTTAGGCAAATTTTTTAACCTTCCAGAGCCTTGGTGCTCCCATTATAAAATGAGGGCAATAGTATTTTCTTTCCTTCCTTCCTTCCTTCCTTCTTTACACTTAGTCTAGGTTTTTTTTAATTGAAGTATAGTTGACATACAGTATTAATTTAGTTTCAGGTGTAAAACATACTGATTCAACAAGTCTTTATGTTGTGCTATGTTCACCACAAGTGTATCTACCATCTGTCCCCATACAACACTATTACAATGTCATTGACTATCCCTATGCCATCCCTTTTATTCATTTTATATCTGGAAGCCTATATCTCCCACTTCTCTTCACCCATTTTGCATCTCCACCAAACTCCCCTCTGGCAACCATCAGTTGGTTCTCTGTATGTATAGGTCTGTTTCTGCTTTTTGTTTATTCACTTCTTTTATTTTTTTAGATTCCATATAAAGTGAAATTATGCAGTATGTATTTTTCTCTGACTTATTTCACTTAGTGTAATATTCTCTAGGTCCATCCATGTTGTCGCAAATGATAAGATCTTATTCCTTTTTATGACGAGTAATATTCCATTTGTACACACACAGACACACACACACCCATCTTTTTTATCCATTCATCTGTCCGTGGACATTTGGGTTGCTTCTGTAATTTGGCTATTGCAAAAAATATTGCAACAAACATAAGGGTGCATGTATCTTTTTAAATTAGTGTTTTCGTTTTCTTTGGGTAAATACACAGTGGTGGAATTATTAGATCATATGGTATGTTTTTAATATTTTGAGGAACCTCCATACTGTTTTCCACAGCGTCTACCAATTTACGTTCTCATCAACAGTGCGCAAGGGATCCTTTTTCTCCATATCCTTACCAATACTTGTTTCTTGTGTGTTTTATTTTAGCGTGAAGTGATACCTCATTATGGTTTTGATTTGCATTTCCCTGATGATGAGTGATGTTGAGCATCTTTTTATGTGTCTGCTTGCCATTTTTATGTCTTTGGAAAAATGTCTATTCAGATCTTCTGCCTATTTTTAATTGGATTATTTGGGTTTTTTGGGTGGTGAGTTATATAAGTTCTGTATATATTTTGGACAGATCCTCTGCCCATTTGTGATTGGATTATTTGGGTTTTTTGGTGTTGTCTAAGTTCTTTATGTATTTTGGATATTAATCCCTTATTGGATGTATCATTTGCAGATATCTTCTCCCATTCAGTAGATTGCATTTCCATTTTGTTGATGGTTTCCTTCACTGTGCAAAATCTTTTATTTTGATGTAGTCCCAATAGTTTATTTTTGCTTTTGTTTCCCTTGCCTTAGGAGACATATCTAGAAAAATGTTGCAATGGCCAGTGTCAAAGAGATTACTATCTATCTATATTTTTTTTTTTTTAAAGAATTTTATGGTTTCAGGTCTCATGCTTAGGACTTTAATCCAGTTTATTTTTATGTATGGTGTAAGAAGGTGGTCCAGGTTTATTCTTTTGCATATAGCTGTCCAGTTTTCCCAGTGCCATTTATTAAAGTGGCTGTCTTTTCCTCATTGTATATTCTTGCCTCCTTTGTCATAGATTAATTAACCATATAAATACATAAACGTTGGTTTATTTCTGGACTCTCTGTTCCATTGATCTGTGTGTGTACTTTTGTGTCAGTGTCATACTATTTTGATTTAGGGCTGCTATCAGGATTAAATGAGCTACTATAAGGCACTGAACATCTAATATCTGGCACAAAGTAAACACTTAAAAATGTTATTATTTACAAATAAATAAAGATGGGTAAAATATGGTAATAGAAGTAAAGGAGAAAATGTATTTAGGTTGTCTAGCACAGTGCTTAGCATATCATGGGCCTTCAAAAATACAGTATTCCAAGGTGAAGGCAACAGTATTAATAAACACATGGGGAATTAGGACGGTATGGTCAGGGTACAGTCAATACTTGAGATTAGCTGGAGTAAAGAGTAGAAAAGGGGAAAAGAGGGCAGGGGCACTTGGCTGGCTCAGTCAGAAGAGCATGATCTCGGGGTCGAGCCCCATGCTGGGTGTGGAGATTACTTAAAAAAATAAAATCTTGGGGGTGCCTGGGTGGCTCAGTCATTAAGCGTCTGCCTTCGGCTCAGGTCATGATCCCAGGGTCCTGGGGTCGAGCCCCGCATCGGGCTCCCTGCTCCGCGGGAAGCCTGCTTCTCCCTCTCCCACTCCTCCTGCTTGTGTTCCCTCTCTTGCTGTGTCTCCCTCTGTCAAATAAATAAATAAAAAATAAATTAAAAAAAATAAAAAATAAAATAAAATCTTGGGGAGCCTGGGTTGAGCTCCGGACTCTTGGTTTTGGCTCAGGTCGTGATCTTGGGGTCATGAAATTGAGCCCCACATCAGGCTCTGCACTAGGCACAGTCTACTTGGATTCTCCCTCTCCCTCTGCCACCCGCCCATGCTTGCTCGCACATGTGTGCTCTCTTTCTCTCTCAAATAAATCTTTTTTAAAAATAAGATCTTTATTTAAAAAAAAAAAAAGAGGGGAAAAGTGGGAAATGATGCTCAAAAAGTAGATGAATAATGGTCTTGATGGCAGGATTGGAGGTGGGGGTGTAGTGGGTTTTGCCCCAGAAGAGAGCCATTGGCAGTGAATAGAATGTACTGGTTCCTTCTTATAACTTTGCACTTTACTGTGTATTCTATATAATTTCCTAGACTGAAATGGAGGGATCTCAGAGAACTTTTTTTTTTTTTTTTTCTGATTTTTCCATACTTTGTTCTGTAAGAACACTAGAGTGGTGCTTCAGAAATTCCTCAAGTATGTGATTTGATTTTGAAAAATTTTTAGAACTATTTTTATAAAGAACTATTTTTATAAATATTTAAAAATATTTAGAACTATTTTTATACACATAAGGTAAACAATGTGTTAACTTAAGCTTTTAAGAATGCATGTTAATTAAAAAAAAAACACCAATAGTTGCAGCTACTTATGTTTGTAAATCAGGATTTTCTCAATGCTTGGCAACCTAAATAACATTCAGAAATATGTTGGAGGTTGAGCCTGATAGAACTATAGCTGTTATCACTAACTTTTAATTTCATATGTTTGTGTTTATCACAACAGCCTTATTATCCCTATTTAACCTTAGTAGTAAATATTTTGAAATTTCTGTTTGAAAATATTTACTAGAAACTAAAATTGTTGTATGTTTACTCTAATAAAATGAATTCCAGTAACCAGGACCCACTGAGTGGTAGTTGCTCTTTTTCTTCCCTGTTTAGTGTCTCAGCAACCTAAGTCCCTTTGGCAGAGAGGACTGAGCTGCTCTGGCAGACAGAGCCCAGGGGAATCCCGTGGGTTTCCTGTGATACTGGCTGCCTTCATTCTCACTGAATTGCTAAAGTTGAGAAAGAAGAAAATAGTTGCATTTATCTATTGATTTGCTCAAAAAAGATTAGGCAATGTGATATATTGGAAAGGAGATGGACCTTGTTTCTGCTTGGCACATAGTAGAACTTGGTAAATATATTTTGATTGAATGAACAACAACCAGATTCAAATCCTAGCTCTGTTAGATAATAGCTAGGTGACTTTGGACAGGCTGCTTAGCCTCCCTGAATTTAAATGCCTTTAATAAACTGGGATAATATTACTTATTCCATAGGATAGTTGTGAAAATTAAATGAGATAATTAGTACTCCTCCCAAGGGAGAGAGGGAAGATTGTCTTTGTTTCTACTAAGTCTGAAACTGTATTTTAAGTTAATTTCTCTGCTGCAGATTCTAGGACCACATGGGAAGAATAAACTCCACACAAGTAGAATAAATTCAGACTTCACACAACCCAAAGTTTCAAATTCTTAGGGAAATTTTCTTTTTTAATCTAAGCTTCCTGTTGTCTGTCTGTACTTTTGAGTCTTTTTTTTTTTTTTTTTTAAGATTTTGTTTTATTTATTTGACAGAGAGCGAGAGAGCGCAAGCAGGGGGAACAGCAGAGGGAGAGGGAGAAGCAGGCTCTCTGCCGAGCAGGAAGCCCGATGCAGGACTTGATCTCAGGACCCTGGGATCATGACCTGAGCCGAAGGCAGACGCTTAACCATCTGAGCCACCCAGGTGCCCCGAGTCTTTTTTTTTTAAACTGACAATATGACTCCTCTAAGGTCCGAGCTTTATGGAGGGGAATTTGAGTTCCAACTCATGACCTCTCCAGGGCCCAAGGGCTCATCTCCCACCCCCAGTGGCTATAAAAAGCAAGCCCTTTAATTGCCCAAACCAAAAAACCTTCCCACAGCAGTTCAACATCGGCTATGAGAGTTCCTGATTTTTAGTTTCGTCTTCAGTTTTTCACTCCTGGGGATTTCTTTTTCTTTCTTAAAATCTTAACTCTGCCTATGTTTGTTACATAACACGAAGTGTTTGTTATACTTTATCCAGCTTTTCCACGTGTTATGTAGTAGGCAAATTTTCAGGTTATCTTCTCCTCCATAGTGCTGGAAATAGAAGACCCAAGTAAGATAATTTGTAAACAAATGCCAAATATAATGCATTAAAGCAAACATTTGTTATTATTGTTATTAACAGTAATGGTTATGTTAAAGAGTATTATCATTTGGCAAACATGCCAAGTACTTTTTATATATTAATTATAATCTTATCATAAACCCTATAGTACTTGTCTTTTACTGTTAAAGAAATTGGTAGTTTAATTCAAGTTGTAAGACTTGACCAGTGTATATCACTCCTAAAAGATGAGGGAAAGACTTGAACTCAGGTCTTTGTGATTTCAAAGTGTATATGCTTCCTTATAGTAAGCTGATCTGTCTTAAAATATGTACTCCTTTCACTGTTTCCAGTGATAAGCTAGGTGAGAGGGTTGTTTTTTAGTCTCAGAGGTTTAGGACTAGGGATCCTCACCTTTGAGGGACTAAAAGTCTGCTCCTGGCCAGCAGTTTGGGGTAGGCTAGTGAAGTGCAGTAGAAGGAAAAGTGGAAGGTCAAGTCCATTGTGGTATCATATACTTCAGAGGTAATGGGGTAGTGGCCACAGGGAACAGAGAGGTTGGGAAAACTCCTGATTTGAAATTCTCTGTGAAATCTGAGAGGGAAATAAAATATGACTTCACAATTAATGATTCCGAAAACCAGTTCTAATGTGTGGGTCTTTTCCTCATACCACGCAATTCTCCAATACCAGCTGGGTGTCTTATATATAATTCAACTCAATTCTGATATATCTACCTGTCAATAGCATCAGATTCCACAGGTTGAGGGCTCAATCCCACAAGACTGTCCTCACTTCTGATGCTAATTGCAAGTCCAGGTTGTTACCTGTGCTTCTGGCTGATAGCCTGTAAATCAGAGGTTCCCACAACCACTGCTTGGGTTCAAATAATCTTCTAGAACGGCTCATAGAACACAGGAAACCAGTTTACTCACTAAAAGGAGGTAATTCAAGAATAAGTAGATGGAAGACATGCATAGGGCAAGGAATGTAGAAACGGGCATGGAGCTTCCATGCCTGCTCCAGAGGGTGCCATTCTCCCAGCACCTTCATGTGTTCACCAACCTGGAAGCTCTCCAAACCTTGTCCTTTTTGGCTTCTATGAAGACTTCATTACATAGGCATGATTGATCAAACCACTGGCTACTGGCAGTTGATTCAACGTGCAGCCCCTTTCCCCATAGGTCAGGGATTGGATGGGACTGAAAGTTCCAACTTTCCAATCACATGGTTGGTTCCCCTGGCAATCAGCCCCCATTGCTTTCCAGAAGTCATTCCATTAATATAAACTCATTTGTGGTTGAAAGGAGTTTGTTACGAATATCAAGACATCTTTATGGCTCTTATCACTCAGAAAATTTCAAGGGTTTTAGGAGCTCTGTTCCAGGAATGAAGACAAAGACCAAATGTATATTTCCTATTATAAATCACATTATCACAGCAATACAGTTTATTCCAGTGAACAGCTATCTTATAGCCAGTTGACAATATTGTTTCTTCTCCTTTTTAAAGTTCCTTTACTGAGTGCTTACTATGTGCCAAAAACTGAACTCATTGTTTTACAGACAATATTTTTATACTTGCAACTGTCCTATGAAGTGGTTATAATTAGCTCCTTATGCATCTTGGAACGGAGAATTTAGAGAATGTAATATGTTCACATACTTTAAAACACTTAAAGCATAGATAGTGTAATCGACTGAATGTTTGTGTCCCCCCAAATTCATATGTTGAAGTTCTAATTCCCGATGTGATGGTATTTGAAGATGGGGCCTTTCTGAGATAATTAGGTTAAGTTGAGGTCATGAGAAGGGGGCCCTCATGATGGGATTAGTGCCCTTATAATAAGGAAGAGGAAGAGCCACGAGAGCTCTCTCTCTCTCTGCCATGTAAAGACACAGCAAGAGGGCTGCCATTATTAGCAAGGCAGGAAAAGAACCCTCACTAGAATCCAATTGGGCTGGCATTCTGATCTCATACTTCCATCCTCCAGACAGTGAGAAATAAATGTCTGTTGTTTAAGCCACTCAGTTGTGGTATTTTATTATGGCAGCCTTCGCTGGTTAATAAAGATAGTAAGTACAGTGAATACCCTTTACATAGATTTACTGTGGCAGGGGACTCTTTATAGAATGGGGCATTTCTTTTTCTGAAAGACCTCAGTAACATTTCTCTGCCAGAAGTTTGCAATTTAGACAAGACCTAAATATTCTCCACACTTCTTTTCGTAAAATGTTCTGATGGTGAGAGCATCCACACGTCACCAGAGATCTAGAATAGGGGCTGAAAAGACGGGTTTTGGAGTCTGTCAGATCTGGGGTGGAATCTAGGCTCTGCCTCTAATTAGCTGTAGGACCTTGGGCAAGTTACTTAATTTTTTTCAATCTCAGTTTCCTCAACTCTAAAATGGGGTAATGATCTATACAGATGGTTGGTTCACAGGTCCATGAAAATGTTTATGAAGTCCGAGGTACCATGCTGGGCTCATAGTTGGTGCTCAGTTAACAGTTGTTACAATGCACAGTGATAAGTATATCTCTACTGGGGAAAGAGTGTGGAGTAAAGAGTTAGTTTTTTAGATTCCGCCACTTAAAAACTATGTGATGTCACATAAATTATTGAACTTTTCAGGTCTTAGTATATCATCTGGAAAAAAAGGAAAAAAAGAAAAGCATTAGGAATTTAGTCTTCACAAGACAGCTGAGAGTCATAAATGTAATAGGGCCAGCCATTGACTTGTAGTGAAGTTTCCAAAACCTGACTAGAAAGAATTCTGAACAGATGGACCTCTTAAAGTATCCCATCATTTTATAAGTGAGAAGATGGAGAAGTGTTTTTGCAGGAAGTGTTGGAGCTGGGTCTCCCTATTTCGGGTCTGTGTATTTATTGTCTCTCTACCATAGAGTAACAACCAAGGTTTCATCCTTGAAAATCTTCCTTGTCTATATCCTCTCCTGGCTACTACTCAATCCTCTGCTGGCCCATACTAGCTCACATGCTCTCCGCCACTCTTGTGCTGGGTCCTAAATGAATATCCCGCTTTCATCTAGCAGCAAATATCTGTTGAAATACTTCAGATACCCTAACAAAACACATGACCCTCAAGGTTGGAAAATTAGGAAATTGGTATATTCAAAGACTGTCATTTTCAGGGTTTTTTCTAGAATACTTTTTTTTGCTTAAGAACAATTTAAGAAACATATTTGTATTTGACACAGTTTTTCAGCTAGGAGACTTGATAATTAAGCTGACAGCCTGCAGATACAATGAATAATCTGATATATTAGTAGATTGAAAAAGAATATCTTTCTCTGCAGTGACCCAGGCCTTGCACCCTTCACCCTCCTTTGTGAAGATCACCTGATAGAGGTTTTAAGACTGACTAGTTTGTTCTTTGCAAAGAACTTTTGTGGGGGTTTCCCCTCATATTTATTTCTTATAACAAGTCTAGGGAGGTAGCCCCTGTTTCCCTACGACTAGGGATCAGCTGTCCCAAGGTCACACTGTGTAGCAGAGCCAAAACTCCAGATCTTCTGCATTACAAAACAAGAGTTACTACTCTAACCTACTTGGCTATATCTTGGACACCATAGAGATTAGGATCTTAGATGAGCCTGGGAAATGGATTCTGATTCCTGAAACTGCTCCACAAAACCCCCTTCTGATAGTCAAACTGATTTCTACTCAGAAAAGACTTCTCAGGTCACTTAATAAGTTTCGCCTATGACTGAAAAAGGTCTCTAAGAAGAATTCTTATTAACTGTTCTCACTGTGGTTACTAGTAATCTCCTTGCTGTTAAATCCAGTGGACACTTGTCAGCCTTCATCCTAATTTGACATCCCTGTATCATTTGATGTTCCAGATTCATCCCTTCTGGAAGTTTTCTCTTCCCTTGCTTTTCATTGATTATAACATAGTTTTTCTGTTTGTTTATTTTTCCATTTGTTTTTTCCTTTCTTCCTCCCTGGCTATTCTTCTGAACATCTTCTCCGTGAATGTCTCATACTTTGCTCAGATGTATCATGTCTAAACTGAGCCTATTGTCTTTCCCTGTAACTCATTTTTCCTTTTATCAGTTTGTAATTAGTACCATCATTCACCTATTCCCTCAAATCAGAAACAGAGTCATTTTTTTTTTTTAAGATTTTATTTATTTGACAGACGGAGAGAGAGCACAAGTAGGCAGAGCAGCAGGCGGAGGGAGAGGGAGAAACAGGCTCTCGCTGAGCAGGGAGCCCAACGGAGGGCTCCATCCCGGGACCCTGGAATCATGATCTGAGCTGAAGGCAGCCGCTTAACTGACTGAGCCACCCAGGCGCCCCCGTAAGAGTCATCCTTGATATCCGTTTTTCTTTTGTCTTCTAAAGTTAGTTACTAAGTTCTATTCTTTTTAGAAATTCGAGAGAGAGAGAGTAGGTGAGTGGGGGCCGGGGGGAACAGAGGGAGAGAATCTTGAGTAGACTCCCCACTGAACACAGAGCCCAACTTGGGGCTCAATCCCAGGATGCTGAGATCATGACCTGAGCTGAAGTCAGGAGTTGGCCGCTTAACCAACTGAGCCACCTAGGCACCCCAGTCCTATCTTTTTTTTTTTTTAATTGTGGTAAAATACACATAACATAAAATTATTTGCCATCTTAATCACTTTTAAGTGTACAGTTCAGTCACATTAAGTACATCCAAATTGTTGTTCAAGCATCACCACCATCCATATCCATACATAGAAGTCTTTTCATCTTATAAAACTGAAACTGTATACCCTTGAAGTAACAGTTCCTTATTCTCCCCCTTTCCCCAGCCTCTGGCAACCACCATTCTATATACTGTGTGTCTCTATGAATTTGACTACTCTATATGCCTCATACAAATGGAATCATACAGTATTTGTCCTTTTGTTTCACTCACCATAATATCATCAAGGTTGATCTATGTGTAGTATGTGTCAGCATTTCCTTCCTTTTTAGGCTGAATAATATTCCCTTGTATGTTTAGGCCACTTTTCTTAATCCATTAATCTCTCGATGAACACTGGGTTGCTTTCACTTTTTGGCTATTGTGAATATACTGGCTATGAACATGGGTGTACAAATATCTCTTTGAAACCTTGCTTTCAGTTCTTTTTTTTTTTTTTTTAATATTTTATTTATTTGACAGAGAGAGAGATAGCGAGAGCAGGAACACAAGCAGGGGGAGTGGGAGAGGGAGAAGCAGGCTTCCCGCCGAGCAGGGAGCCCGATGCGGACTCGATCCTGGGACTCCGGGATCATGACCTGAGCCGAAGGCAGACGCTTAACGACTGAGCCACCCAGGTGCCCGCTTTCAGTTCTTTCGAGTATATATTTAGAGGTGGAATTGCTAGATCATACGGCAATCTGTTTTTAATTTTTTGAGGCACCTCAATACTGTTTTCCACAGCGACTGCACCATTTTATACTCCTACCAGCAGTGCACAAGGGTTCTACATCCTTGCCAACACTCTTTATTTTTTAAAATTTATTTTGTTAAAGATTTATTTATTTGAGGGAGAGAGGGAGAGAGAGAATCCAAGGATGACTATATAGATAATATAGGAGGTTTGAGGACAGCTTTTCCTTACTAAGAAGCTCAAAGGAATTGCCAGACTTCAGCTATCATTGTTCTAAAAGAAGAAAATTTGCTATAAACCAAGTTTCTCTGAGGATCTGTGCTATCTCTACATAATTCATAAGTAGAAAAATCTCCTTGTTTCGTCTGATCCATCCAGAGGGGTTGACCAGTCACAACAGATCATCCAAAGTAAATGTCCTGAGTCTCCGTTCATTCACCTACAAAGCAAGAACAGTTTCTTCCACACGGCTACCTGTCCCAGACTCTCCTTGCCATGGCAGAAGGCTACTCACTTCTCTCTTTCTTTCTTCCTTCCCTCCCTCCCTTCCTTCCTTCTTTCAAAATTTCCTGAGAGTCTATTCTGTACCAATCCCTGTGCCAGGTACTGGTGAAATACATGCACACCTCAGAGAGATTGCAGGTTCCATTCCAGACCACCGCAATAAAGTGAACATTGCAGTGAAGTGAGTCAAATGAACGTTTCTGTTTCCCAGTGCATGTAAAAGTTATGTTTAGGGGCGCCTGGGGGGCTCAGTAGGTTAAGCATCCAACTCTTGATTTCAGCTCAGGCCATGACCTCAGAGTGTGAGATGGAGCCCACTCAGTGGGGAGTCTGCTCAAGATGCTGTGTGCCCCTCCCCCTGCTTGCTCCCGATTTCTCTCTCTTTCTCTCTGTCATAAATAAGTCTTTTTTAAAAAGTTATGTTAACACTATACTGTAGTCTATTAAGTATGCAGTAGCATTACGTCTAAAAAAAAAAGTATATACCTTAATTAAAAATATTTTATTGCTAAAAAATATAAACCATCATCTGAGCTTTCAGCAAGTAGTAATCACCAATCACAGATCACCATAAATATAATAATGAAAAAGTTTGAAATATTGTGAGAATTACCAAAATGTGACACAGAAACATGAAACAAGCAAATGCTGTTGGCAAAATCGCACTGAGACTTGCTTGTCTCAGTGTTGCCACAGACCTTCAATTTATAAAAAATGCACTATTTGTAAAGTGCAATAAAATGAGGTATGCCCATAATGATGACTAACAACAAAACAATGGCTACTAATGCTTTAGTACCTAATAAGAGCATAACTATATACCAGATGTTTTACACATGAGTGTCTTGGAAAATAAAAAAGCAGCATAAGGTGAATAGAAAGAGAACTAGTTTAGCTGCCAAAGTTTCAGGTTCTATTCCAACTTTGGTATCTGCCAGTCCATCTATCTCTCTAAAAAATACTTAGTATTCATGGCACGTCAGGGGCTGAGTACTAGAGACACAGAAGTAAATCAGATATTGAATTCATGGTGAACTGTAGTAAGTGTTTTCCTTAGGTAGTTACGAGACCTCAGGTTCCTCACCTGAGAAGAGGATTGGACCTGATGATCTCTAGTGAAACTATAGCTCTAAATAAAAACATAATGCCAGCCACCATCTGGAGTAAAAACATAGATACATAAGATGAGTAGGAAATGGTCTGGAGGGATCTGAATGGTCAAGTCATAAAATCCTCTTGCAAGCTAAGGAGTTTGGACTTCAACCAAAGGGCAATGAAGTATCATTAAGGGGTTTTAAGTACTGGAATGAGGTGGTCTAATTTTCAAGTTAGAAAAATGATTTTGGCTGCTATATAAAGAATGCATTGGGAGAAGGTATGTGACAAGTCAGGAAGACCAGCTAGGGGAAAATGTAAATAATCCAAGAAAGAGTAGGGGTGCCTGGGTGGCTCAGTTGGTTAAGCGTCTGCCTTCGGCTCAGGTCATGATCCCAGGGTCCTGGGATCGAGTCCCATGTCTGGTTCCCTGCTCAGTGGGGAGCCTGCTTCTCCCTCTCCCTCTTCCTGCTGCTTACCCTGCCTGTGCTCTCTCTCAAATAAATCTTTTTTAAAAAATCCAAGAAAGAGTAATAATGGCCTGATAAGGGTAGGAAGGATGGAAAAGAAAGGTCAAATCTGAGAAATGTAAAGGGTTTATAAAAAATAAAAATAAAAAACAAGTGGGGTGCCTGGGTGGCTCAGTCGGTTAAGTGACCGACTTTTGGTTTCGGCTCAGGTCATGATCTCAGGGTCCTGGGATCAAGTCCTGCATTGGCCCCCACACTCAGCGGGGGTGGCTGCTTGAAGGTTCTCTCCCTCCCTCTCCATCTGTCCCTCCCCCTGCTCACACATGCTCGATCTCTCTCTCTCTCAAATAAATAAATCTTTAAAACAAACAAAAATTGACGCTCCAATGACAGATTTTCTCTGAAGCTTGAGAAAAGGGGGCCCGTAAAACCCCTGATAATAATGAATAAGAGGTACAATACAACTTGGAAAATTCTTTATCATTTGTAATTTCATTGAGTCCTTACAACAATACGGTGCTCTAGAAATTTTTATTTATTTATTTATTTTTATTTTTATTTTTTTTTTAGAAGATTTTATTTATTTATTTGACAGAGAGAGACACAGCGAGAGAGGGAACACAAGCAGGGGGAGTGGGAGAGGGAGAAGCAGGCTCCCCGCAGAGCAGGGAGCCCGATGCGGGACTCGATCCCAGGACCCTGGGATCATGACCTGAGCTGAAGGCAGTCGCTTAACCAACTGAGCCACCCAGGCGCCCTAGAAATTTTTATTAAAACATCCATTTTACAGACAAAGACTCAGAAGGGTTAATACATATGTACAAGTTCATACTGTTAGTAAATTGCAAGGCCACAACTAGAACTTAGGTTTACTATACTCCAAATCCAAATCTAATGCTCTTCTTACTCCACCAAACTGTCAAGCAAGGCCTCTTTGGGTTTTGGAGAGAACTCAAAAGCAGTGAGTGTGTCTGCCTCTGATGTATTATGTGTGATGTCAATAGAAAAAGCAGATGGATTAAATCTTATCTGGGCAGAAATCATGCACATTAAACTAATTTGCTGTTTGTTTATGACTGATTTACTTTCCTGGATCACAAAATGATTTCCCACTTCTGTAGAAAAGATCAACCTTTTCTCCCAAAAAAGAAGTGTTGTTGGGCATTATTATTCCCCTGCTCCTTGGCTTCCTGTTCTCTGTAGGAGTTGTTCATTTATTTCATGTCTTTCTAGACTGTGAGCTCCTTGAGGGCAGCAGTCATGGTACCTCCTGTGTCTAGAACAGAGCAGGCAGTTACTTATTAAATATTTATTGGATTAAGTTATTTATTATGGGGCGCCTGGGTGGCTCAGTTGGTTATTTATTATGTTTTCATTATGTTTATATTAATTATAATGTTACTGTTGCTGTTGATACCTATTATAGTAATAGCCACCAGTAATGACTATCAGTCTGGAGTGCCAGACACTTTACAAACTTTGTCTCCAGTTCTCTTAGTAACCATACAAGGGAGAGCTATTATCATTATGCATATGAGGGAATAAGGTTCAACTATATATATATTTTTTAAAGATTTTATTTACTTATTTGAGAGAGAGCACGAACAGGGGGAGAGGCAGAGGGAGAGGGAGAAGCAGACTCCCCACTGAGCAGGGAGCACGACCTGGGGCTCAGTCCCGGGATCATGACCCAAGCTGAAGGGAGATGCTTGACCGACTGAGCCACCTAGGCGCCCCATGTTCAACTATATTAAGTAACTTGCCCAAGGTAATATAGCTTGTAAGTGTCACCTTAAGTGAAATATAAGTAAACTTAATTTTTTTTTACTTTATTGCAGCAAAATATACATAAAATTTACCATTTTAACCATTTTTAAGTGTGTAATTTATTGACATCAAGTACCTTTACAGTGTTGTGTAACCATCCCCAGTATTTCCAGAACTTTTTCATCATTCCAAACAGAAATTTTGTGTCTGTGAAATAGTAATTCCTCATCCCCCCTCTCTCTAGCCTTGAGAACCTCTAATCTCAGTCTCTATGAATTTGCCTATTTGAGATATTTCACATAAGTGGAATCATATAATATTTGTCCTTTTATTTGGCTTATTTCACTTAGCATAATGTTTTCAAGGTTCATCCATGTTGTAGCATGTATCAAAACTTCATTCCTTTTTATGGCTGAATAATAGTCCATACAGTGTATCTGCCATGTTTTGTTTATCCATTCATCTGTTTCTTTAAATCTTCTGGAATAAACTTCAGCCCGTGAAGGTTGGACCATGGCTGCCAGCCTCTGTGCTGGCCCCTCAGCCATCAAAAGCAGTCATCAGGGGCACCTGGGTGGCTCACTCGTTAAGCGTCTGCCTTCAGCTTGGGTCATGATCCCAGGGTCCTGGGATCGAGCCCCACATCGGGCTCCCTGCTCTGCAGGAAGCCTGCTTCTCCCTCTCCCCCTCCCCCTTCTTGTGTTTCCTCTCTCGCTGTGTCTCTCTCTGTCAAATAAATAAAATCTTTAAAAAAAAAAAAAATGCAGTCATCAGCAAACACGTACGTAAACCCTGTATTTGGAGGACTGGGTCCTTGTTGCCCACCCTAGATGAAAAAACTGACACAAGGGAGGTTAAATTGCTCTTCCAAGGTCATAGAGGATTTCATTAGTTTTGCCAGGCTTTAAAGACCCTACTGTAACCTCTATGCCATGCTGAATGAGGGGAAGACCTAGAATAAGAGAGTTTCTTTATTTTGGCTCAATTTTGTCATTCAAAAAATGAGGTTGCTCCTCAGGTTGCCTTAGGAGCTGTTAAAGGGAAAGGTAAGCCAAGTGGTGCTCCTTCCCCTCCAGTAGAGATCTGTTCATGCCTATTTTATATATTAGACTTCCAGATGAGATTTTATTTGACAAAAAGGGTTCTGCTGCCATAGCAGGGAGCTAAATGAACTGCTCAAGATGAACTCTGACCTTCCAATTTTCTTATACACTCTGTTCTTCAAATTGTAAGATGATCAGTTTTGTGAAGACACACATATACAGTGACTGTATGTCCTTTGTGTGTATTGCCCCTCCATGGACTCCCCACCTTAACCAGCACAGATTAAGAAGGGGAAGGACACAGACATTAAGGAGACAGTTACAGTATATTGAGACAAATGCTATGGCAAAGGGACGTGCCATGGCGTTCCAAGAGTCTCACATAATAAATAGATGCGCAGATTGCTATGAAAACTTGGTGGGTAAGCGGGAGAGGCCACAACTCTGGCAGAGGTTGGTGTCAGGAAAGCCTTCTGAGAAGTCAAGCATGGAGCTAGGTCTTGAAGCATGAGGAGGAGATGAGTTCCAGGTGTGCTGCTAATGACTCAAGACACTGGACAAGGCCTGCCCATCTCTCTTATCTTCCCTACCCATCCAGGCTGAGGGGCTTTGACTAGATTGTGGTTTAGCAATTCCCCTTCCAGCTCTAACATCTGGACATTGATTTATAAATTTTTGTTAGCTCTCTTTCATTATAAAACAACTGGCTAACTCATTCCCTTAATCTATTTCTTTTGCCTCTTCTTTTTTTTTTTAAGATTTTATTTATTTGAGAGCGAGAATGAGAGACAGCATGAGAGGGAGGAGGGTCAGAGGGAGAAGCAGACTCCCTGCCGAGCAGGGAGCCCGATGCGGGACTCGATCCCGGGACTCCAGGATCATGACCTGAGCCGAAGGCAGTCGCTTAACCAACTGAGCCACCCAGGCGCCCTTGCCTCTTCTTGAACAAAATTTTCTGTGCCCCTTCTTGGAGTCCCTGTGTTAATGAAGAGTTCAGAAACAGGGAAAATGAGGTGAGCTGAGAACCCTCTCCTATGGTGGCTGTACCTTTGTTAGCTCAGGGCTTCTTACCCCAGACCTCTTGACATTCTTGGGCAAGATCAATATGAAACCGTGAAAGCTTTTTCACCAGTATCCTTCTGTGAAAGGTCAGATATTGCCATAGCCACCACCAGTGCCCTTGTCCTGCTAATTAAGCTCCTGCAATTTAATTTAATTTTCTATTAAGTTACTTATGGTTCTCAGTCAATGAAAAAATAACTTTGTGGCCATGAATACAGCTGAAAATTGGTGGGATATTGATAAAGGATGTGAAGAGCTTTTGGCCGTGCTACACAGATTCTCATTAGAATGACTTCTGTTGCTTAATGTAGTGGGGAGAGTCACCGCTAGAAGTCAGAAGGCCTCAGTTAGACTCCTGGCTCTGCCCCGAACTGAAAACTTGAACAAGTCACTTTACTTTGGAGGACCTCAGTTTCCTCCTTTATAAAAGGAATAATAGCACCTACCTTATCTATCACTTGTTTGTGAGACTTTAAGGAGATAATTGATCTGTAAGAGCTTTTTAAATGAGATAAAGTCAGGAGTGGAGCTGTGTCCACGATTGCACTTACTGTTCTTATCCTGGGGGTTAACTGCTTGGGCAGACTGAGGCCTGGAAGGCCTGGAGGTTGATGAGATTAGCAACTTTGCTGGTGGTGAAACATTCTTTTTTGCATGTTTCGAAGAGAACTCCCTGGCATTTGGTGGCGGGATTGGCCAGCTTTCTGGAGTTCCACTTCCCAAGGAATCACAGGATTTCTGGGGAGCAACTGAAGAAGTCTAGAGCTTGGGAAAAAAGGGATGCCTGGGTAGAGAGGGCACCTTCTTATGCCCTAAGCACTACAGAGTAAGTTTGTTTCTCCCTGTGGATGGGTTAATGATAACAGCTATCTATTATTAACAGTAATGGTTGCTATTTGTTGGGCATCCATTAACGGCAATGCACAGTGTTGTGGAAACTTTCCTACCCAAGTGTACTTGACATCAGGGGAGAACAAACTCATCCCTGGATCGGCCGGGGGTGGGGGCGGATAGCACAGAGCAGGAACTCCAAGGTTAAAATTTATTTGAAGCCTGTGCCTTATCTTCAAAATGCATATGAATTTCCTCTTAAGTCACCATTATATAGTCATAATTGTTTTCTGTACAACAAATAAATTATTTACTCTCTGGTATAATTACCCTACCAAAAAAATACATCATATTTGTTCATTTACCCTTTAGTATATTGTTGAGTACCACAGAGGTTCCTACGCTCTGTTTGAGAATGATATCATCATTATTTTAGTTAACCCTTATTTTCCAAAGTTTTAATAGATGTAGACATAAGTCAAGAAAGATGGAAAGACTTGTCCCTGTCACAGAACCAGAAAGTAGTGGAGCCGGAATCAAGTCTAAGTTTGGATATTCCATACTCTTAATCACTGAGCTACATGTAGTCTGTATTATTTACTGCCTTATAATTGTTTATATGTCTGTAACACTCGTTCCTTTTACAGGCAATCACTATGTCTTCAGTGCTTAACACAGTTCCTGATACAAAGTAAACTCTCAGTGACTGTTGATTGGTTGAAAGAATAAATGACTAAATTATCAGGCCCCTAATAAGCCTTTTCAGAGGTCCATAATTGTCTAGCAAATTGACTTCAGAGTTTGGAACAAACGTTTTTGTCCTAAGACTCTTCTCTGAAGCAGTGATGCACAGTTAGCTCTAAGCCAATACCTCCACACAGAAAATGATGATATTTATAGAGAACTCTGGATAAGCAGACAAGGCTCCCAGGAGCTCCTGTGCCCCACTGCCTCCCAGACACCCTATATGCTTAAGGAATTAGTATCTCAATTCACCTGTAACCCACTGACAGCTCCTAAGCTACCATGAATGGTATCTAAGAATTATCTGGTTTTTATTTGTCTTTCCATTTCCCCAGTATACACTCACACACATTCTATCTGTTCCATTCTTGTACCTATCTATCCCTCATCATTGCTATCATGAGTACAGGTGTATTGCAGAAAAAGCTTGAGAGTTTGGACCCAATCGTGGGTTTCCAAAGTCTCTGTCACTTACTGATTTATATCTTATATCAGTGGCTTCTTTTTTTTTTTTTAAGATTTTTTATTTATTTGACAGAGAGAGACACAGCAAGAGAGGGAACACAAGCAGGGGGAGTGGGAGAGGGAGAAGCAGGCTTCCCACTAAGCAGGGAGCCCGATGTGGGGCTCGATCCCAGGACCCTGGGACCATGACCTGAGCCGAAGGCAGACGCTTAACGACTGAGCCACCCAGGCGCCCCTATCAGTGGCTTCTGAGTGTAGTCCCCAGGTGTAGGAATTTGTTAAAGATGAGAATTATTAGGCCCTACCCCAGACCCATGGAATCAGAAACTCAGGAGGTGGTTCCCAACAATCTATTTTCACAAGCTCCCTAAATGATTCTGATGCTCATATCCACAATCTAGTGTAAGTGTTCAGTAAATAGGCATTCTCTTCTCTCCCAGTTCTGTGAGCTTGTCTGGGAATCTTGCCATCATTAATGCCATAATTTCTCTGGGAAATGCCCTTTGAGTTCCAAACAGCTTTAGAAACAGAGATCATGTGTCAGCTATTGACATATATGTTAGCTGTGACAGAGGAGTGGATGGCCCCTTCTCAGACAGATTGGGAGGTCTGTGAGTAGACAGCCTAAACCTTGGACATGGGAATAGAAGCTGCATCTTCCAGCAAGATAGCCGGCAATACTATCTTTTTCCCTGCACGTGTTAGGAAAACTGAATAATTGACCCCCAAAATTGGCTTTAAAAGGACTCATGTTGGGTGAGGTCAAAAGTGTGATTACTTGAAAATTGCTCTGCTGGTGGGGAAGGTACTTGAATTTAAGTGTCTAAATCAGATTTTTGCTATTACTGCTCTCAGCAGGAAAAGAGGCAGAAAAATCAATAGTCCTGGGTCTTGTTTAAGCTACAAAACCACACTTCTTGTTACCTCCAAAGATCTCGGGCTGCCAGGGAGAGACTTCGGCTTTCAGTGTCACCACAGGTGCTGTCACGATTGTAAGTTTATGCTGAGTTCCTTGAACTCTTCTCTTATACGTGCATGGTAGGAGGCCTGGAATCTTTGTGGTGCCATGAGATAGGTAGGTATGAGCATCCAAGACGTGGCTCCAGACCTTCCTTTCCTCTTCCCTCCTTAGGGTAGACCCTGAGCTGGGAGAATTGAATTCAGAAATGCAGACAAGGGGCGCCTGGGTGGCACAGTCAGTTAAATGTCCAACTCTTGGTTTCAGTTCAGGTCGTGATCTCAGGGTCGTGCAGACTCTGCTCAAGACTCTCTCTCCTTCTACCTTGCCCATCCCCGCCGCCAATAAATTAAAAAAAAAAAAAATGCAGACAAAAGGGCTGGGCACAGTGTCTAAAAGGGTTGGCCTATTCCTGAGTAGCTACACTGTGATTTAGGTTACTAGGAGTTTCCGGAGGAGCTTGGAACCTTGAGGAAGAAGGTTGAGTGACTGATATTTTTATAATCATTTCATCATTTGCAGACCCATTCCCTACCAAGTCCAATGCTAAGTGTTTCTTATATAGCTTAATGGTTAAGTCTGCCTAGTTTTGAATCTTAGCTCCATCATTTGATTACTGTGTATCATTTTTAAATGCCTGAAGATGCTACTGGAAGACTTACTAATGGTAGCTTAAACAAGGAAAGTGTATTTTTCTTACATTAAAAAAAAAAAAGTCTGGGGGCGCCTGGGTGGTTCAGTCTGTTAAACGTCTGCCTGTGGCTCAGGTCATGATCTCAGGGTCCTGGGATCAAGCCCCACATCCAGCTCCCTGCTCAGCGGGGAGTCTGCTTCTCCCTCTCCCTCTGCCCCTCGTGCTCTCTCCCTCTCAAATAAATAAATAAAATCTTAAAAAAAAAAAAAAGATTATCTCTCCTCCTCTAACAGCTCCTCTCCCCCCACTTGTGCTCACATGCTCTTTAACAACAGCAACAAAATCAATTATATTTCTATACAGTTATAGTAAACATTCCAGAAGTGAAATTAAAATAATTCCATTTACAGTAACATCAAAATGAACAAAATACTTAGGGATAAATTTAACAAAAGAAGTGCAAAACTTTGAAAACTACAAAAAATATTGTTGAAAGAAATTAAGGATCCATTGGGGTGCCTGGGTGGCTCAGTCGTTAAGCATCTGCCTTCTGCTTGGGTCATGATCCCAGGGTTCTGGGATTGAGCCCCGCGTCGGGCTCCCTGCTCATCAGGAAGCCTGCTTCTCCCTCTCCCACTCCCCCTGCTTGTGTTCCCTCTCTCGCTGTGTCTCTGTCAAATAAATAAATAAAATCTTCAAAAAAAAAAAAAATTAAGGATCCAAATAACTGGAAAAACATCCCATGTTCATGGATTGAAGGACTTAATATTTTTAAGACGGTAATAGTTCCCAAATTGATCTACAGATTCAGTATAGTTAATCCCTATCAAAATCCTGGCTGGTTTGTTTGCAGATTTTGACAAGCTGTTACTAAAATTCACATGAAAATTCAAAGGACCCGTATTAGCCAAAACCATCTTGAAAAAGAACAAAATTGAGGACCCACACTTCCCAATTTTAAAGCTTATTAGAAAAGTATGATAGTAAAGACAATGTGGGGGCGCCTGGGTGGCTCAGTTGGTTAAGCGACTGCCTTCAGCTCAGGTCATGATCCTGGAGTCCCCGGATCGAGTCCCGCATCGGGCTCCCTGCTCAGTAGGGAGTCTGCTTCTCCCTCTGACCCTCCCCACTCTCATGCTCTCTCTATCTCATTCTCTCTCTCAAATAAATAAATAAAATCTTTAAAAAAATAAAAAAAATAAAGACAGTGTGGTTTTGGCATAGGATAGGCATGGATCAGTGGAATAGAATCGAGTAGCTAGAAGCCAGCTCTCACATTTAAGGTCAATTTTCAGGGAAAGAATAATCTTTTCAACAAATGGTGCTGGGACACTGTATATCCACGTATGAAAGAATGAAATACCTCACACGACATGCAAATATTAACTCAAAATAGATCAAAGACCTAAATATAAGAGCTAAAACTATAAAACTTGTACAGGAAAACTTGGAGATAAATCTTTGTGAGCTTAGATTTGGCAGTAGTTTCTTAGATATAACATCAAGAGCACAAACAGCCAAAGGAAAAAATAGATAAATTGAACTTTATCAAAAGTAAAAACTTTCATGTTTCAAAGGACACCGTCAAGAAAGCAAAAAGACAGCCCACAGAATGGAGTAAAATATTTGCATATCATCTTGTCTGATAAGGGACTTGTATCTAGAATATATCAAGAACTCTTATAACTCAATAACAAAAAGACAAATCCAGTTAAGAAATATGCAAGGAACCTGAATAGACAGTTCTCCAAAGAAGATATACAGATGGCTAATAAGCACATGAAAAAATGTTTGACATAGTTATCAGAGAAATGCAAATGAAAAACCACAATCAGATACCACTTTATACCCCTAGGTTGGCTGTAATCAAAAAGTCCGGTAATAACAAGTGTTGACAAGGACGTGGAGAAATTGAAGACACTCATACTGCTGGTGGGAATGTAAAAAATGGTGTAGCCACTTTGGAAAAGAGTCTGGTCATTCCTCAAACGTGTTTCTGTCTCAACTTGGCTTATATTGTGTTTGTTTGGTTTTGTTTGGATGTCAGTCCTTATCTTTGCCTGTCAGAATCCTGCTGTCTCACAAGGCCCAACTCAAAATCCCAATTTCCCAACTGCTAGGCTGTGTATCTTTAGGTATTACAAAATTGCCCTTCAGAATGCTTTTACTGATTCCCATGGTTTTAGATCCTTCCCAACACTTGATATTGTCACACTTTAAAATTTTTTTTTTTTAAGATTTTATTTATTTATTTGAGAGAGAGAGAGAAACAGCATGAGAGGGGAGAGGGTCAGAGGGAGAAGCAGGCTCCCTGCTGAGCTGGGAACCTGATGTGGGACTCGATCCCAGGACTCTGGGATCATGACCTGAGCCGAAGGCAGTCGCTTAACCAACTGAGCCACCCAGGCGCCCACACTTTAAAATTTCTGTCAGTCTTGGGACGCCTGAGTGGCTCAGTCGGTTGAGTGTCTGCCTTCGACTCGGGTCATGATCCCAGGGTGCTGGGATCGAGTCCTGGCGTCAGGCTCCTTGCAGGGAGACTGCTTCTCCATCTGCTGCTCCCCTGCTTGTGCTCTCTTACTCTCTGACAAATAAATAAATAAATCTTAAAAAAAAATAAAAAATAAAAAATAAAATTTCTGTCAGTCTGATAGGTGTGAAATGATATTTTATTCCATTTATTTGCATTTTGCTGATAACTAATATGATGGAACATCTTTTCCTTTTCTCCTTTTCCCTAGTCATTTGAGTGATTTCTTCCATGAATCCCATAGTTAGATTCTATTAGCTTTTTATTTTCTTATTGATTAGTACGAGTTCTTTTTTAAGATTTTATTTATTTGAGAGAGAGAGACAGAGATAGTGAGAAGGATAGTGAGCATGAGCTGGGAAGAAAGGGAGAAGCAGGGAGGGGAGGCGCTGAGCAGGGAGACGGACGGACACAGCGCTCCATCCCAGGACCCTGGGATCATGACCTGAGCCGAAAGCAGACGTTTAACTGACTGAGCCACCCAGTTGCCCCTAGTAGGAGTTCTTTATTCAGGATACATTTGTTATAAATATCTTTTCTCACTCTGTACTTGTTTTAACTTTGTCTAAATTTCGGTGAGTTAAATTTATCAACCTTTTGTGGTTTTTCCTTTTGGTTTTATCTAAGAAATACTTTCTAATCCCAAGGTCAAACTATGGTTTGTTTTTTTTTCATAATTGTTTTAAGGTCATTTTATAATATTTAGGTCTTTGGTCTTTCTGGAATTGCAGAAGTATGAGGTGGGGATCTAATTTTTTTTCTTCAGATGGAAAAAACAAGTATTCCACTGTGTTTTACTGAATTTGTGCAAGATTCTTCCCTTCACCAGATCTCTTAAAACAGAATAATAGAATAAAAAAATGAGTTGACCTGGGAGGGAAAGGGATTTATGGACCAAAGAGTCAGTTTACAAAATTTCACCTTGCTCTTTTATTTCTTTTTAGAAGATAAATACAGGGAGGGTGGGAATTATTCACCAAATAATTTGTAAAGTGTTGAGTACCTCCCATCTGCCTTCACATAAAATAAGTAAGTAAGTAAGTAGTAGTAGTAGAAGAAGAAGCCCACTCCTGGAATGGAGATTAAGACAGAATAGGCCGTTTGCTTTCCATTAAAATTTCTCCCATACCCCATACTGGCGAATAGGGAGCTTTACAAACTGTTAGGTTTGTAAAGGAATTTTTCCCCCTCAGGAACAGCACACACTTGGCCTTATGTACTTACCTAAGGAGCAGTTTTATTATTAGCTTTAACATAACTGATTTGTTTTTCTTTTTTTTTTTTTGTGATGGTAGTGTTTTTTGTACTAAAGACATATCAAGTTAAGCCTGCTCTGGCTTTAGCAGCCTTCCTCTTTTAGAGCTCAGCCAGGGTGAATGACCCACACAGGTTGCTGGCTTTTTAACTGTAGGGTAAATTCTCCCTGAAGATGCAACACAAGTCAGAGCACAATTAATCATGATATTTCCCCTTTTTTTGTTACCTCAGAGGGGTTGCCTTAAACTGGGAAGAACAGTACCTTACTTACACCCTTACAATTTCATGGGGCTCACTAGTGGGAGCCTGGGTGGGTAGGCCTTAAATCCAATGTTTAGGCTACCTCAGATTCAAGTCTGGTGGGCAGGTCCAGAGCCAGCACTGCAGAATGCTACCTGCCTAGACTGACCTGCAGTCTCGCCAGGAGAGCACTCTCAAGCAGCTAGGCCTCCCAGCTAGGAAGAAATTCAGATTCAGGCTGTTTTCTGGAGCAAACAGATTCAAGAGTTCATTTAATTTATTTTCTTTCCTTATGCCTATTAAAGAAAGGAAGCAACAAAAAGCCTACAAAACCTGTGGTTAGAATGTTTCCCATCTTGCTTCATGAAGCCTTTCAGCTCATAGCAATAAAAGTGAGGTTTTGCTATCAGGATGGTGTTTTGTAGGCTCTGTCTCGTAAACATGTTTGTTGTTCCCCCTCTCCTCTTTATCCCATTGTTATTGTTTTAGCTTTGCCTTTGGGCTCTTGCAGTAACTTCCTATCTGGTTCCTCCTCTGATCTCACCCACTCTGAACCCCTGTGCACAATTGCTGTTGGAGTAGATAAAACACAAATCTGAAACTCCCAGCTTAAAATCCTCCATTACTGAGTGATAAATTCCATCCCTTAGCCTGGCACTCAAATCCCTTCACAATCTGTTCTCAGTCTACCCTTTATCTTCATTTCTTGTTGCTTTTCCCAACACACTATAAATTCCGACCATACTGAACTACTTGCCATTTCCCTGGTATGGCATACGTTTTCATGCTGTCATGCCTGAAAGGAATATATATTTCTTTGTCTCCACTCCTCCACACCTCTGACAAACTCCTCCCACTCATTGTTCAAGGCCAGTTAAAATGTTTCTTCTTTTGAGAAGCCATTTCCAGCTTTCCCAGACCTGTTCTTCCCTCCCTCCTCAGTGGTTCAACATTCTGATAACACCCTAGCATTCTCTGATTATATGTCATACATATTACCTATAGATTAATATAAGTAACCTGTATTATTTCCCTATTAGACTTTAAGTTCCTATGTAAAGAACCTTACATCTCTGGTTAGCATAGAGTAAGCATTTGCTAGATGTTAACTGTGCTGATGCATAATGATGAAGAAATCTGGCTTAACTCATTTTGGCCTTCACTGACCACCCATCACCAGAATCTTGTTATGTCAATTAATTTTTTTTTTTTTTAAAGTCAGGGGGATAACCTGTCCTCAGAAGAGTGAACAAGACAAGAAGAAAATTGAATTGCTTTAAGGGAAGGTGATTTATAAATTGAAGTCTGGCTTGAAGGTGGGCAACCAGGATGAAGAAGGGTTTGAAGGAATTAAGTCTGTTTGGATTTGGACAAGAGAAAGGCAGGAAGAATAACTGATATCTTCATCTATCTAGAGGATTGCCCAGGAGCACAAGGAATAGACATGGTCTGTGAGGGTAGAACCAGCACCACTAGCTGGGAAACTTTCTAGGGTTAGATACCTTATGAAGCAGATTTTTAGCCAGAGTGAAGAATTTCTTAACTTCCAGAGCTCTCCAGCAGGAGCTTTGACTGCCTGAAGAGGTTCTGTGCATACCATCACTGGAAGAAGGGTGTGCTGGCAGAGGCCATGTGGCCATCTGTGTGGGCCATTAAAAAGGGTATTCCTGTACTGGGTGGCAAATTGGGATTAATCACTTCTTTTTTTTTTTTTTTTTAAAGATTTTATTTATTTATTTGAGAGAGAGAGAATGAGAGAGCGAGCGAGTACATGAGAGGGGGGAGGGTCAGAGGGAGAAGCAGACCCCCTGCCAAGCAGGGAGCCCAATGCGGGACTCGATCCAGGGACTCCAGGATCATGACCTGAGCCGAAGGCAGTCGCTTAACCGACTGAGCCACCCAGGCGCCCGGGATTAATCACTTCTAATACTTCTTCTAACTCTGTAATTCGGTGCCTGTGTGATGCTTTTCAATAACATGAGCATGACCTCTATTAGTATGCAGAGCAGGAATAATAGCTTGTTTGTTTGTTTATGTAACTGAACCATCTTTGACCAAATTGACTCTCCATAGTAATTTTCTGTTTTCACAGATTATGGAGCTGAAACATGGGGAGGGGGTAGTAGGGGGATGGCAGCCAAATCCACAGGTTTATGATGAGTGGAATCATGTTTTGAGGAGAGGTAGGGAAATAATGGTTAAGAATAGACTTTGCCTCGCTCAGGCCTGGGTTATCTCCACTCTTTATTTGCAAGCTGTTTAAGATAAGTCTAAGTTTCAGTATCCTTATCTCTAAAATGGGACTAAGATTTTTCATGGAATTAGTGTGAAGATTAAATTAGATAAAGAAGGCCTGACGTAGTGCTCAGAACATACTACAGATTCCCAAAAATATTCTTCCTTTGGCCCTCTTCTTTTTTTGAGAGAATTAAATTTTTTGCTCGTTTGGGTTTTGGTCACCCTGGCCTTCGGGTGGACCAAAGAATCAACAGTTTTTTTCTTTTTCATCTTGAGCTACAGACCTAAAATGTCTTCTTTGCATAAGTGTCTCCCTGCTCACAAAGGAATAATCCTCTTTGTCTTCCTAAGCCAGGGAGTTAGTCTTCCACTAGCCTTTTGATACTCTTGCTTTCTTACTTCCTAAGGATCAGGTCATTTCAGACATAGTCCTCTGATTTCTCTTAAAAAGTATTTCTAATTTCCATATTAATAAAAAAATAGCTTAACATTTCTTCAGTCCTAATCCTAGTGACAACAAGAAGGGATTAGACTGTATTGACTTCTGTAAAGCAATTAAAATGTATACATCAGAATCCCAGGAAACCTGATCACTACTATAGCTTTTGTGATACAAAGGAGAAAAGCTCATCTGTGTCCATTCATTTTCTTCACTCTTGACCTTCAAAGAATATAGGTACCGAAGGGGCAGACTTCCTTCCAAGGACCAACTCACAGTTATTTGGCAGGTGTGGAAAAAGCATTGGTTTCAGGATTCCCTTTCCAGTTCCACCACTGACTTGCTGAAAAATCTTAGTCAAAAAGACACTTTACCTCTCCAAATCTGTTTCCTTATCTATAAAATGGGGGAAATAACATTAGTGGGTTGTTGTTTTTTTAAGATATTTTTAAGTAATCTTGACACCCATCACGGGGTCCAAACTCACAACCCCAAGATCCAGAGTTGCATGCTCCACTGACTGAGCCAGACACATGTCCCAACATTAGTGTTGTTTTGGGGCTCAAATGAAATCACAGGTATAAAAATATCTTTTGTATGAGCAATGGAAGAAATGTATATGGTGTATTATTTGAACTCAGTATCTTTATCCCTAATGAGCTTTCACAGATCCAGGTAGCCTTGGAGGACCAGGACCTTGAATGCATTCTGCTCCCTTGGGTCTTTGGGAGTCAAAGACCGTGTCTTTGGAGTGTGTTAGGAGGAGACTTTGGCAGGGAATAGCCACACTTTTAAGTGCTCCTGTGGCCTAAGCTTACGTTCTGGTGGTGGGAGGCAGATTGTCTCCCCTAAGCAAGTAAATATACAGTATGTCAGGTGAAGTGCTGTGAGGAAAAACAAAACAGGATAAGAAGCAAAGCAGTTAATGGGAGTTGAGAGTACTATTTCAGAAAGAATGTAAGGTGATCTTTGGACATAGTTCCAGGAAGAAGGAATAGAAAAGGTAAAGGCTGAAAGGGGAAAGTGCTTGACACATGAAGAACAGCAAGGAGGCCAGTGTGGCTGGAGTAGATTAGCATGGGGGCAGATAATCGGAGAGGGTCTGGTTAGAAGAGGTGGCAGAGGCCCAGGTGAGTTGTTAAAAGGATTTCCCTGTGATTGTCATGGGAAGCTACTGGGGGGCTAAAAGAGAGGAGTGTCATGATCTGATTGAATGTTTTAACAGGATCACTCCAGTTGCTGTGGGAAATAGACTGCACAGAATCAAAGGTGGAAGCAGAAAAACCAATTATGAAGCTAGTGCAATAATGTGGAAAGAAAGTGTGTAGGCAATGAGAGATAGTAAGATTCTGAGTATATTCTGAAGGTGAAACTGAAAGGATTTGCTGACGTGGATAGGAGAGAAAGAATAGTGTCAAGGATGACCCTAAGGTCTTTGGCCTGAGGAACTGGAAGAAAGAATTGTCATTTACTGATGCAGAGAAAACTGCAGAGGAACAGGTTTGGAAGGGAGTAGGAGGATAGAAAGTAAAAATTTATTTTTTAATATCATAAGTTTGAAATAATAATAGCTGACTTTTTGAAGTCTTAACTATTTGCCTGGCTCTTAGTGCTTTGGGATCTTAACTAATTTAATACTTATAACAACTTAATTAGGTAAGTAATAGTCCCATTTTACAGATGGGAAAGCTCAAGCACAGAAAGGGTTAAGTAAGTGGCCCAAGATCACATACATAATTAGTGGTGTTGCTGGGATTCAAACCTAAGCCTAGATCTAGCTCCAGAGACCACACTCTTAACCACTCACCATATAGCCTTGATAATCTAGCAAACATCCAAGTGGACATGTTGAATAAGCAGTTAGATACTATATGAGTCAGGAGTTGAGGAGAGAAGTCCCGTCTAGCAGTATGAAACTCAGACATGGTGACAGAACTAGGAAGGTAAGTTAGGGCCATCTGCCATAAAGGGAGACACGGTTATAAGAAGACAAAATTATGAGATCAAGCCAGCAAGACAACCTTTCCCTCAGGTTAGCCCATCAGTCCTGCTTCTTAGAGCCAAGGAGGGTGCAAACCAGGCCACTTATGGATGCCCCCAAAATGCTACCTATCATGCTTTTGCCTGGAATGTCTTTCTTCCCCCTTCTTATCCACATCCAGGAATACCTAGTGCCCAGCATAATCCCTAACAGACAAAAGGCACTAAAAAAATGTGGGTTAATGAAGGCCCTTTCTCTGCCTACTCTCTACCCTTACCATGGCACTTTTCAGGCAGCATTCTAACTATCCACTTACCCATCTTTCTCCTTCATTAGTTGGTGACTCTCTCAAAGCCAGGGACCCTGTTGGATTTGTTTCTCTTGTTTACAGACCTCTCATAGCTCCACAGTACAAACCACCCCCCGGTAATCTCTGCATTGAGTACCTATTTTCTGCCATATCTGTGCTAGGCTTTAGAGATGCCAGCATCATCAGCAACAGAAGCAGCAAGATGAATAATATAAGTTGGGGACAAGGAAACAAAACAAAACCAGGAAAGTTGTAGGGAGGAAGCCTAGCTTACCTTTGATGCCCTTTTTACAGAGGGTGGGGAAGAGATTCTCTACTGGCCACAAAGACCTATTTACCACCACCTTATGTTTGAGAAGCTCAAATGCTTCCTGTCCAGGCTGAGGGGAGGGGTGGGGGGAGTAGGAAGGAGGAACTGACCAAGAACTATTGTGCATAAGCAAATAAGACATAGCTGTGTCTTCAGGGAGCTTACAGCTTGGGGAGCGGGGGCAGGACAGGAAATATAAACATACCAGTAATGTACCGTGTGATAAGTTCTGTAGTTAGGGATGAATGTGTCTTCAAATCTGTTCTGTTCTAAAGGGCAGAAGCTACAGGTAGAGTTAGTGAAGTATGAAAAGTCATTTTCAGACAATCAGAGTAGTCTCACAGTGGAATAGGGGTCTCAGGAAAGGAAGGAGTTCACTCTCTATAGAGATGTAAGGGCTGGGTTGAATGGATCCCATGAGCATGTCACAGAGGAGGCTCTAGCCCCAAATGTGAGGGTGGACCGAGTGGCCTTTAAGGTACATTCTAGCATCAGCAGTCTGTAACCCTGAGTCCTTTCCTTTCTCTTGGCTTGAGGATGTCATTTAAAAATGGAGAGGGTTGGAGGATCAAATAAAGCTCCTACTATTCTGCCATCTTATATCTGCCAAATTCAAGTGAATGAAAAATAAATCTACTTGGAACACTGAAAGAAGATCCTATAATTTCCCCCAAAGTAAAAGGCATCTGAAATGACAAAACGGGGGTATAATTACCCTTGGCCACATAATCTCTCACATGAGGCTGAATATAGATTTCAGCCTCGAGACTGGATCGTTTTGCTTTCCAGGTTAAACCCCTGACTTTTCTTCTTGATAAGCGGCCGACCTCCACAATACTAATCAAAAGACAACAAGTTGTGGCACCTGGGTGGCTCAGTCTTTAAACGTTTGCCTTCGGTTCAGGTCATGATCCCGGGGTCCTGGGATCGAGCCCTGCATCAGGCTCCCTGCACAGTGGGAAGCCTGCTTCTCCCTCTCCCACTCCCCGTTTTTGTTCCCTCTGTCGCTGTGTCTCTCTCTGTCAAATAAATAAAATCTTAAAAAAAAAAAAAAAGACAACAAGTTGTCCACCTTGGTTCTGAAATCAGAAAATGATTGGGGGGTTAAGTGAGATGAATTTTCTTTGGAGTTGGAAAGGATTTAGGGAAAGGCATATTAACAAAGATACATTATTAAAGTGCAATATTTACAAATCCCAAAGAAGCTTTTAGGGATTTAGAGATTTAATCTTTGACTTTTAAAATCAGCTTTCCATTGTCAGTCAAAATACCAATGAACATTAAAAAGCTGCAGGGAGCAATGAGACAGGCACTTACCTACTGCTAGTGCAAGTACAAATTGATAGTCTTATCTAGGAAGCAGTTTGGCAAAGTAGGTGAAAACTCCTAGCATGCCACTTCTCTTCACTTCTGCTGATTTTACCCTGTTCTGAGGCCCATTATCTATTGCCAGGAGTTTGCAATAGACTCCTAACTGGTCTCTGCTTCTCTACCCTGCCCCCATTATAGTCTATTTTCTTTTCTTTTTTTTAAGATTGTATTTATTTGAGGGCGCCTGGGTGGCTCAGTTGGTTAAGCGACTGCCTTCGGCTCAGGTCATGATCCCAGGGTCCTGGGATCGAGTCCCACATCGGGCTCCCTGCTCGGCGGGAGGCCTGCTTCTTCCTCTCCCACTCCCCCTGCTTGTGTTCCTGCTCTCGCTGTCTCTGTCTCTGTCAAATAAATAAATAAAATCTTTAAAAAAAAAAAAAAAAAGATTGTATTTATTTGAGAGAGAGAGTGAGAGAGAGCAGGAGCAGGGGGAGTGGCAGAGGGAGAAGTAGGCTTCCCGCTGAGCAGGGAGCCCAATGCAGGGCTTGATCCCAGGACCCCAGGATCACAACCCAAGCTGAAGGCAGACGCTTAACCGACTGAGCCACCCAGGGGTCCCTGTAGTCTGTTTTCAACACAGTAATCAGAGTGACCCTTTTCAGACGAAAGTCCGATCATGTTATTCTTCTGCTCAGCCCCTGTGATTGCTTCTCATTTCACTCAGAATGAAAGTGAAGTCCTTTCAGTAGGACTATAAGGCCCTCTGTGAACTGACCGGCCCTTTCTCTCTCTGACTTCCTCTACTACGACTGTCCCCCTCATTTGTTCCCTTAGCCATACTGGCCCCTTTGCTGTTCCTCAGACACATCCCATAGGCTTTCCACTTAGGGGCTTTGTACTGTTTCCTTCGAGTCTTTGTGAAAATCTTACCTTCTTGGGGCGCCTGGGTGGCTCAGATGGTTAAGCGTCTGCTTTCGGCTCGGGTCATGATCCCAGGGTCCTGGGATCGAGTCCCGCATCGGGCTCCCTGCTCGGCGGGGAGCCTGCTTCTCCCTCTCCCTCTGCCTCTGCCTCTCTCTCTCTCTCTCTCTCCCTGTCTCTCATGAATAAATAAATAAAAAAAATTTAAAAAAAAATCTTACCTTCTCAATGTGTCTTATATTGGTTACCCTATTCAATATTGCAGTGCCCTCCCTTCAGCACTCTGACACTTCTGACACCCTCTGGCCTGCCCTTTATCTCTTTTCCATAGCACTGTAGACTGTGTTTATTCATATTTACTACTTACCCACTGCCTTCTCCCACCCTTCAAAAATATAAGCTCCGCAAGTACAGGTTTCATGGTGTCTGGCACAGAGTCGATACTCAAATATTTGTTGAATGGATGAGCTTTAAAAATAGCACTATCTTTTGACCTAGAAATCTCACTTCTAGACTCGTTCCTAAAGTAGAGATGTAGCCAAAGATTTATTTAGGTTGTTCTCATAGCTGTATTTATTATAGTGAAAAATTTCAAACAACCTAAAACAGAGTAATGGTTAAATGATTTGATCTATCTACATAATGGAATATTATAAAGATATTTAAAATAATGTTTTGAAGAATATGTAATTATATGGGAAAATGCGTATAATGTTAAAGTGAAAGAAGCTAGGATGCCTGGGTGGCTCAGTCGGTTAAGTGATTTCAGCTCAGGTCCTGAACTCAGGGTTGTGAGATTGAGCCCTGTGTTGGGCTCTGTACTGGGCGTGGAGCCTGCTTAAGATTGTCTCTTTCAAAAGGGGAACCCTCTTACAGTGTTGGTGGGAATGCAAACTGGTGCAGCCATTCTGGAGAACATTATGGAGGTTCCTCAAAAAGTTAAAAATAGAACTGCCCAATAATCCAGCAATTGCGCTACTAGGTATTTACCCAAAGGATACAAAAATACAGATTCAAGGGGCACCTGGGTGGCTTAGTTGGTTAAGCGTCTGCCTTCAGCTCAGGTCATGATCCCAGGGTCCTGGGATCGAACCCTATGTTGGGCTCCCTGCTGAGTGGGGAGCCTGCTTCTCCCTCTCCCTCTGAAGCTCCCCCTGCTTGTGCTCATGTGTGCTCTCTCTGTCAAATAAATAAGTTTAAAAACAAAAACAAAAATACAGATTCAAAGGGGTGCATGTACCCCGATGTTTATAGCAGCATTATCAACAATAGCCAAACTATGGAGAGGCCCAGAGGTCCATCAACTGATGAATGGATAAAGATGATGTGGTATATATGTACAATGGAATATCACTCAGCTATCAAAAAATCTTGCCATTTGCAATGATGAGAATGGAGCTAGAGTGTATTATGCTAAGTGAAGTAAGTCAGAGATACACAAATACCATATGATCTCACTCACGTGGAATTTAAGAAAGAAAACAGATGAACATATGGGAAGGGGAGGGGAAAAAAGAGAGGGGGAAATAAACCATAAGAGACTTTAAGATTCTATTTATTTATTTGAGAGAGAGAGAGCAAGAGAGAGAAAGCATGAGGGGGGGAAGGTCAGAGGGAGAAGCAGACTCCCCGCTGAGCGGGGAGCCTGATGCAGGACTTGATCCCAGGACTCCGGGATCATGACCTGAGCCGAAGGCAGACGCTTCACTAACTCAGCCACCCAGGTGCCTCCATAAGAGACTCTTAAAGATTGAAAACGAACTGAGGGTTGATGGAGGGAGGTGGGTGGGGGATGGGCTAGATGGAAGAAAGGTATTAAGGAGGGCACTTGTGATGAGCACTGGGTTGTATTATGTTAAGTGAATAATCACTTAATTCTACTCCTGAAACCAATATTGTACTGTATGTTAAGTAAGTAAAATTTAATTTAAAAATTTAAATTAAAAAAAAGTTTCTCCCTCTGCCCATCCCCCTCCCCCCTCTTCAAAACAAATGTGCAAGAAGCTAGACACAAAAATATGATTCGATTTATATAAAATATCTAGAATAGGCAAATTCATAGAAACAAAGTAGATTAGAGGTTAATAGGGGCTATGGAGAGAGAGAATGGGATGTTACTGCTTACTGGGTACAGAATTTGGAGTGATTAAAAAGTCTTAGTAACAGATAGTGGGGATAGTTGTAAAACATTTTGAACACAATGCCACTGAATTAATCATACACTTAATATGGTTAAAATCACAGATTTTATGTTCTATGTATTTTGTCCCAGTAAGAATTAAAAAAAAAAAATGAGGCTCCCCACTGACTAAGTTCATAGAGCATGTGACTCTTGATCTTGGGGTCATGACTTCGAGCCCCACACTGGGGAGTAGATTGTACTTTAAAAAAAAATCCTTTAAACAATTAAAAAAAAAAACAGAACCCTATATATAATATGCAGTGGCAGGCTGGATCTGGCTTGTGGGCTAGAGAGCCAGTTGTGAGCATCTTTTCCCAACTATTCCTTTTGACATTGGTAGCTTGAAATTGGCCATGGTGGGAGTTATTTATATCATGGAACTTGGCAAATGCTACACATAGAGCTCCACTTCAATCCCCTCAAGCCAGATGTTAAATATTTACCAGAACACCACTGAATATATGTGTATAAAAATGTGTAGAGGGCGCCTGAGTGGCTCAGTCAGTTAAGAGTCTGCCTTCGGCTCAGGTCATGATCCTGGGCTCCTGGGATTGAGCCCCGCATTGGGCTCCCTGCTCAGCAAGGGAGCTTGCTTCTCCCTCTCCCTCTGCCCCTGCACATGTGCTCTCTCTCTTGCTCACTCTGTCTCTCAAATAAATAAATAAAATCTTTAAAAAGTGTAGAAAACTATCTGGAAGGATAGCTGTTACTACCCCTGGGGAGTAAAGTGGTGTTGCAGCAGGAATGTGAGAGTAAACTTAGACTTTTTATCATGTACACTTCTGTGGTGTTTCAATTTTTTTTTACAGTGAGTATATAGACATATAGTTCTTATACTGCTTTTAAATAAATAGAAAAAGAAAAAAGAAAAATCTGCATATGTTGAGATTGTGGTATTCGTGACTTTTCTCATAGAGGCTAAAAGCTGGTCACATGTACTGTCTGGAAGGGCCCACAAAGAGGCTGAAGGCCAAGCCTGGGACTTGGATTCTGTTTCCTTTTCTTCTTGCCTAACTAATTGGGGCTTTTTTGTCTCTTCATAGGTTACCCTACAGCCTACCCGGCAGCAGCCCCTGCCTACAATCCCAGCCTGTACCCCACCAATAGCCCCAGTTATGCTCCAGGTAAGGAGAAAGTGGAGACCAGCAGTGATGCCTGGGGTGGGAGGTGGGCTCTGTTTGAAAAAACAAACCCTCGTGCTGGCCTTTCCCTGTCCTTAATTGCTCTGGACTCAGTCTGTCCAAGCTGGGAGTCCCAGCTAGGAGTCCCCTCTGGGAACTGAGGCAGTTCAGACTCAGGGTTGGGGTGGGAATAGAATCTCCTCCATTCTCTTTGGGACTTAAGGTTGGCCCATCTCTTCTCTCCTGGCGTATCTGAGACATGCATCCTCCTCACAGAACCTTTTCTGCTCTCCCAAACAATGTCCAAATCCATTCTTTGCTCAGTTTCCCCTAAGGCTGCCATTGAGACACACAAAGACACAAACACACACTCACCAGACTTCCTGGATGTGGATTTGGAAGAGAGTGAGAGACTTGCCACCAGACGATAAAGAGCTGGTTTTCAAGCTGAGGCAAGGAACCTGTTTTTCAAAAACAACAAAGGCCCAGCACTCCTTGGATAGAGATTGAAATAGCTTTGAAAATGTTGAAAAAGTTTGTTCTAGTTTGGGCTAGGAGCAGTGCAGAGGTCTTACCACTGATACTAACCCTCACAATTAATGGGTTCTCTAACATTCAAGGGGCTGGAGAAAGAGTATGGATGCTGCCTTTAGAAAGTCCTGGGTTTGAATCCTGATTACTCAACTCACTAGTTGTGAGGCCTTGGACAAGATACCTCATCTCTCAGAGAATCTCAGAGAAATGTGTTACTTATCTCAGGGGTGTAGATGTTTGTTTTGTTTTTAAATATTTATTTGATAGAGAGACAGCGAGAGGGGGAACACAAGCAGGGGGAGTGGGAGAGGGAGAAGCAGGCTTCCCGCGGAGCAGGGAGCCCGATGTGGGGCTCGATCCCAGGACCCTGGGATCATGACCTGAGCCGAAGGCAGACGCTTAACGACTGAGCCACCCAGGTGCCTCTGTAGATGGTTTTATACAAGTTCCTCTTCATTTACTCAACAAGTATTTATTTGTTGAATGTCCTGCACACTAGAATAGAGAAAAAGAGTCATCTTTGCCTAAAATAACTAATAGTTCGTTTGGTAGTTGGCATTTAAACAAATTTATAGTTGTGTGATGAGTATTGTGAAGGGAATACATGTAGGAAGAGAGGAAGCAGAGGAGAGAACAACAGTCTGCCTGCGGTTGAAAGTGTACAGGAGGCTTCACAGAGGGCCTAGCAATAGAGACCTGAGGGAGAAGCAGGAGGCATTCTTTTAAGCACACAAAGGAAGAGTTGGGCATTCTAGACAGAGTAGAGCCTGGGCAAAGGGACAGCATTGTGAGGATATGACAACTGAGGAACCTAGAAGTAGTGAGAATGGTTGAAGCACACTGGGGGGGTGGAGATAATAGATGAATCTGAACTACAGATGTCCAAGGGCAAGATGTGGAAAGGCCTTGAATGCCATGATAACATCCACTTTCTTGTTTAGTAATGATTATTCTAAAGTTAGAAAGCCTAAAAAGATCTTAGAGACCCTCCAGTTCAACCCCTTCTCATGACTTGGGAGATCCAGAGACAAGCAGTGTTTTGTCTAAGTTACCCAGTGAATCAGCTCTAGCATATGGACTGGAACCTTTGGCAGATCTGGGCCAATCTAGCACTCATCCTACCATCATTCCCTTTCTTCTAGAATATTTATTTAAATGAGAGAAGAACATGGGCTATGTCAGAAGACCTGGATTTGAGTTTTCACTGTCACTTCTTAAAGTAGCAACCTTAAATCACCTGACCTCTGAACCTCAGTTACTTCATTCTGAAGTAGGGATCATTTTGTAATCGTACACACATGCACACACATACTATGAACCCCCTCTTTTTTGGGAGACAAGAACTATTTTATGCAAATAAGTGATGTTAACCCCTAAAGTGCTTACATAGCTGTGTCATTCCACAGACATTAATTTTGGCCCTGCAATGCCCAGGGCACTCTGGAACACACTGGATATTATTCAAAGTTGAGGACGCTAAAGCCATTGCCCTCAGAGCTTGTGAGGGTAGCAGTGACCCACAGGTTAAAAAAATCTATCTGAGCATTAACAGTTTATTCTATATTCACTTTTAATCAATAAGATATATATTTCCAAAAAATGTATAATATGAGGCAGAAACAATAAAAGCTGCAGAAATTAACTCTGATGAAAGATTTAATCAAATTTGGGCGCCTGGGTGGCTCAGTTGGTTAAGCGACTGCCTTCGGCTCAGGTCGTGATCCTGGAGTCCCGGGATCGAGTCCCACATCGGGCTCCATGCTCGGCAGGGAGTCTGCTTCTCCCTCTGACCCTCCCCGCTCTCATGTGCTCTCTCATTCTCTCTCTCTCAAATAAATAAATAAAATCTTTAAAAAAAAAAAAAAGATTTAATCAAATTTGATAAGTTCTGTCTTAAAAACTACAGTGGTTTTCATTATCAAGTATCTCACAATATAGAAATGATTTAAATCTAAATGCTGTGAGATCTGTGAATTGGCTTGGTGAACTCCGTGGTCTAAAACAAAATGAGGCGAGTGGTTGCAGAAGGTCAGCTAAGGTGAGGAACGAAGAAGCTGTGTTGTCTGTATAGTCAGGAGGCTGCCAGGGACGTGTGGAAGCAGAGTCAATGAGATGGTGAGGCTGGGCACGAAGATGGGGAGTTACCAGAGAGGGCCTGTTCTTACAAGAGGCTTGGCTACGAGGGCAAGGAGAACAAGGGGAGGTGGGATTAAAGGAGGCATTTTTTAGATATGAGCATGCTTAAATAAGTGTTGATGGGTAGGAGCAAGTGGGGAGGACAAGTCAGAGATGCAGGACGAGGGGTGCCAGAAGGAGCCAGGCCTTCAAGGAGGCTTTGGTGAGGTGTGAAATCTAGAGTTCTGTTCTCTTCTTTGTTTTGAGGAGCAGGGGGAATGGAGTGCCTCACATAGGAGCACAACTCTTCCTCTCAGACTAAGGAAAGGGTCATGGACAGATCTGCTTAGAGTAAATTGCCCAGTGGAAAGTGGAGAGGTCTTGTCTAATGATTTTGATTTGCTGAGAGAGAGGTGAGCAAGAACAGAGGGAGCGTTCTTAAGGAGAGAGGTCAAGGTGTGAAAGCCTTAGTGGAAGGGGAAGGTAACACAGCTGTGTAACAGGAGGTCCCCCTGAGGGTGGAGGCCGTGAATTCAAGGCTCTGATTTCCAGCACTGGGACATGGTCTCATAATGTTCAGAACTTATGGTGATGGTTTGTGGAATTGTTTGAGGATTAGTTTGGCAAGAAAGTGGAAGGACAGAGAATAAAAATAAATAGGTGATATTTGTTGAATGGTTCTCCATGTGCCAGGGACTATTTTAAGCTTTTTATGGATATTGACTTGTTTTCTATCACAACAAAGCTTTGAAAGTCATTACTATTGTTATTCCCATTTTCCAGGTGGGAAAACTAAAATTTAGAGAAGTTGGGAACCAGCCCAAAGATCCAAACCCAGGCATCCTGCTATGTGTTCTGCAGTTGATCAGAGAGAAATTAAGGAGTTAAACTAGAGCAACTAGACTAGGGAGAGCAGACAGGAGGAGCCTGGGACTGTGGAATAAGGAGATGAGATTGGAAAGCTCCTGGCATGTGTAAAGTAGTAATAAAGCTTTAGTTTTAAGACATAAAATATCAGCCCTCACCTAACTTGATCTTCCCCAGTTTTGTGTTTTCAAAAGTTCAACATATTTGTAAGCTATGACTGCAGCAACCTGACCATTTCCTTAGAAACCCATACACTATAGAGGGTGGTGTTAACACATTGTGCTGGAAAGCCCCAAACTAGACATTGAAAGGACTGGGGTTACAGCCCTAACTCTTCTACTGATTTTGATGTGACCTTGAGCAGATCCCTTTCCTTTGGAGTTAGACACACACACACACACACACTCACACACTCACGTACGCATGCACGCACGCCCAGCTGGTCTCTTTCATATTTTGGGAGGCCAGCCTCAGCATTCACCAGCTCTCCTGACTGCTGTAGGGGAGTCCTGCTGAGGAAGGGCTGGCTCAAGGACAGAGAGGGCAGTGTAGGTTCCTCTCAGCTTCCGGCCAGAATCAGCTATTAGTGATGCCGGGAGATGCTTGCAGGGTAGAAGCCTGCAACGGAGCCAGGCTCTTGGGCTTAAATTTCTCTCAGCTTCTTCAGGAGGCCAAGAAGTTGCTTTAAAGAGAGCTATTTTTAGCAGCTCTGAGTACTCTAAGATGTCATCTGTTCAGGATGCAGGGAAGCATTTCACTCTGTCATTGGTTCTGAAAGCGGTGTGGGTACTTGGAGCTTTTTTCCCCAAGCCCTTAATGACTTCAGGGATCTTATTTAAGAACTGTTTGGCCCTGCAGGAGGCAGGAGCCAACTGAGACTTGTTTTCAGAATCTGGAAACCAAAGGATGTATCACATTATTGGTAATCTGACTTGAAAATGAAAGGATAAACAGAATAACTAATATAGATAGAAATGAAATACCTCGTCACAAGAGGTCTGTTTATAAATCATTCATCTACTGTCTCACTTGATTTCATTGCAACTTTATAAAGTACAAATATATTGTTCCTATTTTGCATATGACAAACCTGAGGAAAGGCAAGGGAAAGGAATATGTGTTTTCTGAATACCTGCCATGTTCCAGGCACTGTGTAAGGCATGTCACAAATGTTCTTACTTTAGTCTTGTGTGAGTTGAATCTTCCTACTTCCAGTTTTGCTCAGAGGTTAAATAACTTGTCCAGAGTTGCACAGCTAAAAAACAGTGGAGCTGGAATTCAAACCCAGTCTGTCTGACCCCACAGCCTGTGCTCCTTCTAAAGCACCACAGTCTCCCAGAGGTTTCAAGTGAAGTATCCCTGCATTGGTCCTAGCCCTCTGGGGCTTTATGGAGAGTTCTTCAGAGGCCAAAGGTGATGATTTTGTCCCTGAACCTTACTTCTTCCTCTGGTACATAAAGCCTCCGTCATGTGTGAAGTCCCTCTGCTATGCAAAGAGCACTAACTTGGGTCAGCTACCTGGAAGATGTCATGGCATCAAGGAGGTGCTTCTCCTCAATGAATGGGCTTTCCTGGATGGCAAGTCTGTCATTCCTTCCAGGGTAGAGGCACTTCACACCCTCTGCATTCACTGTTTCTTATGTCGCCCGGGAGAAACTGCTATCTTGAGACATTCTGTTTTTGTAACTGCGATGTGTACTACTTTGCACAAATTCTTAGTGGTAATTTCAACTAACATTTCTATCCAACAGAGTTTCAGTTCCTGCATTCAGCTTATGGTAGGAGAGCTATTTTTCCTCATCTGTATTATGGCCTATGAATGTGTTATCTCGTAACAACGGTAGATCCCCTCTCCTTCCCTCCCCAAATCCCATCCCTTAGGCTTGGGCTCCCCCAGGTGGCTCAGCAGCAGTTCCTAAAGCATGCAGGAACATGTCTGATGGTGCAAAATCATGGGTTGGAGACACACATCAACCGTCCCCTAGGGCAGCAATGAAGGATCATGGCACTAAAAGGCGTCTTTCCCCTTCCTCACCTCCGGTGTCCTGTCTGACCTAGGTCAGAAACTGTCATCCTAACCTGATTGCTGAATTCAAACAATCCAGTGAACAAAATTCTTCAGCCTGTATGGCTCCTCTCTTGGCTTTGTGGCAGCCCCTGTGGAGGAGTACTTGGATTACGCCTGTAAGAACCCGAAAAACAGTCTGCCCCAGGATCAGATTTTCCATCTCCACTGGCAGTCTGACATGTTTGAAGACCTGGTTGACTTTAGATACAGTCTGTTCCCTTAGCCCGGATCTTGAGCTCTGGCTCATTTTCAGGGCATTTTCCTGGATGGTGAGAGGTGAGGGCCAAGTGTGCTAAGTAAGTGAGGTCCCATGGGCAGTGTGGACTCCAGGCCCAAGGCACCACGGGAACTTCTGGGCACCTGTGAGGGTCCCAGCAGTGTAACTGGACTAGGTCCTTTTTGTCACAGACAGTAAGGGACCATGGGAGGGATTTGCCACTTTCACTACCCTCACCTGGGCTGCTCAGGACAATGTTTTCATTAAAATCTCTGTACACTTTCTCAACTTTTAACCTTGAGTTATTTGGATGTTGAATATTGAATTTGTGTGTGGCGCATCTTTCAGGAGATGAGCTGTGAAAATTTCTCCTTGCTGCTGCTGTGGGCTGTGTGATCTTGGGCAATTTGCTAATGTCTCCAGACCATAGGTAGTGTTTTATTCCAGATGATCTCTTAGGTCCCTTTAAATGTTAACAGCCTATCCTCTTATGTATTATTTTAATTTTTGCTAGTCACAGACCTGTTTCTCATTTTTTGTTTGCCTCAGGATATATGCACTTGGACAGAAGACTCCATAAAAAGTGAGAGAAGCTCTCATGCTTCCTTACCCCTCTAGTTACAGCATCTGAAATAGAAATACTAAAAAGTATGTGTAGAGCTCTTCTCTTCACAAAATGCTTTGTGCCAGACCCTACACTGGCCCTTTAAAGATAAAGACCATAAGACAAGATCCCTATTCTAAAGGAGCTCACAGTTTAGTCGGGGAGACACACAAGCCCCAGCAAGGGGCTTCTAAGAATCACAGAAATTGGGCTAGCGAACCATATGGGATATATGTAGGGACTGTGGTCAAAGGGTGGGAAAAGAAAAGACTTCATAGTAGAGGCAAGTTCATGATTGGTGGATTAATAAATTTTTACCAGGTAGCATTTGGGGAAAGACATACCAGGAAGAGTGAACAGTGTGAGCAAAAATACACAGATGTGACTGTGACACTCCTTGGCATAACCTGGGAATGATAGTTTGTGTGGCTGTAGTGTAGGGTTGGAGAGTGAGAACAGTGAGAGTCTAGAGAGATCACAGGGCTAGATCATGAGGGGCTTTGAATGCTGTACAAGAAGTTCAGCCTTAGCCTGTAGGCAGTGGAGAACCATCAAATGTTTTTAAGATTTTGTGATTAAGTTTGGGTCTTAGAAATATCTCTTGATTGCAGTTTGGAGATTGGAGTTGGCAGGTTTAAAAACAGAATGATGAGGAAGCTGTTGCTGTAGATCAGTTAAGAGATGATGAGAACTTAAATTAGAGCTGTCCATAACTATGGGGATGGAAGATGAGCAGATGCCAAAATTAGAAACTCTCAGACTGGATGACACTTCACTTTTGATTCTCACATGAACAAGTATGAAGCAGTCAGGGAGAGAGTATTACTGCTATGTTAGGAGACAACAGAACTGAAGCTTAGGAAGGTTAGGTGACTTGCCCAAGATCCCCCAGCTAATAAGTGGCACAGCCCAGGTTAGAACTCAGATTTCTTGACTTACTGCATTATTCAGGATGATGGTCCCTTGCTGCCTCTCCTCCTTGTAAGTGTGCTTAACAGATTGTTCCAAGTGTCAGAGGGCGAGAGGGCCCCGTATCCCAGGAAGTGAACAACCCAGCACCTGGATGTGGGCAGCATGCTGTGACTGGGCCATGGCCCTTCACTGCCAAGGGTTCTGTCTCTGTCTCTCTCTCCTTTGTGAATTGAGGAATAACACATATACAGTAGTACATAAAGTGTACTAGTCTCAAATGTACAGCTCAGTAATATTCGATATATGTATACACTTGTATTTAACTACCACCCAGTTCAAAATATAGAACATTTCTAAAAGTTGGTACCTTCCATGGTACCCAAGAGCAGGCATGCCTGCCAGAGCAGCCTCCTCTCTTACTATGCCTCCAAAGTTTCCGTTGGATTGTCTTCCCCACAACTGAGCTCTGAATTGCTACCACCAACAGAATGGATTACTTTAGAATTGTACATGGAAGACGAAGATCATATGGTACAACCAACCAATGAGGAAGTCAGGTTGACAGCTAATATTTGTTGGTTTTCCTGGTCTTCATATTTGTCCAATTATTTAAATTATTAAGTATTAAAATATAGAGAGAAATGGAGAAAATACTAGTATTTGTTTTCTTTTTCAATGAAACCAGAAGAAAATATGCACGTCTTCAAGAACATACGTAGTTTAGTTCACTCACTTAGATAAGACATAATCAAAGGCACAGTCGCACTTGCTTCTTTCCTGGTTAATCGGGAATGTTATTTTATTGTGTGTAATGCTGTCTTGTTCACTCTCTGGTTGGCGTGTGGCTGTGTTGCATCCCCAGCTGGCCCATGAATACCTTGTGTGCAGTGACCATGACCCACGTGTGTTCCTGTCCACCGTGGCACTCCCCTCAGTGCTGAGTGCAGTGTAGGCTTCAGTTACTCTTTGGTTAATTTTGATTTACTTTGTCATGCAGTCCTTCGGACTAATGTCAGACTTTTGGCTTATGATGAAAATTATGGTAAATTATGCACCACTTGGGGAAAAAACTGGACTGGAACAGGACACCCAAATTCTCTGTGGCTAAATTCAGGCCTCCTGCTTCCTTATGGAGTCCCTATGGGGTCTTGAGGACATGTGACTTCTCAGAACTACATGTTTTACTTTTTAGGGAGTTGTTTTGAGTGACCAGGGCTTCCCAGCCACATTGAGTGGCAGGTTCTAAATTTGGGGACATCTTGATAAGAGGTTTCAATACTAATTGGATCCTTTATTAATCCCAACTCCCCTCCCCCATGCCGGGGAAAGGAAACCTTAAGATAATTGTTTAAAACTGACTGCCCTCCTCCAGGTTGTCCGTCCGCAGAGCCATGTCTTGATCCAGCAAAGGCTTTGGACTCTGCATGGAATTCTGCTGGATCTCCATTTCTTCTGCCAGAATTCTCCTTTTAGTGTCACTTTCCTGCCCATGATTTCCTTCTCATTTCTCGGCATCTGCTGTATATATTGCGGGCCATTAATGCAAGTGCAGTGTCAGCCCAGAATAGCTACACTTCTGGCCTTAGTTCGGCAAAACAACAGAGTCCTTGACCTCCTCCTCTGGCCCCAGTACTTCCGTGACAGTACTTCCCCAGTACTACCTGTTACCCGGTTGGGCAGAGGGGTTATGGGATCTCTCTGGAGGTGGACTGCCCTTGCCTTGGTGGAATTAGGGTGTATAGGCATACTTCTCATGCCACCCTGCTTTACCTTAGCCCCTCATTAAAACATTTCAAGTGTATACAGCTGTTACCAGTGTAGCCCCCCGTCCTGCTAATGTTCTTTAAAACCCCTCATGTCCAAGATCTTATCTGAGTGCAAAAGATACTCTTAAAATTATTCTTCCTACTCTAAGAAATTTGGGTCAAAAATGGTTTCTCCTCTAGGAGAAAGTATATCAAGAGAAATCTCTAAGAAGTTAGGCATTTTCCCCCCTTTGAAACCCTCTTTCCTCTCTCCTTTCCCACAGGATACCATGAAGGTAAGTTTTTTGAGTCATTCCCCACTTCTAGATCCATATGAAGCATCATCCTTCAAATTTCTCAAGCTGAGCTTCAGGTCAGCCTGGGAAGTCTCTGAAGATTTCTTTCAAACTGGGCCGCATCTCTGTTTTACACCTGCCCCACGTTTGACATAGAATTTCTTATTGGCCCAGCAGATCCTCTCTCATTCATGAGGGGACATCTCAAGTGGGGCACCAAGCAGCACCTCCCCAGGAGGTATAAAAGGTGTGTAAGAGGTTTATCTGTCTGGCCTTAGCTGGGTGTAGAGGAGAAGGAGTGGGAAGTGCCCCACTGGACAACCTGTGCCTTCTGAACTGCCAGAGCTCAGTCCCTTCAGAAGAGATGACAGTCCAGCAACGTTCATATCACGTGGTAACTCTTTTGAGGTCTCTCTTTGAGAACAACTTATTAAATACCGCCCCCCAGGTGAGATTTCAGGCATAAAAAATGAGTACTCAGTTGATCTGGCCCAGTACACAGTCAGAGGCTCCCAAGTTGCTACATATTAAGAAAGCGGCTAAGGAATATCCCAGAGCCTTAGGCCAGAATGTCAGGCAGTAGGAGGTGGGATTCATAAGCATCTTCATGGTTTTTGGTAGTGGGTAGAAAATCCTGGCTCTCTTAGGCTAAGCTCAGATTTCCTTGGTTTCAGATCATTCGGAAGCTCACTTCAGCACTCCTCCCAACCCACTCACCCATCTCAGAAGGGCTGAACCATCCTGTGTGTCTGAACAGGGCCCCTTGGGTTATATGTTTCCATCCAGCACAAGACCCTTGCTTTGTGTCTGTGATTGTGGTGCCCACTTCTTATTTCTGCCTAATGCCATTCTTGTGTCTTCCCTTAAGCAACTCTGCTGATGAAACAGGCCTGGCCACAGAACTCGTCTTCCTGTGGTACTGAAGGCACCTTCCACCTCCCAGTGGACACCGGGACCGAGAACCGAACTTACCAAGCATCCTCTGCGGCTTTCAGTAAATACAGCCTGTCTCCTCCTTTCTTTGTGCCCCTTGGTTGGGACTGATTTGTCTCTTAGGAAGAAAGGAAAAGGAACTTTTACAACTGACATTATAAGACACTGTTTTTTTTTTTTAATTTTATTATGTTAATCACCATACATTACATCATTAGTTTTGATGTAGTGTTCCATGATTCATCACCAGGTTAACCCATCCCCCTACCCCCCTCCCCTCTAGAATCCCCAGCTTGTTTCTCAGAGTCCATAGTCTGACGTGGTTCGTATAAGACACTGTTTTAAGAGGTTCTCCTACTCACACAAAAAATTGACCTTCCTCATCCAGAAAAGGTCATCCTCTTTGATCATGTACCCAGCTTTGGGGAGACACAAAGCAGTGAGGGAGGGGGGAGGAAGTATGCACCTGGCCAGCAAGTATGATTAGGAAGAGCTGGTACTGCATTTCAAAGGAAAGAACAGAGGGCACCTTTGAAGGCCAGCGGACCCTGGGACAGCGAAGACTCCTCCAGCTAGCACAGGGTTTCTCAGCCTTGCCACTATGGACATCTCGACCAGATGCTTTGTTGTGGGGGGCCAACTTGTACATTGTAGGATGCTTAGCAGAATCCCTGGCCTCAGCTCCCTGGATGCCAGCAAACCCTCATTACGGCAACTAAAAATATCTCTAAACATTTCTAAAGATCTCCTGGGGAGGCAGAACTGCCCTCCACGTGAGAAACACTCCCCTAGCGGAAGCTACACTGTGAGAGCAAGGTGTGTACATGGAGTCCTCAGGGAAGACAGAAACTATCTGTCCAGTCAGATTGCTTACATTCATCTTGAGGTTCAGTGGGGTGACTAATAGTTTCACCTTCACACCTGATTTTTAATACAAGAACGCTCCCCTGGGTAAAATGAGGACCGGTGTTTAGAAATTATTGAGTGGCACTTGGACTCCATAAGAAGACTTTGTGCCTTGTTGGAGCTGTCCAAAAGAGGTGTGGCTGGCTTTGGATGGAGGGGGGTGCTTATTTCTTAAATTGTACCAGCAGGGGCTTGACGTACCCTTGGAGGGAGGCTGCAGACTAAGCCTGATAGTCTGTGGTTCAGTAAATTATTACTCTATTAAATAGATTAGAAGAAAATGCTGCATTTTTTTTCTTTTCTTTAAAATACCCATGTTATTTTCTCTTTAGTTACCATTGCCCCTAGATGTTAACATCAACTTACATTTAAACAACATAACTCTCACCTGTTAGAGGATTTGCTTTCATAATCACCCTCTCATTTAATCTACACTAGAGTCCTATTATTATGGTGGATTTTCATTCAAGTTTGAAAGCTGAGGCTCAGGAAAGTAATGTGTCCAGTGCCATCCAAGTAGCAAGCAGCACAACTAAAAAATGATGATATCACTCAGGTTAAGTTTCAGGTTAAATTTACTGACCTTTTTCATGAGATTAATTTTATTTGTTCAGAGAGGGATGGCAGTAGTAGGGTGTTTTTCCAGGTACCTCAGGTGGAATTGAATGAACATATAGGTAAACAGGCTTATACATACATATTTTCTCTTAAATCCACACATATGGTCATAGATGTATATAGACACACCTACTCTAGTGGAACAGAAAGAGGCCTGGAACGGAAACCAAAAGAGTTGGATTCTAGACGTGGTTCTGTGTAACCTTGGATAATTTATGTCCATGGTTTGGACCTAGGTTTTTCCAACTGTAAAATGAAGAGGCAGAATTAGGTCATCTTTAAGTATCTCTCTAGCTTTTAGACTCCTGATTCTGTCACCTTGATGCTGTGTACACAGTACCCTCCACCCCAGCAGGGACCTCCTTTCTAGCTGCCTTGCCGTGTTGACCGACTGGCCTTCACTCCCATAGCCCCAGGGCACTCATTCCCTCCACAGGCCACCCCTTCTACGGTGAGAATGTCTGAATAATAGAAGGCTTTGCCTTCTCATGTGCAGACATCTTCCTGAAGCCCCACTGAAATGTCCGGCAGCTCCCCCCACTGTCCTCTCACAGGCCGTAACATTTCCTGGAAAGGACCAGAATGCACTCGTTCTCCTTTAAGCAAGTCCTGTGTGAACCTGTGCAATTGGAAAATAGAAGTGGGCTTGACTGACCCTCCCCCATCCACCAGGGCTCCCCCCAGCACACAGATTTTGTGGCTTCTAATGCCACAGAAAATTCAGGGTACTTTGACAGATTCAGTTTTACTGACCCTTGCTTAAGCCTGTTTGTAATTAGGTCTCCCTCCTACTTATTCCGCACTCTCTTGTTCGGCTACCAACAAGGAGACTTGGGGGGTCAAGGCAAGAGTCAGACATAGAGCTTTGTTCAGACATACAAATCTGATGGTCAATAAACCGATTAGTCTAAAAGGCATCCTTGATGTGAGGATCAGTGCCTTTAAGGTGGTAGGGGCTCTCCAACTGAAAAAGATTTATGAGAGTGCAGAAAGATTGAAGGGAGGGCTGAAATGGTTTTATCTCACTAATGTACACACTTTATTTATTATCCTATTTGATCCATCAAATCCTAAAATTATAGTTAGGAACCTGAGAGAAAGAATGGGGCCTCATAAAGCCTCTTTTATAAGGCAGAGCAGGGACTTCTCATGATCTAATTCCTTTTTTTTTTTTTTTTTTTCCTGTCATGATACTGCCTTTAGTAAAATAAGGACACAAAGGCCAATATGTCAAATGTCCAAGATTGGACTGCAGAGACCTATAACTCAGAAAGGAGCCCTGCCCAGGGCATGGTAAACCCTAAACTCTGAGTCCAGCTCTCCACTGATTTGCTGTGCAGTTTTGGGAAGGTCGCTGTTCCCATCTCAGCTCCAGGTTCTTCATTTGACACGTAGAGAGTTGAATGCAAGTCTCTAATGTCCTTAAGGCATAGCATTCCCAAGTCCTAATTCTGTAACCTTCAGGCTTAGGTAGAAATCCATTCACAAGTGCCAGGCCTCCAGTGAGGGAGCTGAGTCTGAGTTCATGTGAGCAAAATCAGTGAGTTTTTTTTTTGCATCCAGCCTAACAGCTTCTTTTACTTAAATGCAGAGTAATAAATCCTAAAATTTTGTGTTACCCAAGGTAGCCCCGGCTCCAGCCCCAGGGGAATTTCTAATCCTCAGTTGTATGGACAGGACCACCAAATCAGTTATAGAAAGTCCTCTGCAATGATTTTCTCATGAAAGTTTCACTGAAATACTCAGAGACTTAGAACACCAGCACTAGAATGGTCTGCTGATATTGTCAAGTCCAAATGAGGGTATTCCTTGAGAGAAGAATTGACCTGACTCACGGACAGAGCCCGGGCTGGGGGCCCAGGCAGTTTCTGCAGCCTCCTGAGCCAGATGGAGACCTTGAGAACCATTGTAGTTGGAGGAAGGAGCATTGAATCCTGAGTCCTGGGCGAGCAGTTGTGCTCTCTGAGCCATCTATTCCGCATCTCATCTGTGAAATGTTTGTGTTGGGCTTAATGATCTCTAAGGTCTCCTTTAGTTCTGCAGTTCTACTTCTCCCTTCTCAAACTGTCCGGACAAATAAGCAGGGCCTTCTTCTGCAGCATTGTCTTTTTGCCAGCCAAGGGCATTTTGGCGGCTGATTTGTATTCTGAGTATGTGTGTATCTCATTTTGTAATATGAAGAAAGGGAAACATTCTCCGACAAAGTTATTCTTAGATGTGGAAACAAAATTCTCCTGCAGACTCTTTTTTTTTTTGCAGACTCTTGGAGCTTTTTTATTTTCCTCAGAGAGGGAACCTCAACACTTTGTAAGATGATTGTCCTTGCGGCATAGAGGGGTAGTGCAGGCTTCCCGTGGGGATAAGAACTCCAGAGCACATTCTTGGGGGAGCATAAGGGAAAGATGCCAGCATCATTGGCTTGTTAATTTTAAAGAATTATAAAGTCATGGTGTTTTAAACCATACGGTTTTAGAATCATAGAATCCTGGAGTCTGTGTTCCAGTTTGGATTGCACCATGGAAGTCATAGCTTAACCTCTCTACTGTAGTCTTGCAGATCAGTCTCTGCTTGCACATCCCCAGGACAGGAAGCTTACTATTTCTCTACACAGTGAGAGAGAGAAAAGAGTAATTGCTCACTTTTATGAAGTGCTTTTAATGTGTCAGGAGCTATTCTGAGGGCTTTGCAATTATTAATGTGTTATCAGAGTAATCCTATGAAGTAGGTACTGTTGTTATCCCCATTTTACAGATGATGAGACTGCTGTAGTCTGTAGCTATTAAATAGCAGGGCTGGGGTTCAGACCCAGGCAGTCAGTCGGGCTCCAGACTACTCATAACAATTACACTGTGCTGTGTAACTTTCAGAGCAAGCTTCTTAGGATTCAGGGGTGTCCTGCCCTTCTGCATAGAAAAGAGATGCTCTCCACTCCAGCAGGACTCCTCATACCTTATTTTATTCCTCAAATCAGGAGTCAGCAAGCTTTCCCTAGAGAGGGCCAAATAATAAGTTCTGTAGGTTTCTCGGGCCATATGGTCTCTGTCATAACTACCATTGTAGCAGGAAAGCAGCTATAGCTGATAAGTAAATGAATGGGCATGGCCATGTTACAGTAAAATGTTACTTCCCAAAATAAGCTGCGATTACAAAAAAAATTAGAGTTTGTATGTTTTATTTATTTGTTTGTTTACTTTTAGTAATCTGTACACCCAGTGTGAGGCTCAAACCCACGACCCTGAGATCAAGAGTCACATGCTCTTCCAGCTGTGCCAGCCAGGCCTCCCTGTAGTTTGTGTGCTTTAAATGTTAATAGCATGAATAAAAGTTTTGGTAACAAATAAATTTGGAAATAGTCTCCTGCATATCCCCGTCTTGGAGATTCATAGTTCATCCTGTCATTTAAAACTTCTCAGAGTCATGGAATAAAAAACAAACTATTCATCTCTATTCTACATTGCTGCTACTCTTCTTTTTGTTTTTGTTTTTTTTAAGCGATTACAATCCTTCAGAATTATATAGTCCATTGTACAGGTATGGGACATGCCCATTTTGAGAGCCCCCTTTGTTTTACAGATAAATCGTGCCCCCAAGGTGAAGGAGCCCTCAGATGGCTCCTTTTAGATGTCACAAACCTAGACTTCCTGTCTTCCCCTACAGTATCTGCTTCACCTGCTCTAACCACGTATCGTATTAGCACCACAGTCTAGAAACTTGGAGGAATCTGCTCCATACTTCTCTCTCAGCTGACTCGTACCTCCATGTCTAGTTTCCAGTTCTTCACAATGCTACCTTCTCATGCATGTATTCTTTCCACATCATCCTCATTGCTACTTATTTCCCAAGCATATTTGACCATAAAACCAGTTTCCCATGGAACAAACTGGTTCTGAAAGGGGGAAGAGTAAATGGCATGATTCCAGGGAATAGGACAGGACACCTTTTGGTGGTACCTTTTGTGACGATCAAATAGCAGCTCTCCTGTGCTACTGAATACCTCATCAGGGGCAGGGGGATGCCAGGTCAGTGCTGTGGACTGAGAAAGATTTGTGACCTTATGGCAGCTTGCTTTTACTTAGGGTTAAGGTAAAGAGACTCAGGATCTTTAGAAAAATGGGATTTTAGTTCAGGAAGAGATCTTCATTCTTAGCCTTCTGTTTTAACAGAATAGGAAACTAAGGCCCAGAGACTCGGCAGTAGTCACTGCAAATTGGAAGAAAGCCTGAACTGAAGCCTAGATTTGTTCTCTTCCAATAAAGCACCCCTCTCCACTCTGCCCCTCAGCCCCTTATTGCAGAATCAGCACCATGTTGCTGACAAAGTCCTTGGTGAGCATCCTGTAGGTAAAAGAGCTGAGTTGAGGCCTGGAGAAGCTCAGTCAGACTGAGCTGGAATGAGAAGCACAGGGAAGAAGTTCCAGCAACACCACATTGGAGAGCAGAAGCCAAGGTTTCCTGGCACTGGCACTTCAACTCAGAAAGAAGTTGTTTCTGAAAACACTTGCCCTTTCTGAGCCCTTTGTATAGAGTAAGAGAGTTGGGGGTCACTTGATGATCACTTGGTTTCCATAGAATCATTTCATTTTGTGTTCTAGAAGAACATAGTCTTGTTCCTGAGTGATTTATGTTTCAAGTTTTTCCTGCAGACATAGGATCTGACTCTATTTTCCAGAAGATTCAAAGGCAGCACAGTTTGATTGAATGGCTGATTGTGAACTCCCTGGGGCCGGGTTCCAGGTTGATGTGAATTTTTGTGAGCCCTGACTTCAGGCCTTCAGGCCACAGCGGTCCTTCCCTGAGCCCCAGGAGTGGAGGAGAGTCTGGCTCTGTGGAGCAGTTCTTCAGCATCTGAAAGGGTCTCTGAATGGTGTTTTCTGTGGGCTTTTGGCCTTAAAATTTGTCGGGGGAACATGGTAGAGAGAAGCCCAAAAAGAGAGATACAAGGAGAAAAAGAGAGAGTCGGGGGGAAAACAGAAGAGAACCAGCAGCGGAAGACGCGCTGGGCCGCTGAGGGAGGAGACAGACAGCAGGAAGACGGAGCGCCGTAGAGAGCGAGCAGACACACGCGCCCGTCTCCCGGTACACAGAACCCCAGACTGTCCGAGCTGCAGGGTCCCTTAAGAGATCATCGGGTTCCAGCCTCTTATTTTATAGATCATACCCCTGAGAACCAGAGATAAAAGATGCCAGAATCACTTACGCAGCCCTGTGCACCAGGACTGAGGGAGCTGCCTCTGGGCCAGGGCTCTCTGGGTGGAGCCCTGTTCTCTGTCTGTTCTCATCTGTGTTTCCAGCCTGGAATCAGCCCCTCCTTGTCTGGGGAGTCGTGCCTGGGACCTGCTGCCTTCCAACAGTGCTGTTCTGTCAACTAATTGGAAGTCTCTCTTATTGCCTTGGTACAGGATATACTGCGGGGACACCATACAAGGTCCCACCGACCCAGAGTAATACTGCTCCGCCCCCCTACTCCCCTTCACCCAACCCCTATCAGACGGCCATGTATCCAATCAGAAGTGCCTACCCCCAGCAGAATCTGTATGCCCAGGTAGGTGCACGTGGAAGCCTGGGCCCACCTCTGCTGCAGGCAAAGGAGCCACCGCCCTAGGTGGGGTGGGGTTGGGTGAGAAAGAGAGGGAGGGCAAGTCCTGGCTCTGGCCACTTGTCACTGTTGTATCATGGAAACAACAGCCCTGTGGTCCACACTCTCCCTCACCCCATCTCAGCTCCTGGAAGGGTGACGCATGAAGTCATTTAGATTAACAGAGCCTAGAATTAGCAAGAGTCCCTGGAGATCATCTAGCTCAATTCCTTTTTATACAGGTGGGGAAGCTGAGACCCAGAGAGGAGAGTGACTTGTCCAAGGTCACACAGGGAGCTATTGGTTGAGTCAGGATGAGACCCAGTGTGTCTAGGCTTCTCCCTAACCCCCACATCTACCCTTCCTTATAAAGTCCTTGAGCTAAACGGAGGAGGTAAGGGCTCAGGCTCTGTTACCAGCTCACTGTGTGATCTTGGGTAAGTTATTCTCTCTCTCTGTGCCTTAGCGTCCCCATCTGGGCTCCTTCAGCTAGAGAATGTATGTACTCTGAGGGGATGGCTGTGACAGGGACTGTATGAGGCTCCAGCATGCACATGGCACATTTTTCTGGGGTGACAATTCTATGTGAGGTTTAAGTAGTGAGGAGAACACTTTGATTTAAAAAACAGCTACACTGTAGGTTAGAATGTGAAACTTTTAAAAGATAAAACAATAGGCTTGAGATGGATTTTTCTTGTTTGTGGTAAGCTGCTTTGCACTATGTTCTCAGACCTCTGGGATTATAAACCCATATTCTGAGGCTCCTGTCAGTAGTTAGTGTGGGCGTTTGAGAAGCTCTGGATTAAGATGATCCAGGGGCCTGTGTCTGTTCCCCACAAAGGTCAGCAGGCCTGTGGGCTGTGGCAGCAGGAAGCAACCATGCGATCTAGGCAGTGGGAAGTCACCTTAGACCTCTGTCTCCATCCTCACCTCTTCGCCTAAGAGAAATAGTAAGAGACATCTGAGGAAATGCTGTGCATTTGTGACAGTTTCCAGTAGGCGAGATGGCAGTACTACACTAACGTGACCGTCGCACTAGTGATGCTTCATGTGCATGCACACAGTGCTCTGGGTGCACCGGCCGCATTCATAGCTTTCCTTCACTGACCATGGTCCCTGCCTTTACATTTTAGGCAGCTTGCAGAAGCACACTGCAATAAGATACAAACATTTTAAAATGTTAAAATCAGGGCTGTTACCCCATTAGATCATCATAGCAGCCCCAGGAGCAAGGCAGGATAGGGTTGGAGCCTTATTTTTCATGCCACAAGCTGAACCCGATACTGAACTGTCCACAGTCATGTAGTAAGACAGACGCAGAGTCCCCGCTGGGGCCCAGACCTTGAGTCCCTGGGCCCGTGCTCCTCTGAGCCCATCCCACAGGGTCTGGGAGGAACAGGCTCCCAGACCCTCCCTCCCTTCTCCTCTCTCCATATCCTACCCTGCGTCTCCAAGAGCCTGTATGACCTCAGCCTTTGTTCGCGCAGGGAGCCTACTACACACAGCCGGTGTACGCTGCCCAGCCCCACGTCATCCACCACACCACGGTTGTCCAGCCCAACAGCATCCCCTCTGCCATCTACCCGGCGCCTGTTGCTGCCCCCAGGACCAATGGGGTGGCCATGGGCATGGTGGCCGGCACCACCATGGCAATGTCAGCAGGTGAGGGCAGCATCTGTGTCAGTGTCTGTCCCCCTTCTCCAGAAACTCATGACAGGCTGGAGGATACCGTCGTGGAATCGAGTGTAGCATAGCATGAGAAAATCTGTGCTGGGGGGTTCTGGGAACCCTGTCCACAGGCATGAGGAAGATTTCACCAAGAAGGACATATTGAGCTAGGTCTTAAAGGGGGAACAGAAGCTAACCAGAGGGATGAAAGAGGGAAGAGCAGTCCAGGTGGAAAGAACATGAGCATGGCACGTTCACAGAATGGAAATGGTCCAAGGCCCTTAGAAAATAGGGGCATGGAGTTGGAAGGGTGGCTGGAGCAGTCAGCAAGGCTAAAGTGGAGAGGTCCAAATACCTTTAGGTAACGGGGAACTAGCAAAGGGGTTTAAGCAGAGGAGAGATGGGTTCGGTTTAAACATTCTCTGGCTGCAGGGCAGAGGCATGGTTAGACGGGAGAGGCTGGAAGCGGGTAGATCAGTGGGGAGGCTGTAGTTCAGAGGAAGGACGATGGTACTAGGTCTCTGGATCTCAAAAGGAAGGCGTGAGGCAATGTTATTTAGCAGGCAGGAGCTCCAGACCCTGTCCAGTACTTAATTTTAAGGCATGGAGGACCCCTTCTCCATTTCTGGCTTATTCTAAAAATCACACCAGAGCCCTGTCCATCTGGAATCTTGAGGATTGGGGTGGAGACACCACAGGAATAGCAGGGAAGGGAAGTCTCTGGATGCGCTGACATTCAAAAGAAGAGCATGAGATGGCAAGAGGGCTACGAATAACCTTTAGAAGACCAGCTTTTACAGAATCATTTGAGGGAAGAGAGTACAAGGGGTCCAGTGGGTGGGAGGCAGGAGTTGGGATTTTATTCTGCCCCTAATGTAAGGGGTTGTTGAGGCCTCATTCCCCAGATCAAGTCAGTAAGCTCTCGGTGATCTGCTTGGTGGCAGCCTTGTTCTGGTCCTGGGGACCAGTTACTGATGGATCAGAGCCTCGCCTTTAGGAACAGCCGGGCTAGGGATAAGTACAACCATATAGACCAACAGTTTCCACTTGGTAGAATAGGAGGAGCATACAAAGAAGAGTAAAAGGAGGCCACTGAAGATGAGTGAGTGACTCTGTCCTGGAGCATCAGCAAAACTTTCCCTAAGGAGATGAAGCCTGGCAAGGTGGGAGGGGCAGGCAGTTCACGAGCAGGTGGGGAGGTGGGGGGCCCAGGTTGAGGAGCAGCTGTGTGAAAGGCCATGGCTTCATCCTCTTCATCCCAGTGCCTTGGGACGGCCTCATTGGGTTTACTCTTCTCTCTGGATGCTCAGGTACCCTGCTGACTGCACCCCAGCACACCGCGATCGGGGCACACCCTGTCTCCATGCCAACATACAGGGCCCAAGGGACCCCCGCGTACAGCTATGTCCCCCCGCACTGGTAAAGCCTGCAGCCCATCCAAGTGAGTGGGGCCCGGGCTGGGAGAGGTAGGACGCTGGCCGGATACCAGGACTGCCCCTAGCAAAGCCCCGGCCTGGTCTGCAGCACAGGTATCTGCAGGGCCGGTGACCGTCACCAGCTGCTTTCCTGCTCCGAGTTCAGTGATAGCACTCTTAAGGACAGCTGTGACTTTACATATATTCTACGTACTTTACATGTGTTATCTCATAATCCTTATTATGGTAGCTCTGTGAAATGAGGATTATTAGCTCTATTTTACAGATAAATACAAAGTACAACATCACTTAACCAGTAGGACTCCAGTCCTCTAGTACTGAATTCTGTGCTCTTCACCTCCAGTCTTCAGCCTTCCTTTAACTCTGGGCCTCATTCTTCAAATGAAGTCTTACCTTAATCAGATGGAGACTTCGGGCCACTGCCCCCGCCGCAGCTCCCAAGGCAGAGCCAGTGAACCACAGGGCTCCAGGGATGTCACTGTTGAATTCTCTGCCTTCCCTTCTGATCTCCCCTGACCTCCACCTCCTCCAGGAGCTCTTGGCACTGGACGGGAGGCAGGCAGCTCCACCAGGAAGGCCCAGAGGGCTCCTTGTAGGGCTCACACAGGGAGGGGAGGGGAGGGGATCTGGTGGCTTCCTGAAATGGCCTCAGGAATATCATTGTCACTAATGACTCTCCCCTTCCTTCCTCAGGTCTGGAGTCACACATTGTATGCAACTACTCAAGTCTTACACAGGTGCTGGAGCAGTCCCCTAGCAGCACCACCTCTGTTTGCAAGAAGAGACAACGGAAGTGCAAGGGTCACTTTATGCATCTTTAACGGTTTTGGTTTTTATTTTTGGTTTTTGTAAAAGCTGCTTTTTCTAATCTCCTGCCTCTCCCCACTGTCCCCTTCTTAGCCGCTACCCTTCCAGCTCTGTCCCCTCCTTCTGACCAGGCACATCCTCTCTGCTCTTCGTCTCTCCTTCCCCAAGCATCTGGTCCCTGGGGGCCCCAGTCTAGTGGCAGGCAGAGAGGGGGGTTTATTGCAATGGTTCAGCTGAAGATGTGATTTCCTTTGAAGAGCATAACACATGTGGCCCTCGGGTCCAGGGTAGAAACTCAGAGCTGTCGAGCAAGTAACATCTCTGGGGGATTGTTTCTTTATTTTTCCTAAGCAAGATTGGTTGGGGACATGACCATGTCCTGACACAAAGGAAAGTCTTCTGAGAACCATCGCAACAGACCAAGAACAGAACCACCTGATTAGGTAGGAGTGTTCATAGCAGCTTAATACCCTGGGTGAGAACCTGCGAAAACCAGATTCTTTCCTTGGAAGAACTTGAGGGAGGGTGGGGAGGAGGGAGGGCACTGTGGGAAAGAAGAGGGGAGAGAGGTGCTTGCCTGCTGGCTTTGGTTTGTAAGGTCTCTGGCCAAATTGTCTGGGCCTGGACCCTCTGATTTGCACAGTGTTGTTAACTGACCTGGCACTTCCTCAAAAGGTAATTTTGACCTCAGACCTGCCAAGCAGCTGCAGGGTGATGGTATCCCAGCCTCCCAAAGCCTTGGAAGGCCAGGTGCCCTATGTAATCCAGACCTTGGCCCCTGAGCCCAGTGGACCCACTCTCATAAGATGCTTCCTCTTGATTAGAGTGGGAACCTATGGCATTTCTCTCCCTTCCCTCTGCCTTTCCCAGTGCCAGGGCTCACCAGTCTGTCCATGGGGCTCTTGGTTACCTTGTGCCATTCACGGCCAAAGTGAAGGAACCACATTCCAGGTGGGTGCTGGCAGCTCTGAAGGTCAGGATAGTGAAGGAAAAGCAATAGCAATAAACATTTCATAGACTCATGGAACTGAAGGGACCTTAGCAATCATCTCATCCATTCCCCTGTTTGATTGATGAGGAAGCTGAGGCCCAGAGAAGACAAAAGGACTTCCCTAGATCTAGCAGTAAATTAGCATTAAATGCAGCCTTCCTACCTAAGGGCATGTTATCCACAAAAATTTACCTAGGGTTGGATTAGCTTGGTTTTGTAAAAATTAAGTCAGCAGCACCCACACCTGGTGAACTCTGGAACAGTCTCTGGGCTTTGGTTTCTGCTCTTTTCCTCCATGGATTCCAAAGGAGGGGTTTGAAGACTGGGCAGAGGTCACATGGGGGCAGATGGCAGGAACAGAAATTGCAAATGAGGAAATAGCATTTGGAAATTCTGTGAAGACATCTGGAACTTTCATTTTATACCAGACTCCAGCCCTAGAAGGAGCAAGTGGGCTGGCTGAAAAGGAGAATCTATGCTTTTAGGACAGTAGCCCCTCATCCTGAGAAGAGAGGAGGACAAGGATGAGGCCCAGGAGACAGGGGCTCTCATGGGAGAAGAGGAACCCCTGAGTCAGGAACCGTGGCTAGTCTCAGCCAGGAGCCCACTGTCCCAGCACTGTCCCTGCACCCAGCTTCTGGCTGGGCCAGCAGCCCCTCTAGGGGTAAGGGGTGCAGGAACATTTTACTGTACAAAATGGGATCATCGATAACATTTGGGACTTTTAAATAACCCTTTTGATTTTAAATTCACGCATACTTGGATACACCCCTACCCCTACCTCCCATGTCTCCCTTAAAGGAGGAAAAAATCAGGAAACTTGAGCCAGAAGGACCTCAGAGGCTGTCTGGCCATTCCCAGGAGGGCAGAGCCCATCAGCGTCCAACTGAGAGCCAGGAGTTGGGGGACCCACCTTCTTGGCCTTCCGGGGAACTGCAGGACCAGTAAGGAGAACCCTAACTATTCTAAATGGTCTGTTCTAGGGTGCTGATGGGGTTTCTTTTTAAAACAACAGTTTTCCAGTGTTAATCCATTTTTTGCAAATACCTCCTCCTACTCTCTGGTTTTGTAAGGGTGGGTGAAGGTTGTTCTAGATTATGTCATATGTGTTTGGAAAATGCCAAAATAATACTAATGATAATAGGAAACCTTTGCATTTGTCAGGTGCTCCATAGATTCAGAGCGCTTCCCAGCCTTTAATTTACTGGCCCTGAGAGAGAGGCAGGGTCAGAGTTCTTGCACCCATCGAACAAATGAGGAAACTGGTTCTAGAAGGAAAGGGAACTTGCCAATGTGAGCGGAATGCTAGTATCTTAATAGGCTTCTCTGAACCTTGCTGCCTCTAGGGGCTGGGTAGAACCACAGAGAGGAGGGAAAAAGGAGGAGACCTAGGAATGACCTTGTTACTTTTGTTCTTTCTATACCAGTAAGTAAAAACTAACATCTAGTACCTCACAGTTCACAAAGCAGTTTCACATCCACTCATCTGGCTTAACCCTGTGAAATAGAGTATTCCTCCCATTTGATCCATGGGGACACGGTGACTTGGGAAGGCAAAGGGACTTGCTCATCAGCGGCAAAGTCACCTGAATCCCAGTTTGTCCACTTTCCCTCCAGTCTGACTCCACACACAGGCTTGTGGACTGAAGCTTCTATGCTCTGCACCCCCTCTTTGCCCTAGTACGTAATTCCAGATCAAAGGCCCCAAGGCAAAAACAGGGTGCAGAAAGGTTATGGTCTGGAAGAGCCCAAGTCCAGCACCCCTTTTTCAGTATATGTGGTGGGGCCCCAGTTCTTCTGGCCTCCCCCTCTTGCTTTGACGGAGGTCCACAAGCCTAGCCAAGCTTGGGGAGTCATCGCAAAGGGAACAAGTCCAGGAGAGCAGGGGCAGTAGTGTGCCTTGGGCAGAAGGAACATTCCCAGTAGATCATAGGCGTCTCCTGGGCGGCATCCAAAGATACTGGATGGGCCAGTGGTAAAGCTGGACAGAAGGTCAGCTGGAAGGGCCCGGTCACTGTAGGAAGGCCAGCAAGCCAGAGGACGAGGGGTGTGCCCACAGGACATAGTCAGCCACAAAGCTGGCACCAGCGTGCAAACGCCTCTCCACTCCACTGCCTACCCCCCACACCCCAGTACCACAAGCTTGGTGGCCAGGGTTAGGGGCACAGGTGGTTCCAGACAATAGCCCTCTTGGCTTCCCCAGCTTCTCCTTGACTCCCTCTCCTCAGTAGCCTAGGGCCCAGGAATCTGGTTCTGGAGTGCCCCCAAGTGGTCAAAACATAACCTTTTTGCCACTTTTTGAAAAAACATCTTTTCCTGAGATAGGACAATTGCTACAGCCCCTCTCTTGGCAGTAACCCCAAAGTGTACATCCCCTTAGCTAAATACTGAACAAGGCCACCTACACCTATCCACAGTTTTTTTTAATGTACAAAGTACTTTGACACTGATTGCCAAATCCTCACTTTATAGATGGAAAAAACTAAGTCTCTCAAAGGCTTAGGAGACTTGGGGCACCTGGCTGGCTTGGTCGGTAAAGCATATGACTCTTGATCTCGGGGTCATGAGTTCAAGCCCTATGTTGGGCCTAGAGCTTACTTTAAAAAAAAAAAAAAGGCTTAAGAGACTTGACAAAAGTCATACAGTTAAGAGAAAGAGCCCAGATGTGAACTCTTCAAATCCTCTGCTTTCAGTTGGTATCTGTCACCTGCTGGGTCTCCAGTGGCAGGCATGAAGAAGGGGTGAGCTATCTGTCTGCCCCAAACAGAGGAAGACTCCCAAGAGACTGGGTAGCTCAGTCCTCCCAGCTGAGATTTTTATAATGGGTGGGCCCTGGGGACCCTGGCAGCACCAGGAGGATGAGAATTGGCAAAAGACCTAACTTGAACAAAACACTTTGGGGTCGTGATGCCTAGGACTGAAGCCACATTCAAGGGCAGTCCCAGGTATCTGTCCATTGAAAGACCCATGGCCCTGGAAAGCCTGCCCACTGTCTGCACCCAGTGAGTCGGCACTCCCAGGGGACCTGGTGTAGCCCTGAATGGCTAAAAGCACATCTGACTTCGATGCCTGGGCTTGCTTTTCCCATGGATAAGAACCAGGACCAAAGAGTTCTTGCTGTATCCCAGCTCTTACCCCTGGCCACCCAAATTGTTCCAAGTTTGAGGTATACTATCCCAGAGAGCTAGGGGGGCTCCTTTGGAGGGTTTGTTTTGTTCTGAGTGGCATTCAGAAATGAATCAATCACGTGGAGCATAAAAATAGGGCAGGCCCCTTGGTCGCCAAGCCTGGAGCCCTGCATATCAGAATTCTTGGCTCTGCTCCATGGCCAGAGAAGGCAGGCCTGGAGGGCATGGGTCTTGGTCTTTGTGTGGTCTTAGTTATAGCACTCTGGCTGGATTAATCACTTAGATGTCACCGTGGCATTCCTCCGTTGCAGTTGAGTGAAGACACATGGAAGCTCTGCTTGTCCATCCTGTATTCTACCACATCGCTACAGTATGCGGTCCCATCTGCTTGCCGAGCTTCAGAGAGGGGCAGGTCAGGCAGCGGAGCGGGCAGGTAGGAGATGGGCTCCCAGCAGGTGCATAGCCCCAGGGGAAGCCAGGCCCCACCCAACAGCAGGATCACAGCAGAGGAAACCCAGCCAGGCTAACCATCGAATTCCATACCTGAGCCTCCGAGATCAGGCTCCCATGGGCATGCCAGGTTGACTACAGTCCTTTACCTGTGTTCCCCTCACCTAGAAAACTTGTTTCTGAAGTTACGTATTACATGGTTCCAGGGCCCAGCCTTCAAAATTCCTGCCTGGCAGGCCAGCTTCAACATTCCATAGCCAACCTTGCCTGAGCCAGACTTGGGCCCCATTCCCTCAGTTTCTCCAATGGTGGTTTTCTATCTTGCATGCTGTTGAGTCCAGCCCAGTGGCCAAGTGAGGAACATAGGGGTTGGGACTGGCCGCCACAAAGCCAGAAAGGGAAACTAGAGCTCTTGTTTCCCGCAGCTGCATCCATAGCCCCTGGGCATTCATGTTGCGGTGGTGGGGCCCTGTACCCATCCCAGCTCCCAGTAAAGTGGGTACTCTCTTTCCTGAAGAGAACAGATATTAACAGCTTTGCAGATAAGTACCAGCCCATAGGAGTCAGATGGGTGAAATCCTCTTTGGGCCAGACCCCAGCAAGACCAGCAGCTCCAGGCTCTAGCCTTCCTCCTCATGCCTGTGAGTCAGGAAAAGAGTGGGAATGCCCACAGACCACCTTCTCGGGTCAGCCAGATCATGTGGATCTGTGAGGAGACTCCAGCTCCTCCTTACCCAAGGGGAGGTAAGGCCAGGCCTCTAGCAACTTGGAAGTTGTCTATAATGACCTTTAAAAGCCCAAGGGTCTGTCCCCATCTCCTGACTAAAAGGCATTGCATCCCTATTTCATATCACATGACAGAGGAACCTTCTTGTGGCATGTAACACCCCTGTAAGAGCATTGTACATGATTTTGTATTTTTTAATTAATTTTAATCTACAGGTTGGAATCTAATTTTTAAATTTTATTGGAACTCACATTTTAAAAAAGAAAAACATTTAAAATAATAATAATAAACCTTTGACCGGTGTCTTCCAAGTAGTTTGATCAAAGAACTTAGAAGTGTTTTCAAAACACAGCCTGGAGTGTAAAGATTGGAAAGTCCCATGGCCTCGCCTTGTGTGTATGAAGTGTAAATCTGGTTTTGTTTTGTTGTTTTGGATTCTTTTGGGTTTTTATTTCATTTTATTTTGAAGATCAGATAGTGATCACTCTGAAAGATTGAAGCCAAGAATTTGTAACTATGATATTTACTGTAAGCTGTAGAACATTCAATAACTATTAAAAAAAAAAGTTTCCAAAAACTTTTTTGGAAAAGTCCGGGGTGACCAGACTGGTGGTTCTTGGGGCAGGGAGACACAGACCACCGCTTAGGCCAGTGAATCCCCTGGGTTTCTTCCCAAGCTCATTCTGAACTTTTCACCAGTCAGGTAGCGCCTATGGTGCATCTCCCTGCAGGCGTAGCAGGGCTTCCCTGGGATTCAGCTGAGGGGCCTGGGAAGTGGCCATCAGCACCTGGATTAAGGTGGGTGATACAGGAGCCCTCGGGGGCCACGAATGATGAGGGCTGCCGTCTGCCGAGGGTCTACCATGGGGCCAGCACTGTGCTTTATGTGGGTAACTCTCCTAATCCTCACAGCCCAATAGGAGGTGAGCCGGTCGAGAGGGGGCAGCCGGAGAGTAAGTACCTTGGCCAAGGTCACAGAGCTTGGAGCTCAAGGTTCAGAGGTGGAGCTCACACTTAGTCTAGCTCCACAGCCCAGGCACTGAGTCCCACATTCTGCCCACCCTGGAGGAGGCAGTGTCTGTGTTTAGTTAAAGGGTGAATTTGTCAGGTGGGAAACCAAGGGAAGAGCTTACAGGTTTGTAGTCACAGAACGACAGTCAAGGGAAGCCAGGTGGTCTCCATCCAAGTAGTCACATGCTGTCAGTTTCTATCCTGAATCTCTTCCTCCTCTCCCCTCTGCACAAAGCAACTGCCCTAGTCCAGGCCCATGCTTTCCCTGGTCATTATGGCCACCATGCCCTCCCAGCCTCTAAGTGTTCAACCTCCTCAACTGGAGAGAAAATGGAGGCCCCACTGACCTGGCCCACACTAGAGCTGTAATTACAATTCAGGACTCCTAAACTCTCCGTTTCTGCCACCCCGTGCCCTGTGCCTTTGCAGCGTGCCCCCCAGTTCCCCCTCCTGTCCTCACCTACCAGGGAACTCATTCTCCCTCCCTTGCGCAGTGGAAAGCTCTATCAGATGTGGGAGTGGAGGGCACCTCTGGCCACAGCCTTGGTCGGGCTGTGTCAACAGCAGTTTCTCCAGGGCAGGAAAGGGATTTTCCCCAGGGACTCAGCTCCAGGTCACAGTGGTAGGACTGAGGGCCAGGAGCAGGCAGAGAGGCGGAGATCTGGGCCCCTGTCCTCACTTGTCTGGTCCCTGGGGTGACAGGTGGAGTAAGGAGAGGTCAAACTCAGAACTCCCCTCAGCCCAGTGCCCTAGCTTGTCCTCCAGCTCCCAGGACTGCCAAGATTTCAGAGGGAGCAAGCCTAGAAGAGGACAGGCCAGGAAAACGTCCAGATGAGGGTAGAGGCCCTGAAGGCCAAGGGCATTGGATATACCCCTACCTGATCCCTCAGCAACTCATCCCATCCTCTTGGGGGCTGCCCCCAAGGGACAGGTCAAGAAATTTAGGCCAGAGTCCCTAGTTTTACCTTCCAGCAAACAGACCAAGACGGGTGAGGGGGTGGTGCTGGAGGGGAGCTGTGCTTATTACCCCAGGGCCCAGCACCATGGTGGGGATATCTCTTACCTGGCCTGGGAAGCCCAGACCCAGCCTTAGTCTCCACACCAAGATGGCATTTGGAGTCTACAGTCCAGCCTTCCCCTGGGAAAGGAGGCCGGAGAATGGGAGGGACCACTTCCCACCCCATCCACCCAGGGTACTGGCTCTTGCTGTCTCATCATCTTGGTGTGTCATCCAAGTTCTGGGTGAAGTGGGGTTGGTTGGCTGAGGGGACAGACAAGTTTGAGAAACCAAACCCCAAGATGCAGCTAACAGTTGACAAACAGGGACACCAAGTGGACCCTGGCAGCGCAAGGGAACATTTCCTTAAAAGTGCTAATGATGCCCATTAGTCCCCTACAACACACCCCTGTTCTAGACTTTGGCAACCTTTGGTGCTCCAGAAAACTCCTCCTGATGTGTAGCCTGCTTCCTTTCCTCCTCTTGCCTAGAGCAGGTAAAGCTTTGCCTCCTAGGCCCTAAGAGGTGCCCTCCCTTTCCTGCACATCTCAGAAGCCTCAGAGGGAGAAGACTGTGTCCTGGAGAGCCAAGAGGCAGGGAGAGAGCAAATCTCAAGGCACAGCTGCCCAGCTTCTCTGGGCTGGAGTTTTCTGTGCTGCTGCTGGGCCAGGCCCCTGCCCATGGCTTCCACACAGGAAGGCCCCTGCCCACAGACAAGATGGTCCTCTCGCCCTGGCGTCCTGCCATGGCCCCAGCCTTGGGGAGCCCTGCCTGGGTTGGGCAGGAGTCAGGGAATGGGGGCAGCTGTGGCCTCAGGGGACAGCAGCACCTCGGGCCACTTCTGGCTACAGCGGGAGCAGCAAGAACAAGAGAGTGACATGGGCCTCCTGCAGGCCCAGCCTGACAGCCGCCCTCCCACAGCTGCAGCAGGCCTAGAACTCCCACAGGCTTCCACACCTTCCCAGGCTTGCGCAAGCATCAATACCTGGTTCTTCAGCCTCTCTTTGGGACTCTCCCATTAGCACTTAAATGTCTCCTTCCATCTTTAAAAAATATACCAAATACCCAGAGAACCCAGAATTAACTAAAAATTTGCTCTCCCTGGAGCCTTAGTCTCCACCAGCTATTACCTGGCACAGTCTGGCTTCTGCAGGGAGCTCAATCCATTCAGACCTGGTCCTGCTGTCACCATGTCTCCATGTCCATTAACCAGGGGCTGCAGCAGTCCTGACCCCGTGGCGACCCCTGGCCTTGTGATGCACCCTGCCCTTCACTCTCCTTCCCTCGCTTGCAGGACACCTCTCCCCTGGTCTCCTTCCCACCTCTCGGCAGTGCCCCTGAAACCGCCGAAGGGTCTGCCCTGAGCCCTCTCCTGGGCCAGTCCTGGTCCAAATCCTACTTAAGTGCTTCTAGATATTCTCGTAGCTCAGATCGGTCTCTTGAGCACTCCAGGCCTTCACATCCAGATGCAGTGGGGGCTGTACCACAGCTGTCCCTAATCCCCTGACCCACGTCCCTTTACCAAGCCCTAGCAGTTCCGTCTTAGGAGTCTCTTGGATTCCCCCCACCCGTCACGCCCACACAGCCCAGCCTCCACCATCTCTTGCCTGGACAGCTGTAACAGATTCCTTGCAGAACTCCTGCTCCCTCCTCCACACCGTGGCCAAGAGCAAGCTGACCAGCCCTGCTTTTCCCCTTCCTAAATGCCTTTAAGAGGTTCCCTGGCATCCCTGGCCTAAGGGCTTCCAAGAGCGCGTGGGGCTGCCTTCTGGTACCCACCCCCACTCTAGTCTCCACACCTGTCCCCTTCCACTTCCAGCTTCTCCAGTTCCTCATGGTGCCCCCAGGCCTCTGCACATGCTCTGCCCTCTCTGGGGACCATGCTCCCCTTCCCACATTCTCCAGCCCCCGATGTATCTTACTTACCCATCCATCTTCCAGGCTCCACGTCCTCTAGAGCTGTGCTGTCCAAGACAGGAGCCACTAGCCACATGTGGCTACGGAGCCTTGAATATGCTAGTGCATGTTAAGATGTGCTTTAAGTATAAAATACCAAATTTCAAAGCAAAAAAATTAATGGCTCATTCATAATGTTTATACTGACTTTATATTGAAATATTTTAGAAACACTGCCTTAATACATTATTGATACTCATTTTTTTTAATACTGTTTAAAATGTGGCTATTAGGAAATTTTAAATTACATACATGGTATGTACTGTATTTCCATTGGACAGCACTGCTTCTAGGGGCTTCAGTGAGAACCCAGTGAGGTGAGGGGCCTCCCCACTTCACCCGCTGCCCCATGTCCACCCGCTACAGAGCCAGCCCTGCAAGGGGAGGGATGGCCTGTCCCCCGCACGGTACCTGACACAGAGGTATTTGGTGAACGGACGGACAACCTGGGAAGAGGCACAGGGAAAGAAGCTCCTGATGACACCACTTTCCCACCTTTTATTATCCAATAAATGGATGGGAATGTAGACAAGGACAACAGCAAATTTTCAATAAATAAGAGAAATGGGGATGGCAGTGGGACCCATGCCTGCATGGCCCCACATAAATAACCAGGTCACTGGGCTAGAGTGGACATAGGAGCTGGGCTGGGCAGTCGCCCGCACTGACCAGCTAGGGGACAGACACCAACACCACAGGGACACACAAACCACCGAGGCCAGAGGTGCCTCTCCAGCCCCGCACACACCCCTCTCCCTGAATGCTCCTGAGATTTTGGGGTGGCTATGCAGGGAGGGGGGCAGATACATGCATTAAGCCCCTTCTGTAGGCAGAGCCAGGGATGGGCAGCCCCATGGGGGCCTGAAGGCACAGGCCCTGGAAGCCGCAAAAATGGGGCCATAGATAAAGCTACTAATGGGAGGGGTGGCAAGGAGTCAAGCTCTCCCCGCACACGACCCAGGCCAGAGCCTGCAAGGGACCGGAGAAGTCCTGGGCCCCGAGACACCTTTCTCTCCCCACTTCACGGTCAGAAGGATGGTAACCAGGTGATGGCCAGGGACTTGCCCACGGTTAGAACCAGGGAAACTCAGTCTCCAGCCCACGGCTTTTTGTTGCCCCTTCCCTTCATGGGGCCGCTGGAAGAGGAGGGAGAGGTCCACGCTAGGGCCCTGTACAGAGGCGGGGGCAGTAGATTACCAAGGTGTGGAGCCAGGGGTGCCAGGCAGAGGGCCCCTCCCCACTGCCAAGGCCTAGCCACCTGGTGGTACAGAAGATCCTGCAGGGTCCTAGGATCAGGGCAGGGCACGGGGGCAGGGGAGGGGCTCTCAACCTGCTCCTGCACACAGCACCCGCCAGCACCTGTCTTTGCACGGGGGCGGACACTCCCACCTCCAGGCCTTGGCCTTTGCTCTTCTGTCTGCTGGACCATTGCTTCTTGATCCTTATAGGCCCAGCTGCAGCTCTACCTCCTCCAGGAAGCCTTCAGAACCTCCCAGGACAGGGCCGCAGTGTCCTCAGCTGAGGCAGACCATCAGATAACCAGGTTGCTCTCACTTAGCCGGACCACGTAGCGGTTCTCCTGGGGGACAGAAGTGAGGGGTCAAAGCTGAGTCAGGGGGCTTCTGGGCCCCAGGAAAGCGGCCCCTGCCCAGGGCTCCCTGTACCTCCACCCCATCCGCAAGTCCGGGTTGGTCCAAGTGCCAACAGATACTTGCCCCCTCTGGGCCTCACCTCAGACTTGTTCTCTGCTGGGGGCTTCAGCCACTTAGTATGACTTCCACCACTTGCCAGCAGTGCCCGCTGCTCAGTGGGGGGGAGGCCAGGTTGTGGCGAATCAGGGAGGTCACCCCCCGAGGGCCCAGCCTCCATGATAGTCTTCACCTCAGAGGCTGCTGAACTTGACCGCTGCTCCGGAATTCGGGCCACTCGGAACCTGTGAGGAGTAGTGGTGCAATGATCCCCCCCATTAAAGAGGGAACCCTGGGTATAGAAAGGACATTACCTGCTAGGGTCCTACACCAAGTTCATGGATCAGAGCCTGAGCCCGTCCTATATCCTCCTACCCACAGATGAGCCCCCAGCCACCCAGGCCCTAGGTTGTAGGCAAACAGTCCTTTGGCCTGAGGGCCCCAAGGTGTGACGGAGGCCAGGACCCTGCGCTGGGGCCCAAGGGCTCGTGTGAGACACAGCAGAGCTGGGAAGACCTGACCACCCCACCCCCCTTCTGCCCATCACTGAACGGGATGTTCAGGGCTCAAATAGGGCCCCGTCTCCCCCACCCTGGGTATAGCGTCTCTCCCTGACCCTCCTGCATCTGTGCCCATCTCACCTGCCCACAGACAAGATGGTGATCTCGCCCTGGCGTCCTGCCTTGGCCCCCGCCTTGGGAGCCCTGGTCGGGTTGGGCAGGAGTTGGGGAGTGGGGGCAGCGGCAGCTGCGGCCTCAGGGGACAGCAGCACCTCGGGCCACTTCTTCTGGCTACAGCGGGAGCAGCAGGGGCCGGAGAGCGAGGCCAGGCCCTGCACGGTGTGGAGGTGGTGGCGATGCGGGCAGATGTGTGGCGTGCTGGGGGGGCCCGGCGGCAGCCTGCACAGGGCACAGGTGGGCGCGGTCACCAGGGCAGGCCTGTGCCAGGGGGTCCCAGGCGGTAGCGAAGGGCACTCAGGGTACCGTGAACACACCCGAGTGGTGACTCCCCCAGGAAGTAGGCTGATTCTGTACGGGCTTGGGGCACCTGCGCACTCACCTGGGCACAGGCCTGTGGCTGGTCTGCACCAGCTGTTTGCTGTGATACTCCTTGAGCAGCTCCTCCAAGGCCGCCGCATTCTCTGTGGGCAGCGGCAGTCAGAACCCGGCTCCGGGCCGGGGGGCGGGGGGGGGTGCTCCCCATGCCTTTCACCCCCGCCCCAGCCGGGGCCTCGCGCCTCTCCCTCCACCTCTCATCAGGCAAGAACAAGAAGAAAAGGGGCAGAGCAGGGTGGGACTCTGACCCCCATGGCTGCCTCAGGCTCTGGGAGGAGACCATCCTCTCCCGGGCTTGGCCATAGGGCCAGACCTTCCCCTCACCTTTCTTCTCTGTGATCAGGCGGACCAGGACCCCAATGGTGTCCTCGTTGGCATCTTCAGCCCTGTAGGCGGGGTTGATCCCTGTGGAAAAAAAGCCAGAACTGTGATCCTGGGGAGGAGGGGGGAGGGGAAGGTCATTGGGGGAGCCTCCAGGCTTGACAGCTACACCAAGATGTGGCAGCAGAGGGCACCCCAGGCCTCCCTACGAGTTGTGCTGCAAGCCTGGGTGTTTCTGCACTGGGGGCCCCCCAGGCCTCAGCTCATTATCACTGCTCCCTGCAGAGTGAGGGTGGCGGGGGCAGGCTTTTCTGGGGCCTGTTGTCTCCCCTCCACAGCTTCAAGGAGCTGTGGACTATCTTTCCGCCCAGACCCCCCAACAACTCAGGCAAATTCTGCCATTCCAGGCTTATCACATTTCCCTGCACACCACCCTGTCCACATAACTGAGGGCCATTAGGGCCCAAACCTCAAGAGCATGAGAATGAGCCACGTGACCAATCCGAGGCCCACAGCAAACAGCTCCTAGACCTTGCACCCAGGCAGCAGCCAGCAGTTAAAGGAAGACCTAGGCTAGGAAAACAAGTGTAGCCCCAGGTAAAATGGCCTGAGCTGCCATCTTCCCGCCCCCTCTAGACTGCGGTGTCAGGAGGTGGGAAGGGCTCTGGCCAGCTCCAGGCAGCCTGGGGCACAGGCATGGGAAGCACCATTTCAATTCTGACTTGGCCACAAGGCTCATTGGGTTGTGTATGCACACTGGGGACCCCGGCCCTACCGGCCTTCAAGGGACCGGGGCGGGCAGGAAAGGGGCCCAGGGCCCTGGGGCGGGGTTGTGAGGAACACATCTCTCCCTCTGGTTCCAGGACTCCTAACTCAAACCACAGCCTGGAGCTGAAACCCGACCCCTCATGGGGCCTGCCAAGCACAACTGCCCTGCCAGTGGCTCAGGTCAGAGGTCAGCCTGAGTTCCCAGAACACGCTCCAACCCTTGAACCACATACACACAACTGCAGCCCCCGAGGAGTCCAGGCCCCTACAGCTGGGCAGGGCCTCACCCAGGGTGCGAGTCCTGCTGAAGACGCTTGACCTGTGCTCTGCCCCTGTTACCACCTCAGGCCACTTCACCTCTCATTCCACTGTGTCACTGTAGGGTCTCCTCTGCATGCTGCACGTCCAGGAAGCCCTCCTGGTTAGCCCTCTGCAGGCCCCTCCCTGTCAGACCCTCTACGCCAACAGGTTCCCTTGCGCAGCACCCCCGGCTCAGTTGGGCTGGGCTCGTCTGTGCCCTCTGGCCTCCCCACCCAGACGCCAGGCCAGGCCTCACCGCTGCCTCCACCTCCGGGGCCGGGCCCAACCTCCTTGTGGGCCGTGCAGTGGTAGCCCTTCCGCTTGAGCAGGTTACACACCAGGATGCCCAGCAGCCCCATGAGGCAGAAGACAGGCACGATGGCAATAACCGCGTACTGGGCCGCCGTCTCCTCGGGGCCGCCTGCCCGTGTGCCGTTCCCAGGCTGCCGCGTGTCCCCAGCGTGGGTGGCCCCTGCTGCTACCTCCACGCCACGTCGGGCCCGCCGTCCCCGCTCTGAGCACCACAGAGGATGGCGGCATGGAGGAAAGATGGAGGCAGAGAGGCCCAGGGCCTGAGTTAAAGGGGGGAGGGGGGCACTAAGGTGTCGGAGCCGCCTACCGCGCACTCTCCATCATGCTGGGGAAGCAGCGGCCAGCTCCCCGCCAGCACGTGTTTTTGGCCATCTTATCAGTCAGCCAGAGCAAGGCCTCCTCAGGCCTCAGGACAGCCAGACCCTGAGCCCCGTGGCCCATCCCCCTCACTCTGGGGTGAACAGACAGCACGCGAGCACATGCCTGGGCACACGGGCCCCGGCTCCCGCCTCCCCATGACTGGGTCCGTGAGGGAGTTGCCTCAGAAGGTGACCGACAACAGGTGAGAGGGGTGTGTGCTCACACGCATCTGCACGTGTCTGAGGGGATGAGGACAGGAGACAGGAAGGATGTGAGCCCCTCAGCGCCCCCGACCCCCGAGCTGTGGCTGCCACCTGCTAGATGGTCTCTGCCACTCAGAAACAACGTGAGCAAACACACCGCCAGTGGGACAACCGATCACATCCTGCCGGACGCCCTCTGGCTGCACACCCTTCCCTGGGCTCAGGGTTGAGGGCCCCACTGTCCCGGATGGACACCGCGGGGGCCCCTGGGCTCAAGTTCACTGGATCCCCTCCTATACACACCCTCACCAGTCCTAGCCCCCATTGCTCACTCACCAGAGCAGCTGCGAGTACCCAGATGTGTCCAGGAGCATGGCTGACAGGGGACATGGGGGACCCCCGAAGTGGCAACCCACCTGCAGGGAGAGGAGATATCACTGAGGCCCAAAAACTCTCCTTAAGAGAGGCTCCTGCCAGGCACACTCACTGGTCCTGACCCATCCCATTTCACAGATGGGAAGACTGCGGCCTGCTCGGGGGGGGGGGGGGGTGAGGCTGGGACCCCAGGACCCAAAGTCCTGGTCAGCTAGCCAGGAGTCCTCAAGCCCCACCCCATGGCTCACCCAGGCTGGCAGTCTCCACACAGTGTGTCTTGAGTCGCTGTGCCTGCCTGGGCCTCCAGCCTCCCTCGAGGGCTGCAGCGGGAGTGGGCCTGGCACGGGCCCAGGCCCCACGAAGCAGAGAAAGTGCCCGGGGGACAGGACCTGCATAATGTGCCCTGCCCCAGGTCCTGTGGGAGGGAAAGGGTGAGAACAAAGCCAGGCCTCAGGTCCCTGGGAAGCCAGGTCTGGAGCATGGGCCCCTGGTCCTCAGCAGTCTTCCCAGGACAGGGCGGATGGGCGGGGCAAGCTCACCAGGTTGGGCTCCTTCCCAGGTGGGCACTGCCACGGGGTCGTTGACAGTGGAGAGGCCAGAGGCCAAGGCAGCAGCTGGAAGAACAGCGGGCAGGACACACTGAGAGAGCAGAAAGTGCGGGGGTGTGGCACCTCTGGGGCCATCTGCCCACCACCCACTTCCTAATACCCCGGGAGTGGGGACCACTGACCACTCGGAGCCAGCCTCCAGGTTTCAGGGACACTCTCTAACCTCCCTCCCTCATGTTGCAAATAAAACCTGCCTGTCCCATCCATACCTGCGGCATCGCCTCGGCCTAGATAGAGAGAAAACCCTATCCGCTTCTGGAAAGTGCTGGAAAACCCCAGACAGGGCCAGATCAGGATCTCAAGCCCTCAGGTCCCTGAGTCACACCCATTCCAGCTAACCAGAATGATAAAGAGGAAAGGCTTCCGAATTCCTCTCTCAAGTACTGTCCCCCTTCCTGCTGCTGTGGCCGACCCCCCCCACCAGCCCCTGTTCATCATCCCGGGGGCCAAGTCTGCAGCTGGTGCTTCCTATTCTGGACCCTCAAGAGAGTCTTTGGGACCATATCCTCCGTGACCTCTCCACAAAAAGCCAGCCAGTTCACACTCCTGCACCCACACAGGGCGGGATACATCCCAAGGAAGGGATCTCAATTTGCAGCCCCGGGCACATTCCACTGAGAGGTCCCTCTGCTCCCCATTCCAGAATGAACTACCTGCCCTGAATCCCTCCTGCTGTGGGGAGATTCTCCCCACAACCTGTCTTCCAATTTGGCCCCAGCTTGGGGTAAAGCTTGGGGTAATAGGCATGGAGTAAAGCCAGCTGCCCTGGAGGGCAGAGGGAATATCACACAGGAGGCTCTGGGGCCCTCCTCAGGCCCCAGATCTGGCTCCCAGCACCTGCCAAGCTGTGTAACCAACCTTGGCATGGCTCCTGGCATGGGGTCCCTGAGCATGGAGGGCTGGGGTACAGGGCTCTGTACCAGGATCCCAACCCGAACTCACCACAAAAAGGCAGGACAGGGGCCAATGTAGCGGGCTCAGCTTCATCCTCAGGCCCCTGGGAAGGAAGGAAGAGAGGCTCAGCAGGAGGTGGGAGTAGGCAGGCAGCTGTGGTCTGCCCTCCCGGCACTGCTTCCAGGACAAGACTAGACGGCAATTGGCAAGGTGTTGTGCGGCAGGCTAAGCTGGGGTAGTTTGGCCTAGACTTATCACACTCCCTCTTTCCCCGCAAACCTGCGTAGAGGTGGGGGTATGCTGGCTGGGGCTAGCCTCCCAGGGCAGCAGAGGAGGGAACAGAGAGCTCTGCCAGGTTTGGGGGGCTTCCCGGAAGAGGAAGGACTTCCTTCCCCTTCCATAAATAGCCAGGTGCACTGGGACAGGGGCAGGGGGGCCTGGGAGGAAGGAAGCCTGCAGCAGCAGTCCTGGGGGTTTGGGCTGAGAAGGCCTGCCATCCTCATGCCCAGACCCTCACCTCATCTCTAGCTTCCAGGCTCCCACCCCTTGGACCTCCTTGTGGGCCCTGGCCTTTCCTGTTTTTCTGCCTTCACTTTTGCGGTTTCTGCTCCAAGGAAGGCCCTTTCCCCCAGCCATCAAAGACCAACACGAACTCTTTCCAGAAGCGTCTCTAGATTTCCCTTTCCCCAAAGCTCCTGCATGTCTCCCTACCCCACCCCATCACAGTCCTGGTCCCCCTACGTGTCCCATTCCCGACCCGGGGGTCTTCTCCGCCGAAGGATGTGGAAGGATGTGTCCAACACTGGGGTGGGTCTGACTGCGACTCTGGGGCAGGAGCAGACCTTCTGCTGTCCTAGCGGCCAGCATTCAGCCTTCTGTCCTCTCTTGGTCACATACTACTGCCCTTAGCACAACAAGTAGTAGAAAACAGACATGTCCCTGTCCTCAGGGAGCTTACATCCCTGTTGACCAATGGCCAACAGATGAACGGGGAACGTCCCCCTGCCAGATGGTGGGGAGTGCCAACAAACAGTAAGGCAGGGTGAGGGCTCAGATGGCCACTGGCCTAAGGTTGAGCACCCAGGCTCCGGGTATGGCGTCCTCTGGAGAGAAGCCTCCAGCCAGTACACAGGTTGAAAGAGTAGGATCGGGGATTTGGTTTAGACAACAAAAGGGGCCACGACAGAACGAGGGAGTCCCCGTCACGTATTTCCAGGAGGCCTGCCTTCAGGCTCAGGAAGGGGAAGGAAGCTGGATTTGTCGGGCCTCCGCCACAGGCCACACAGCTTCTGACCCCTAAGGGGCGGCCAAGCCCCTGGCCCAGGGCCCCCAGCAGAGTGAGGGGACCCCACCTGGAGCCCCGTGCTGCGAGCCCGGTGGGAGAAGCGCTGTGTGCAGTCCACCCCGGGCCCCACGCGAGCCCCTCGGGCCTACAGTGGCCTGGCCTTCCCATCAGGAGGGAAGAAGCCCGAGGAAACTGATCCCCTCCCCGCCCTCGGGCAGCGGGGCAGCCGGGGGTTTGAATTACACCACAGAGGAGGGGGAGGGGCTGCAGGCACAACAGCCAGGGACTCTCCAGGTCACTGGCAGCGCCTCTGGGCCCAAGCCAGCTCAGGGGAAAACGGGACAGAAGGTCGGGCCACAGCCTGGCAGTCAGCTCCTACCCAGCGGCATACCCGGCCCCATCCCCCGGCCCGGCCCCTCCTCTGACTTGGTCACAAGTCTTCCTTTGCAGTTTCTGGCCCAAAGTGGCCCTTCCCCTACCCAGGCCCAGCTCCCGCTCAAGCCCTTCTCCGCATGAAGATCCTTCTTCATAGGATCTAACCCACGGACTTGACCACGAGCCCTAAGGCTGCAGACTGGCCCCACAGGGGCTGGGGCAGGGGTGAAAGGAGGCACAAGAGCTCCAGAGGAGAGGGCCCCAGTGCCACCTCTGGCCCTGCCTGGCCCCCACTGGGTGACCCGAGCCCACACGGAGGGGCTGTGCAGCTGCTTACCTCCAGGCAAATGGGGAGCTGTGATCTCGAGACTTCCAGGAGGAAAATGGGAGTCCAAAGGCCCAGACTCCAAGCCAGCAAGGGCCCACTCAGGCCCATTCACAGACACCCGCCGCCTAGCGCCCTGACGCCTTCTAATTATGTGCCTTCTAATTATCCCAAACTGGTACTTACTCCAGTCTGGCCGCCAGAGTCTCTGCTGACAGCCGCCCCCCTCCCCAGCCCCCACCTGCAGCCAGACGGAGCCCCCCGATGGACCTGTCCAGGCAGGCAGCCCATGCCGGCCACCCAGAACCCCCTCCATGCACACACCTGCTGTTCTGACCGCCCTCTGCGCCCCCTTCCCCCCAAGGCCTCCAGCATCTAAGCCTAGAATCTTGGAATCTTGACTGAGAAGCAACTTCGGATCAAAGCCCCTTGGCTGGTGGGTGTCCGTGAAGTCTCCACCCCTACTCCTCTTAGTCCTAAGGCCAGGCGAGTCACTGACCTTCCAAAGCCTCCAGAGGGCCCCCAGGAAGAAGACTGTCACAGGCGGGCAGATCAAGGCCCACAGCAGGGAGCCTCCTAGCCTGGGCCTGTCCTCCCCATTGCCACCAACTCCCTGTGGGACCTGAGCCCCTGCTTCACCTTGCTGGGTCTCAGTATCCTCATCTGCAAGATGGGGACAGTTCTCTCCCAGGGCAAGACTGCGCTGAGGTTTACAAGAAGTAATGAGCCTAACGCCGGTCCTGTGATTTCCTCCCCGATCGCTCCCCTCTTTCCCTCTGCACCTCAGGCCCAAGTTTGTAATTAAGTCTCTGTTTGCTTACTTGTTTCATGCTGCTCCCCACTCCTCACCCCCCCCCCACCCCGACAGCAGCAAGGGCAGGGTGTCTGTTTCATTTACCGCAAAACCCTCCCCCAGCAGTGTCTGGAGCAGGAAGCCTCTGCAGGACAGGCTGGGGTGGGGGTGGGGGCTTCCTCACAGGCGGTCCACCCCCACCTCCAAAAATGCCCGAACAATCAGACCCAGAAATTCCCTGGAAGAAAACCAGCTAGCGAAGCCACGACCAGGGCGGCGGAGCCCCAGGGAGGTGCAGCCCTGGAGGCCTCAGAGAAAGAGGAAGCTGGGACAGCACCCAGCCCTGGGGGCAGCTTCCCCTTTCCCAGAGCTGCAGCTCGGTGGGGTCACGAGGCCCCAGCCTGGGGCTCTCCTCTCCAGGCTCCCTCTCCAAGCTCACCCTGGCCTCCCTCGGAAGTTCCACAGTATCCCAAAGATCTCTCACCTCCCAGACGTCACCCACCACCCCTCGCCCTTGGCCCTTGGCCTCCAGTTCAGCCCCAAGTACAGCCTAGGTATCTTAACATTGGGATCTGGCCCCTGCCCCCCCTCCTCCCCCCGCCAGCCATTCTGGGCTTCTTTCACTCCCTACACTTGCTTCTCTCACTGAGGCACTGGTACCTGCTGTTTCCTCCACCCAGAAAACCTTCCCATCACCTGGCCAACATCTACTCTTCCTTTGGAGCTCAGCTCAAAGCCACTTCCTCCTGGAAGCCCCCCTTATGCATTCATCATCCTGCATGTAACCATCCTGTTTACCCAGCCTCTCCCCCAACAAACTCCATGCCCAGTGCTCAGCACAGGGCCTGGCTCCAGTGAGTGGATAGCTATATAGTGAACTGGGGATAGCTAGGGGGACGGATGGGGAACAGGGATCAGGCGAGTATATAGCTTCTGCCAAGGCTAGGAGGGCCCAGAGGCTGGAGTTAGGCAGGGGGGTTTGAAACTGGATCTGAACACCTGAGCTAACCTGGGGGAGAATCAGCCTGCCTTGCTCTGCTCTTCACTGGCTCTGTGGCTGTGGACACCCCCTCTCCCACCAAGACAGAGGGCTGGTGTGAGGCCAAGAGACTTCACCTTAAACACTCAGCACAGGGCCTAGCACAGTCACCCCTCAATAAGCATTCACCATACCTCAGGTTCCCCATGTGTAAATTACGGAGCGGGGAATGGCACACACTTGGCAGGTGTGACGTATGAAAGCTTCTTCTCCATTTACGTACAATGCTTGGCCCAGAGCCTGGTACACGGGAGGTGCTGGATTAGCCATGGTGAGGATCTGGGAGGAAGGAGGGTGTACGAAGGGAGAGAGGTCTGGAAAGGTAGGGGGTCAGAGCCCAGGTCACACCAAGACTTGGATGCAAGCTGAGAAGCCTGCACTGCCCTCGGGGCCTATGGGAGAAGGGTTAGGAGGCGGGGGAGAGGTATGGAACAATTTGCCTCTCAGAGGGCTCCCTGGGCTGCCTGCCAAGGAGGCAGGACTGGGGAGACAGAGGTGGGAGGCAGGTCCCCACGTGGAGCAGGGGGTGGGAGGCAGGTACTTCTGTTTCCCAGCCAGGGGCCCTAGGGCCTGTGGACCTCCCTGTAGCCTCCAGAGGCTAGAGTTGCCTGGAAACACATCTGGACACAGGCCTTCCTTGGCAGTGGCCAAGACAGAAAGACAAAGGCCGCCCGTCAATAGAGAAATCCAGGTTAGCAAGCAACCCAGTGGTTCCCTGGCAACTGGGGCTGAAGTAGGGCAGTGTCCACAGTAGGCGGCGGTGAGGGCAGCTAGGCCTGCCTCTTCGCCATCCTTCCTCCACCCTCGCAGGGAAGGCAACGGACTCTCATTCCCTTGGGGTCTGTCTGGGTTGCTCTACACCTTACAGAAGAGATGAGCATCCCTGTTTCACACCCAGGTAAACTGAGGCCACAGGCGATCACTTGTATGGGTCACAGAGCCAGGGAGTGGTGATGCAGGGACAGAGCCCAGGTCTGGCTGATTCTCCTTCCCCCCTCACTCCTGAGCCCCCTTACCTTGGAGCCTAGCCTAGGCCCCGGCATGTAGCGGACGTTCTCCGAGGGTCTGTCAGCTCGACGGCAGAGGCTATAGGGAGCTAGTGGTCCACAGAAGCGGTTCATGGAGAGGCCATTACAAAGCAGCCGGGCGGGCCCCCGGGGAGGAGGTGCTGCCCACCCCCCGTTCCCGGGGGTCTCTGAGGCCTCTGGGGTTTCCCTGCATCCATCCTCATCTGCATACTGCCCTAGTTTGCACCAGCTCCTGCAGGAAAAGGCACTGGCACCTGGGAGAAGCAGGAAGCCCAGGGAAGGCTGGGAAGAGGACGTCTCAGGGTAGCGGCCCGCTCCTCAGGCTGCTGCCAGGTGGGGTCTAGAGCTGTGCGGAGGCTAGCTCAGGGCCACTCAGTGAGAAGGGCAGCCCCATTCCCACCCCGGCCTTGGGCAGCCATGGTTTCCCAGGCCACAACCCTTGGGTAAGGACCCCCATGCCTGTGGACCCCAAATCCTACACCAGGGCACACCAGACAGCGGCTGTTCCCTGCCCCCCCCCCCCCGGGGGGGGGGCCCCGCACGGTTCCTGCCCTCCCTTCAGGCCGCCACACGGCCTGCACTTTCAGGGGCTTGGGGAGGTGAGGTGGGCAGGTGCGGCTGAGGGAGCTAATTGGCCCTTGAGACAAAGAAAAGGCTGAGGTGGCCAGACTAGGCCGACCCAGCTCCTCCCAGTCTGGTGTGGTACAGATGCAAAGCCTGCCCCTTCCCTAGCTGAGGCTGGGGCTGGGGCTGGCGCTGGGGCAGAGGGGTGCTAAACCACACAGTCATCTCTGGGGCAGAGCTGGGGCTCCCCAAACCCCCTCACTACTGCATGCCTCATTCCCATTCCAGGCCTCAAAGATAGGCTCCCAGGTTTCACAAATGAGGAAACTGAGGCTCAGAGAAGCTAAGGAGTACCCTCTAACAACTTGGTCTCAAAGGAGACAAGGTTTACCACCCAGGAGTGGGGGCAGGCAGTCCTTGTCCTCGCCACACCAGGCTCCGGCAGGCCCCACTGCGGCCCAACACCCGACTGCTCAGCGCCCCGGGCTTCCTGCCATGCTACTGTTACCCCACCCCAAGCAGGGCGAGGCTTCACAAGAGACTGAGGGGAGACCACAGGCCCAGCCAGCCCTGTCCTCCGGCTCCTCTAGACTTCGGGTGCTGAGGAAAGAGACCCCTCTCCCCAGCAATCCCAGGTCAGGCGGCCCTAACCAACGGCCACTGAGGAAAGGGGTCAGCACTGGCGGGAAGTTGGGCTCTGGAGCAGTCGATCCTGGGTTCAGGCTCTGGTTCGTCGCTTAGCAGCTCTGGAACCTTGGGCAAGTTACTTCCCCTCCCTGAGCTTCAGGGCCCTCTGCAAACAAGGGCTCTGGCCCCTGCCTCCAGGGGCTGCGGGGATAAGCGGAGCCTGTAAACAGTGCTGACCAGGGCCTGGCCTGACGAACCTCCCCCGAGCATCAGTTCCCACCACAGCCCACGAGGGCCAGAGGAAGAGCCAAGCTCAGAATTAAGCAGCACCCAGGCAAGGTCATCCAGTGGCATGCGGAGCAAGCAAGGGTGCTTTAGGGAACCCAACGTCAGTCCCAGCAGCACGAGGAGAGGAGTCCTGGCCTCCCAGGATGGCTCCGGGGGCCCATTTCCCAGCTGCTGTACAGCCTGTGCCCACGTGCTCCCCGACCAGCTGAAGCCGCAGTCAGGACCCAGCCCCACATCCCTAAGCCTCAGTTTCCTCCTCTGTAATTTGGGAGAGTTGTGCTTGTTCAGCTGACCTCTTGGCTGGAGGATCCAGAGTTCATAGGAGAACAGTGGCTCTTCTTACAATCAGGCTTCAGCCCAGGTGCCACCTCCTGCAGGAAGCCTTCCCGGCCTCCCTGTCTGGGCGGACCCTCCCCTCTCCTGGCCCCTTCAGCCACAGGTGATCTCCCTGGAGGAAGGAAGGCAGGCAGGCAAGCGTATGCAGGAAGCTGGGCACAGAGCAGGGCCAGGCCCCTCCCTCCACTCATTGCTCCTTCTCACAGTGACCACAATATACAGACCCAAACTTAGGTCCTTCCTTCTGGAAGCCCTCCTTCCTTCTCTCTCCACCCAGTCAGACCCTGCTTCTAACTGGCTGCAGAGGCCCCTCCATCCCTCTCTCTGTGCCAAGTAGTCAGGGCACACGCTCACGGCCACATGGGCAGTTTATTTATAGAGCTCTCATCTTTCCCAGGGTGGCCGAGGAAAGCGCTCTGGCCTTCCAGGCAGACGGACCAGGGTTAGGATCCCAGTGACACTAGGGTCTTGCAAGTCCCTTCCCCTCTCTGGGCCCTCCTTTCCCTGCCTGTACCTGGAGGAGACTGCCGACCCTCAGGACATGACACTAAAGATGTGCGAGCCTCAGGGGTCCTAATCCCAGGGCTGGGCACACAGTAGGGATGCAGCACTGGCTCCCTCCTGTCCTCCTTGCCACCCCAGCCAGTGGCACTGGGACCAGGCCTAGGCACCCAGGGCCTCAGCAAACAATGGGTGCTGAGCTCGGCCAGAGACCTCATCCCACTCACCCCCAATCCTGAATGGGGGTGGGGCCAGATGGGCCTTGCTGGCTGATCTCAGGCAAAAGATCCATACAAAGACTCCATACAGGAGTCTGGCCTGATCCAGCCAGGCCAGGTGCTGAACAGCCCCACCACTTCCCCCTCCCAAGGCAGGTAGCCAGCACGGTCCTTCTGTGGAAACTGATGTCAGAATTGTTAGACAAACCCTGCCTCCGCGTAGAGACAGGGCAAGGCAAGATCTTGAGCGCCAGACTCCAGCATCATGGCTGTGGGACTCAAACTAGGTCTGCTCCCCTCTGCCCTGAGTCTCTGCTTCCCCACTGAACAGCTTGGGAAGGAAGGGGATCCTCTGTCAGTGCCGTTGAGACCTGAGCCCAGGGCCTGGCACACAGCAGGCAATCTGCTGGCCCAGAACGGGGGTCTTGTCTGAGGAGGGCCCATGGCAAGCACCAGACAGATGTGCCCCTACAAAAAGGATGGCCATGAGTCTTCGCCTCCAAGCCCCCAGCACACACGCAGGAGCATCGGAGACTCTGGGTGCAAACCTCCCTGTGCATCCCACCCAGCACACAGTAGGCCCTCGGTGGCTGCCCTTCCTCAGGAAGAGGCCTGGCCAGCACAGATATGGCAGCAAGAGAGGGCAGGCTTCTGGCCGGGGCCACCCTACCCAGCTGGGTATGCAGTGCCTATGAGTGCCCCACACCTGAGCCTATTCCCAAAGGTGAGAGGGGACACCTGGCAGGTGGACCACAACAAAGAGGAGGAACTAACATTGGGCTGGGAGGGCTTCCTGAGTGAGGGGAAGCTGTACCCTGAATGGCCAGGAGGGTTCTAGAAAGAGGAAACAGCAAAAGCAGAGGCAGAGTCGAACCGAAGCATCTGGTAGGGAGAGATGAGGGTGAAGATGTAAAGTTCAAAAGATCTTGGAAGGAAATGTCGAGGCTAGGATGAGGAATCTGGACTATATTATGTAGGCAAAAAAGTAAGTGGCCCTAGGGAGGGTGCTCTGACAGGGCGTGGAAGAACTGGAAATGGAGGCAGGAGGCTAGCACAGCTGTCTGGGCCAGAGCGGGACGTAAGAGGGAGCTGTGATTTTGTGAAGGTGTGTCTCGGGCCACATCCCGGCTGCCGGGGGATGTGTGGCAGCACCGAAGGTGGGTAGGGGCCCTGTCTGGAGGGTGAGAGCCAGAACAAGAGGGTTCTGGGGCCCTTGGGTAAGTCTCGGCCCTTCTCAAACCTCAGTCTCGCTCACTCGCTCCGGAAAAGGAAGCTGACCCTACAGACAGGGGCAGAGCGCTGACTGCCCCTCAAAGTCTCCCCTCCTTGGCCAGACACGGGTACCTCCCTCCGGCAACTATCAGATGAGTCCCAACGGGGACCATGTGTAGAAACCCAGCCTGGGCCCACTGTCATCCTGGGAGGCCCAAGTTCCCAGAAAGGTCTAGCTTGGGCGGGGCACAGGATAGGGCTGGGAGGGCCTCCATCAGGGCTAGGACCCAAAGAGGAGGCTAACCCTTCCCCTCTCCCAACCCCTCCCTGGGCCCTGAGCTATTTCCCTGTTTGCTGGGGATGGAAATAACTCAGGCTCAGCCCCAGGAGACCAAGACAGCTATTCTGATCAGCCCCAAGAAGCACAGCTCCAGTCATTCCAGAGAGGACCGAGGGACACCCTGACCCCCCAGCTCTAGCTCTCGGCCAAGCGGCAGCAGTGGTGACAACTAGCAGGGGCCTCTGGGAAGAACAGAGAGACTGAAGGACTGAGAGGATGGGGCAGAAGCTCAAGGTCACCCCCGGCCTGCCCCCCACCACAGCATGTGGGGAGATTTGGGAAGGTGCCCCTAGAGCAACTCTGAATAGGGGAATAAAGCCTCTCCAGTATGGTGAAGGTCAACTGGGATTCTCAACTATCCTTGCCCCCCCCACCCCCCGCCCAGAGCCTGGGCTGTGCTGCTGACTCCTGACCCTCTTTGTAGCTATGTGGATGCTCCCAAAACCAGCTGCAGGCTCTAGAAGACGGGAGACAGGCCTCTCTGGTGACCTCTGGCTAGGGGTGAGACCTGTGGGAAGGGAAGAAGAGGAGGAACAGGAAGACCACATAACCGACCCACCCACAATGTTTCAGACATGTGCAAATACACACCACACTCAGAACTCACAAAGGCACACTCTGACAAGGCCTTGCTTGTCAGCCCAGGTTTGAGAGAAGCCTAGATAAGCCATGAACAGATATTAGAAAGGTGGGTGGCCCTCTCCAAGCATCTCACAGGGTTTTGGGGGCAGAAAACCTGAATTCCAATCCTGGCACTGTCCTGACTCTGCATGACCTTGGGCAAGTCACTTTGCTTCTCCGAGCCTTGGTTTCCTTCTCTGAAGAATAGTCACATCTCAGAACCACTGTGAGGATTCAGCAAGAGTACACCAGAAAGTGTTCAGCATAGCACCTGGCACCCTCTATCCTCGCCCCAACGCAGAATGCAACCAACATTTTCAGAGGAGAACAGAACTTCCAGATCCTTTAGCAGGTATCCCCTCACCCCACCTGGTCTAGAGAGCCCAGTTTCCATTCCACTCTGCATGAACCCAACAGACCCTCTTGTGGAGATGGGAGCCTCATAGGGTCTGGCCCAGACGGTGAAGCGGTCCTGCTCCAGCTCTCCAAATCAGACACCACTCGTGGGGAACAAGTCCGTACCCCCTCTCCCCGCACAAAGGGAACTGAAGGAGACTGAGGCCAGAGAAGTCAATGTCTATGGATCAGAATTCTGGCTTGGTCTGAGGAGCTGTACTTCCATCCCTGTCCCCAGCAGCCCCTGGGCCACTGTGTCCCCAGCAGCCAGCCTGCCCCCACCCCCCACTGCAGTCTTTCTGCCTGGAGGGAGGGAGGGGAGAACAGAGGAAGTTGACCCAAAAACAATAGAGGATCCCAAAGTGATGATTCACAGTCCATTCACAGCCCAACACCTCAGTGTGCAGAAGGGGAGACTGAGGCCCAGTTGGGGCAGGGTCTGAGGAAGATGGGCCCAGTGAGAATACAGGTTACTGGGGACAAAGCTTTGCCAGGCGTCTGGGACCTCAGTGTGTGAGTGTGTGTGTTTGGGTGGTGGAGCCTGAGGCTACCTCAGGGCCCCCCAGCTGCTGCCAGAAATGTCAGTCACCTCACCAGATGTCACCCAGGCTTGGCCTCCTCTCCCTCTTCCAGGGCAAGTCACTCTGGGTCCTCCCCACTGACTAAACTGAGATGCTGAGAGGTGCCCTCTTGGGGACAATTCTGGAGAGACCCCTCGCCTCCCCTCCTCCCCCTCCCTCCATCTACAGGCAGGTGTTTGAGGCCCCTCCCCTTTCCGCCTCTTACTCATTCCCCTGAGGCCCGTACACACGGACTGACGGACACGGACACACACACACACACACACACACACACTGACAATACTTGACCCAATAAGCACACTATGGCTCCAGGGATTTGGGGGCTGGTCCTCACAGTCACTTGGGGTTCCTCTCCCTCTATTTCACACTCACTCGCATTAGGGAGCCGCTCTGGCCCTGCCTTGGTCACGTCCCAGGCCACACACAGACTCAGTGACCGGGGACTCACAGTAAGCTGGGGTCACGGTCACCCGCAGGGTCCTGGGGTCTCTCTCACACAATCACAGGCGCTCACTCGGCCTGTCAGAGACACACAGAGCCCCTCTGTGTCTCCCGCTTGGCCCCGGCGTCACCGTGGCTCAGTGTCCCGGCCACACGGTCTCCAGGGCTGGGCCGCCTCACGCGCCGTGTCACCCACAGTCACGGGCTGACACCGTTCAGAACCCCCCCTCCGGCCACCCCGCGCCGCCGCCGCCCCGTCCCGCACCCGTCCCGCACCCGTTCCTGGTCTCGGTCCAAGTTTCCCGGGTCGGGGGCGTCTCCGGGGCCCGCCGATTCCTCAAACTGCAAGTCCCGCCGCGGCTTCGCCACCGCGCACGGCCGGGCCTGGAGTCGCGGCCGGAGGACGCGCAGGTCCCGGGGCATGGGTCTCAGAGACGGGTGGGGACCGGTGCGCGGAAGACGCCCGGACAGGACGCGGGGGCGGGGGGGGGGGCGCGCTCAGGGCCGGGGCTGCGGCATCCGCCGCGCCGGCCAACTTCCTCAGAGACGCGGGGAGGCAGGGGCGCCACTCGGGTCCGCACCCCTCTAGCCCCGGCAGCGAGAAGCACACCCCAGGCTGAGGCCCCGCGCGCCCTCCTTACCTGGCCGCCCCGCAGCAGCTCCCAGCAGGGCCCCAGGGTAGAAGCGCAGCCCCGGGCCCGGCTCTGCGAGCGCACGAGCGGCCGCGCAGGTTGCGCGCCTTTTGAATGAATCGCTGGCCTGGCCGGGAAGGTGCGCAGCCCCGCCCCCGCACGTCACGGCCGTCGGCCCCGCCCCCGACGTCAGAGCCCGGGCTCGCGCCCCTGGGCCCCCACCCCTTGAGGCGGCAGAGGGCCTCCGCTTCTCCCGCCGGGCCGCGCTGCTCTGTGTCGCCATCTCTCGCGCCCCCGGGGAACTGCAGGGGGCTGCGCGGGAAGAGGCCTCTAGGATCAGCCTCTTCTGGGTTCCAAACCAAGAAAGAAGGGGTCGCGGGGTGCTTGGGTGGCTCAGTCGTTAAGCGTCTGCCTTCAGCTCAGGTTACGATCCCAGGGTCCTGGGGTCGAGCCCCGCATCGGGCGCCCTGCTCCGCGGGAAGCCTGCTTCTCCCTCTCCCACTCCCCCTGCTTGTGTTCCCTCTCCCACTCCCCCTGCTTGTGTTCCCTCTCCCACTCCCCCTGCTTGTGTTCCCTCTCTCCCTCTCTGTCAAATAAATAAATTAAATCTTTTAAAAAAAAGGGGGGGGGTTGTGAGATGCAAGATAGACTGGAGACTTGGGTGCTACTCCCGGTCCATTGCCAGTGCATTGTCAGTCCAGGCAGGACCACCGCTGCCCCTTCCTGGGTCTTGTTTTCCTCCTAGAAACTGGCAGTCAGGGAGAACAACCTCCCTTTGCTGACGAGGCCCAGGAGGCCCTGGCCTAGTTGGTGAGGGAAGTCCAGGTGAAAGTGAATCTCTAGTGGAGGTCCATATGGTGTCTCCTGCACATTCCTCAGGGCCCTGCCCAAATCCTTCTCCAGAGGCCTTTCCTGTCTCCACACCCCCACCCCTGTCTGACAGGATAGTGAGTCCCTCCTTCCAGCAGGACAGATGACACACTGTCCCTTCCCTACCACTTCCCTACACTGTCCCAGGCTGTCCCTTCCCTACCACCAGCTGTCCCACCTTGCCAATTCCCTTTGCCAGCCATCAGGGTGCCCAGCAAGGCAGTGACTAGGGACTCCAGGACACTATTCACATTGTATTCCCAGCTCTGTGAATTGTGCCCCCTGGAGTTGTGCAATATGGTGAGCCCCCGGAACTGGAGGCAGCAGTCAGCAGCCAGTTTCCCTCCTGCTCATTACTATCGAGAGGATCCCAGGTGGTCCTCCCAGGACAGCAGGGAGGGCCTCATGCTGGGGGCAGAGGCCTGGCTGGGATCGGGATAATCACAGGCCATGACAGAAGTAGAGGAAGGTAAATAAGTCTGTTGGGGATAGATTGCCGCGGGAGGTGGAGAATTCTAAACAAACTGAGTCATAGAACCTGAGCTGTGGGGTGAGGGGGTGGGGTAGGTCAGGTCCCCAGGGTCCAGTAGATTCCAGGAAGAGAAATAGACACCTGCAGAGGGAGGGGGGCAGGGGAAAAGTTTGTTTCCTTGGGCCATGCCCATGTTGTAAGGAAAGAGAGGGAAGAGCTCAGGTGACTGACGTCAGTATCATAGCCCCACCCACCTCATATCTCAATGGAGACCCCCCACCCCACCCCAGGGCTAGGGCAAGGGTGGTCCCAGGGTCAAATATCCCAAATCCAAGCCCATGGGGGGTGAGGGGGAACCCAGAGAGGATCCATGCTGGGGACCTGGTGAGGGGTGAGAGCAGCCCAAGAGGCCCTCTTTTTCTGCATATGTTTTCTTTGTAAGGGGACCTTCTATACCCCAGTTCCAAGTTCCACAGTTCAAATGGTGGCATGTCATGTGCCATTTAATAGGTCAAATGGGAAAATGCTTTTCGGCCAAGGAGCACTGACCGTTAATCAGACATCCTACAGATGGTCTGCACCTACTGCCAGCTCTCTGTGAGGTTTTGGTCAAATCCCTCCCCAGATTCAGTTTCCCCACCTGAAAACTGGGGTGCCAGACTTGTTACCTGAAGGTCGTTCTAGTTCTCTGTGGGATGACGTGATCTGCCCCACCCACCTGAATGGTAAGGGTGGGCTGCAGCCCCCTGAGCCGGGAGAAAAGATAAGGGATGGTGGGGCTGATGGGGTCCCTCTTGTGGCTCTGGGAACTCTGGTTGGCACCTTTGGGCTCTCAGGCTGCAAGTCCGTAGAGTCGGGTCTCCTGGAGCCACAGACCACACACATCCCACCCTCGAACCCTCAGGTTATGAGGGAGCCTAATTGTTATTTACTCTCAGCTCTGACTCCTGGAGCACAATGAGATACAGATGGGACCCTGCCCAAGAATCTGTGAGCATCTAGTGAGGAGGCAGGGAAGGAGTTGTGGAGGCCACAGGAGATTTAAACTGGCTTTTTATGGAGCTTGGAGAGCCACAGGCTGGAGAACAAAGGGCTCTCACAATCACAGGCTTTTAAAACTCCTGGCATCTCAGATGAACCCGCGAAATCTTAGCATTACAATCCCTGCACTTAGGGACTTCAGAGACCATCTCATTTGAACTTGTCACAGCGAAGCTGAGGAAGTGAGCCCAGAGAAAGCCTGCACCTCCCTCTAGGTGGCACAGCACAAGCCCCAGTAAGCCAGGATGAGCTGTGATGGGGCTCCAGAGTCAGGGCCGTGGGCTCCATGTCCCACTGAGGCCCTGCCTGCAGTGGGGACCCTGCCCCACAGGATCTGAGGCATGGGGTGCAGTTGTTGGCAAGGGATCTGAACAGATGGCAGTCCCCGGGGTTGTGGACCAGAAATCGTGGCACCCTCTGCTGGCCACACTGGAATTATAACAAGAAAGTACAAAGCGGGAGGAATGCTCTAGGGGCGCCTGGCTGGCTCAGTCAGTTGAGAATAGGACTCTCTATCTCCAGGTTGTAAGATTGAACCACACGTTGGGTGCAGAGATTCCTTAAAAATAAAAAATCTTGGGGCGCCTGGGTGGCTCAGTCGTTAAGCGTCTGCCTTCGGCTCAGGTCATGATCCCAAGGTCCTGGGATCGAGACCCGCATCGGGCTCCCTGCTCTGCGGGAAGCCTGTTTCTCCCTCTTCTACTCCCCCTGCTTGTGTTCCCTCTCTCGCTGTGTCTCTTTCTGTCGAATAAATAAATAAAATCTTTAAAAAAAAAAAAATCTTTAAAAATTTTTTTCAATGCTCTGTCCTTGGCTAACCCCTAACTGGCCAAGTCCTACCCCTCTAAAGGTGGGCTGCCCCCCTGTGTGTGTGCCTTAGCTCCAGGGGGACGGTGGGCTTTGGTCTAAGGAGGAACTGGGGCTAGGAGGCCAGGGTGGGGCTCAGCCGTGGGGCAGGACAGGAACTGAGCTGAGGCTGCTGGGCCTGAGAGCTAGGTTCAATCCAAATTTAGGTCCAGACCCTGAGCTGGGTCTGGAATCTCACTGGGCTTGGGTTTTGGGGCCACAGACATAGGGGTCGAGTCCCAGTTCTGCCACTGCCAGGCTGTGTGGCCTGTGTGGCTTAAGCAAGTGACTTTACCTCTCTGAGCGCAAGCTCACCAGCCCAGGGTGTTGTGAGGATCTATTGAGATCCCATGTCGGGGGCACTAGCTTCTTCCAGAACACTGGGTTCAGAACCCCTATCTGCTCCCTCTCCTCCTGCATCCTCAGTACTTGCTCTGTGACCTCCCCACAGTCTGGCATCTGGGCTCTGCCTCCATTTGTCGGCAACTCCTGCTCGATGTCCCCCTCCTCAGTTCAGCCCTGCAATCTATCCCTGATCCAGCATGCGATGCCCGTTCACTTGCCTTTGCTGGGCAGGGCTCCTCATTGGCCATAATGGGCCCAAAATAGCACTTCCCCTTGCTGCTTCCTGCAACCTGGCCTGTGGCTTAAAGTCTGTGAGGACAGAAGGGAGAATTGGTGTTTGGCAGGCGTGCAAAAGATGTGAAGGGCTCACAGAGGACATTTGGTTCCAGAGAGGGCAGACACTTGCCTAGGGTCACACCGTGAAGGGAGGCTGGGGCTGAGGCTTGAGTTCAGATGTCTGGGTCCCCCATCTCCCCCCCAGGCTCTGCCCAGAAAGTCTAAGGCAAGGCCTCAGCCAGACTTCCCGTCCCTTCACCAAGACTTCTGGACCTGCAGACTACTGCCAACCCCAGTTCGAGTGTACAACAGGGCCCCTGGAGGCTAGCTACTCCAATCATGGGCTTCATGGGTTCTAAGGGCCATTCTCTGACTGTTCTGACCACAGGAAACCTTCCTGCCTGGGCTGTCCTCTACACCCACCTCACCCCTCCCCTCTAGCCTCAGTGTTGCCTTACTGTGTGACCTGAGGTTAAGTCCCTATCCCTCTCTGTGCCTCATCTTCCCCGTGAGGCAGATGTCTAGCTAAATCCTGCCCTCTGTCCCTAGCCCAAGAGACCACCCTGAGAACCCGTTTGGAGAAGGGATGGCTCTCTCCTGGCCTCTGAGATCAGGACATGCTGCCCAGGGCTGGTCTATGGAACATGAGCCAGAGATCTCATGAGGGACTGGATGTGGCTCTGGCCCCTCAGACTCCATCTCTCCTGTCTTCCAGCCCCTCCACGTGGCTGCCCCCCCACCCCGAGCCACAGAGCCCTGAGCAGACAGACCACATGTGAATCCAGGCTGTACCACTTAGCAGACTGGTGACCTTGAGGAAGGCATTTTACCTCCCTGAGCCTCTCAGTTTCCTCATCTGAAAAAAGAGAGTAATAATGGCACCAACTTCCCAGGACCATCGTGAGGATTAAGCGAGATGGTCCATGCTCCTGACTTGCTGCAAACAATAATTGGGAGCTGGGGTTATTGTCCTGTGACATTTAAGACCTATAGGGGGACTCCAACTGAATTCTCCAGACTGAATTCCACAAATATTTATTGAGCATCTACTGTGTGTCAGGCACTGCAGGCAGCCTGGGGATGGAGCTAGGAACAAAATGAAGTCGCCTCTCACAGAGCTCACTCTGGCTTCCCCTGCCTTTTCCTCTGCTCCAGGCTGGGCCTACGCCACGGACTCCTCACTCCAGGCCCTCCCCTCCCCTGACTGCCTTGGCTCAAGCTGTTCGGTTTTCATACCAAACCCAAGTCCCACTTCCTCCAACCCCAATGGCCAGCCCTGGTCATACCCTGGTTGTCCACCTCAGCTGGCAGAATTAAAACATGGTATCATATGCCAGGGTAATGGTTACCCTTGGAGGGTAGACTCAGAGGGGGCAAAGGGGGAGTTTTTAGGGTGATGAAATACTCGGTTTTTTGATCTGGAGGTGTTCACTTAATGAAAATTCAAGCCACACACTAACAATTTGTCTACTTCTCTGTACAAACATTATACTTCAATACAGTTCCCTTGAAAAATAGTGACACCTGGGTCCACCCTCCAAACTCTGATTTAATTGGTCTGGGATGTGGGCTGGGCCCCCCAGGTGATTATAATGTGCAGCCAAGGTTGAGAACTACTGCTTTAGAAGAACAAATTCTTCCAGGACTCTCCCCTGGGCCTGTGGCCTGATGACTGTTCATCCCAAGACCTCCCTGCCCACAGCTGACTGGCTCGGGGCTGAGCATGTCCACAGGCTGGCCAGTGCCCCAGGATGTGACCTCCTAAGTAGCAGTTGGCTGGCCAGGCCCAGTCCTGCTGAGGCACTGGAGCTGGGAAAATGCCGGGGACCCAGCCTTGGGTGTCCAGTGCTGAAAGTAAAGTCTGGCCAGGGCACCTATGTTGAAGGCACAGAGGCCCAAGGCCACAGTGAGAATAGCAGCCATCTGGCAGCAGGGAGGAAGCAGAGTCTCAAGGTGGAAGGGCCAGGTGTCCTGAGATGGAGCTCCAATATTGATCTGGGCCACTGTGCTGACAACTATTTAATTAGTGGTTCCCACTAATTAGCCCCCCTTTTATTTCAGGGCACAACAAATCTCTTCTTTGTGGGGGAAAAGATTATTGGCCCCATTTTACAGATGAGGAAATGAAGGCTTACAGGGGATGTAACTCAACCAAGGTCACATAGCTAGTTAGTGGCAAAGTTAAGATTTCTGTTTAGCTTCAAAGTCTGTGTTCTTTCTGCTTTGATTCACCAGAAATTCCACATGAACACTGCTTTCTACTCTGGAATATATGTGTTTAATATCATCCCCTCCTCCCCAGATCTTCCAAGCGAGGTGGTGCTGTGGGGAGATACTCCAAGCATGTCCCGTGGCCTTGAGGGCCCAGCGGACCCGAGATGTGTGTATGCCAGCGTGCAAAGCATGAACCTACACTCCCCCTTGAGCAACTGATTTGTGTAAAGTGTTCATCACTTAGGTTACTTAGGTTGAAAGATGTTCTGACGTGTTCAGCAGAGCCGGGGGCCTGCTCCGCCCTTTACGAGTGGTTGCCATCTTGAGCTCTGTGAGGGGTACCCCGGTGGGAAGGGATCCGCCCTGTGAGGACTGGCCAGCCCCGTGGGGTTGGCCTTTGCACTATGTCTGATTTAATGACGTACCACTTTGGACCAGAAATCAGACAGACTGGGATTCTACCCTTGCTCCAAAACCTGAAGTCACCTTGGCTTCTGTCAGATTCCCCAGCCTCACAGGAGGCTTTGCTGCAGAACATTGTTTCCTCAGGAGCTGTACAGTCTCCTGGTCGCCTTGTTTTTCACGTGCTGCCGATGTCAGCTTCGGACTCCCAAGCCCCATCCCAGGCCCAGTGACTGAGGAGCTGTGGGGAGCCTGGGAATGTAGACTTACATGGACATGTAATTATGTATCATGCTTTATATTCACACATGTAATCTGTGAGGGATTCTAACATGTCGCCCTGGTTACAAAGCCGTGAACAGGCATGAGGCCTCGTTTTCCTGACAAGACAGCTATAGCCCAGACAGGGGCAGCGACCTGCCCGGGATAACACAGCAGAGTGGTGGGCTTGCCATCCCAGCACCCTTCTGTTCTGGGTCTCTGAGCCTTCCCTTCTGCTCAAGTGAGTGGGTGTTGGGAGGCCCATCAGCCGGGGAGCCCCGAGGCTGGTGGCTGGGGGCCACCATGCCACTGACGGGGAGTGGTCATTTGGTGTTTCTATTTATTGACTCTTTAAAATTCATCATCCAAGGAAAGTTAATACATGACTGTTTGGTAGCGAGAGAAACATAATCTAAGACCGCAATGACCCACGCACCCCAAACAAAAACAGAACCAAACAAACCCCATCTGAAACCAGACCTTTGGAGCTGTAGCTGAAGAAGCAAGGGGCCTGGGGGTCAGACTGGCTCTTGCAGGCCAGGGAGCAGGGAAGAGCCTGCCCGCAAGTGGTTCCCAGTTGAAGAGGCCATGTCCAGCCCCTCAGCTTTGGGCATTCTTCCTGGAGGGACTGCCCTGGCAGGAAGGGTGTGAAGAGAGGGTCTCAATGGTCAGAGTGGGGGGCCTCCCAGGCCCACCCTCCCAAGGTGACCATACGTGCCAGTGCATGAGACACAGGGGCTGGGGGGCAGCTCTGAGGAGAACAAGGGCCCTTTCCTTTTCCCTGCTCAGGCCAGGAGAGAGAGCCCTGTCCAACTCCCTATCAGTGTTACCAAATTTGGAAACGACTAAAGGCACTGCCAACAAGTTAGGAAATGCCAAGGCCTGGGGAGGCCCCCGCATGGGAATCATTGCCCCTTGCAGTCATCACCTTGTTCTGGATGACTGAGGGTGCTTGGTCCTTGCTCTGGATACTGGAGGGCAGCCCAATCAGGACAAGGCCATGGAAAGTGTATGTTGAGAGGCAATGTTTTAGTGCCCTGAACATGCAGTGTGTGTGTGTGTGCGTGTGTGTGCGTGTGCACGCGCATACCTGCACACCCATGTGTATGTGCACACATGTTCGCAAGTATGTAATGAGGGGGGGATTGGTCCTTCCAGGAAGGCTCGCTTAGGGTCCCAGGGTGGCCCCCAGAGCAGGAATAGGGTCTTTTCCCTTCTGTGACTTCCTCAAATCACCCCCTGCCCAGGTCATTGCATAAATAAGTGCTTGGGAAGGTACACATCTAAAAAGGAACATAAATACTGTACATGGGAAAGGATTCTGTCCCCAGCCCTCCCACTGCCCCCAGAAAACCCTCCAAATATTGCACATGGCCCTCCCGAGCCCCATGGGGTCCAGGCCCGGCCGTGTCTTTGGTAGAAGCTCCAGGGACAGAGGTCCTGGGGAGCCCACATGCCCCCTGCCCCACCCCCATGATGACTGGGAGTACCGAAGCAGCCAGAGGGTTGGGAGAGGCCCCGGCCCGCTGGCCAGCAGGTGTTCCACCAGGAATACTTCTGTGCGGATGGGAGGGAGCCCACGCAGGCACAGGGGTGCCCCTGGTGGGACGCTCCTGGTCAGAGTCTGCTAGGAAGTGTGGGCTAGGAAGAGGCAAGCGGGCTGAGGGCGGTGGGAGGGCAAGTCCTGGGCCACAGTGGACAGGGTCACATCCTCCATAGGAGGAGGTGGTTTGTGCTGTCGTCTCGGCCCACGGTCTCGCTGCTGCTACCACCCCCACTGCTGAGTCGGAAGTCCTCATAGCCGTCACCTCCACTGATAACGAGCATTTTAGGCCTGGCTGAGGCAGGTCCTCGGTGCCGAGGGGAGTCCCGGTGCTCAAGGGATGGCAGCTTCTCAGGGCCTGGGGGGTGGAGGGAGAGGGTCCATTAGCCGGGGGCTGACTGATGGCTGTGCTGTCCCCTAAGGGCCTGCACCTCAGAAGACAAGAAGAAAGGCACACTTTCTGTGGGGGATCCTACTTCCTGTTAGCCAAGAACTTCTTTGGAAAGAAATACCCACTTCCTGGCAGTCACACAACTTCTTACCTCTTATCTGTGCGTTCTAGTCAAGAGTGACATAAGTTCTCAGGGCCACACCCCTCTCTCTCTCTCCCTCTATCGCACATGTACTGTCCTCCTCAAACAGCTTCCTGCTTTCCAACAGCCCCTTCCCAGCTGGGAAGCTTCGGTCTTCTGCGGGCGCGGACGGCTCCTGCCCGAGGCTTCCCTGCTTCCAGATTCCCACAGCCGCCTCCTCGGGGGAATACGGTTTCCTGCCCAGTCAAAGCAAGCCTTGGCTCACTGTGGCCCTCCTTGACGGATGCCATCTCCTAACACGTTTCACTTGCTAATCCTCACAGTCCACGGCTGTCCTGCCTGCCGTTCTGTGTTCTACTTGCTGTTGCTGTTTCCCGCTCTGCCCGTCACTCCCTGACGCCTTGCCCTAGACCGCATTTCTGGTCCGCTTTGATTCCCTGCCGTATGCATCCCTTGCTGGGCCACCGTCTAGTTCTTAGGCTACAGTTCTTATAGCTCACTGTCTCCTGTGATGCTTCTAGACCGAATTTTTGCACACACCCCATACCCTAGAAGGTTTTATTTTGGGGACTTTGGAGCTGATTTCCTGTCATATATGCCACTTCCAGCTCTGGACCACACTCTTCTTCCCTCTTGAAACCTCTTCTGGCAAGACAGAGGCAAATCTTAAGCAGAGTCCAGGATCCCTGGGTTGGGGGAGGATGCACAGACCCACCCGTGTCTGGGGGAGGCGGTGGGGTCGGGCAGAGCAGGTTGAAGCCATCTGGCAGCTGGACTGCAGCCAAGAAGCGGACGTGGCCAGTGTGTCCCTGGCCTAAGCCGGCGGGGCTCAGGGGCGCTCTCGGGCAGCTGACGGTACTGGGTGAGGTGGGCATGGTGAGCACGACGCCGGCACTGGTGCCCACCCACAGCAACTCCTCGCACACCAGCAGCGCCGTGATCCTCAGGCAGGCAGCCTTGTGCTGCCGGATGATGGCGTCCGAGCCTAGGGGGTGAGACGGACCAGAGCTGGGGCCGCATCCGGGCCCGGCTCAGCCTCCTCAGCGATGGGGCAGAAGGGCTCCAAGGGAAGGGGCGGCGGGGGCCGGAGGTCAGTACCTGCCAGCATCCTGTGCACAGGAGGTGTGACGTCTACCTCTGCCAGTTGCTCAAAGGTGCCTGGGTGGTAGAGACACACGTGGGCGCTGCCTTTCAGCGTCACCCACACCCCCAGGCTGCAGTCCACCATACAGGCCACGCTGCGGCTGGAATCCTGGCCCACGTGGAACGCGTGCTGGTCGGAGCGGTGGGAGGGGCAGGCAGAGGGCACAGGGGTGACTGGCGGGCCTGCCTTCCCTGCCTCGTTCCCCACCATCACCCACCTCACCCCTACAACTCACACCGAACCTCTCCAGAAAACCCGCCTGGACTGACAGCAAAGGCAGCCTTGCTCCTTGGTCTGGATGAAGCCAGACCACTGAAGCCCCCCCATTTAAGCCTCAGGAATTAAAATGGAGCTGCCTTTTCCCCTGCAACTCAATGACTCTGTGACCAGAGAATATTAAAGCTTGAAGGGTTTTCAGATCAATCATTGGCCTCTCCCTGGACAGATGGATGCTTTCTTATGGCCCCCGTGGTCTCATTCCCCCCTCTCTCACGGGCCAGGCTTACCCCAAATCACCAATTCTGTCCCCACCCCCACCCCCCAGCAGTACCTCCAGCTGCAGTGTGTCGGGGCTCAGCACAAGGACTCGGTTCTGGCAGCCACACCACAGCCGCCCACCCACAGACACCATCTTGGTGATGGGGCTCCCCTGAGAACCCAGGGTCACTGACTTGAAGTTCTGGGGGTCCCAGAAATGGCCTGGAGTGGGAGCCGGATAAGGAAAACAGAGCAAATTCAGTCTGGTATCACACTAGCGTCTCACCCTCACACCCTGAAACGAAGTGCTAAAAACCCCATTTGTACATGAGGACACCAAGGCCCAGAGAGGGCCTGAGAGGTGCCCAAAGCCACGTCTCCAGACTCACGGGCCTCGGGGAGAGTGCCTACGCCAGCAACATCGGCAGGGTGGGGTGCGGTGGGCACTCACCTGCTTCTCTTTGGTAGACCACAAGTTCTCCATTGGCCAGAGACACAAACACCTGGTTATTCAGATACCTAGGCAGAGAAAAGAAGGAGCAGTCAGGGGTTTCAGGAGGCCAGAGGAGGTCACCTGGGGCCAAGGGAATCACAGACATGACGGCTATGGTTCCTGAGAGACCGCCACTGCAGGCGGGGGGAGTCTGAGCTAGGCAGGGGTAGTGACTTGCCCACAGTCACATGGTGTATGAGAGGTACAGCTAGCCTAGGGCGAGGCCTCGGACCTCCAGCCTCCACAGAAAGGCGGGGCCAGTAGAGCAGGGAGAGCTGGGTGACCAGAGGAGGCCTGCATGTATAGAAGGGTCTGGACCAGGACGACTACCCAAGGGCCTTACAGGATGCAGGTCACAGAGGCTGTGTGCTGGAGCTTCATGCTGTTCCTGCGGTCACGGATGCTGTCGGAGGACTGGTACACGTGGACGCTGTGGATCAGGGGTGTGTGCACCTGTGACCGATGCTTGCCTACACCAGCCCCTGAAGTTCGCCCTCCACCTCTGCCTCCACCACCATCTCCCCGCTACCAGGTGTCGGCCCAAGGTACTGAGATCCCAAAGCCTCCCTGTGGGCTTCAGAACCCCTAGCAGCCCTGGCTGGCAGTACTCCTGAGGTCTGACCCCAAGCCCTCCTGCTTCTGCTTCAGGATACCATATGATTTCCCAAGCAGAGAGCTCGGGGTTCTGCATCCCCAGCCCCTGTCCTGCCCCCCTACCAGCCATCCTCAGTGCCCAGCCACACAGAGCTCTGGTAGGCCTCGGGGTCAACGCTCAGCAGGTCCTCAAGGCTGCCCCGGGTGAAGGAGCCACGGCTGGAGCGGCGAAGGGCTCTCCCATCCATTGGGCTGGTGCTGCAGGGACCGCCAGGCCCGAAGGAGCCAGACAGTGGCAGGAAGCCAGGATCCTGCTCCTCCTCTGAACTGGTCGTCTCTGCCGTGGCCTCCTTGGAGCTCGGGGTCTCCTCATCTGAGGGAGACAAAGTTCTCTACCTCCATTCCCCTCTGCCGGGCCCAAGACCTTGCATCTTTCTAGGCCCCCGTCCCCCCTCAGTGCATCCCTCCTGGCCATGTCCCTCCTGAGGGCCTCCCAGCCCTGTTGTCCCTTTCCCGAGGTGTCAGCGTAGCTCAGGCCTTGTTATTCTGCTCGGGGACAGTTTAGTGCTACCGGCTCCTAGTTCTGACCTGGCCCACTCCAATCCACCACCACATCGTGGACAGGGGGATCAACCGCTCCACCCCTACTCCATCTTCCCTACCTAACCGGGCATTCCAGGGTCTTCAGGATCTGGCCTGACTGACCCACTGCCCTCTGGGTCCTTGGTGTCACAGCCCCCCTGCCCACCCATCAGTACCTGCTGGGTGCCCCCTCCTCTGTGCAGTCCACCCTGCCTGACAGCCCCAAGCCGGGCACTCACTGCCAAAGCTAGAGGAGATGGTGGACCGGCTGGCTTGGCTCTGCAGCGTTCCCGAGGGGCTGGGTGAAGACTCATCATCGGAGTCACTGTCAAAGGGCACCAATTCCGGGCGGGGGTCCCCTTCGGTGGGGCCCGGTGTCATCTCCAGCCCCGAGCCTGCAATGGAGATGTGCAGGCAGGGCTGGGGCCCTGGCTCTGCCAGCGTCGCTGCTTCTTCGTCCGCGGCCTCGACGTCCAGTTCTGGACCGGGGGTCTCCAGTGCCGTCTCTGGGGCACTCCTCAGCGAGGCCGGCCGCTCCCTGTGAGATGTAGCAGTGGGGATGAGAGCTGCCAGGAGCCGAGGCTCTGCGCCCCTCGGCCACAAGCCCACCAGGCCCGCCCCGTCCACCAGACTTAGTCGCCAGAGGGGTCGGGGGCAGGGATCTGTCCCGCTGGCACTCCCACTGTCCCCGGCCTCACCTGTGGCCGTGGCGCTGCAGGCCGGGCACGGCACCTATGCAGAGGATGCGGGCGGAGCAGACGGCAATGCAGGCCTCCACGTCGGGCTCGGCACGCAGGCTCAGCAGGCACACCTGGCCCACGTAGCCGTCGCTGTTGCACACCCACACTTCGGGCATGGGCTCGGGGCAGCTACTCTGGGTCGGCGCCGCGCACGAGAACTGCGGACGGCACCAGGGCAGGGGAAGGTGGATGGAGGAATTGCGGCCAGCTCCCCACCGCTCGCCAGGCGGCCGGCGGAACGGAGGGAGGTGGGCCCGCGCGGGTGTGCACGGATTCCCAGTACGCCCCTCTGTACACGTGTGTACACACACACACACACGGCGCGTGTGCCACTCTGCAGGTCAGATGCACATACGCCTGTGTGATGGATCATCCCTTCACATACATATGTGTACGCATACATCCACACACACGTAAACCCTAAATATGACCCCATAGGTGCGCGGTAGCAAATGTGAAAAACGGTAAGCTCTGTCCCGATGTATGCAGACTCTGACAAGCGCATGACTTAGACACCTCACAGAAATCAGACAGCCCTCGTTCCCATGCACGCACAGATGTGTGTGGCCACACCCACGTGCACGTGACACACGTAGTATCCACATGCATGTGCAGAGTTGTACACTTAAAGACATAGGGGGCGACTGCCATGTTCATACAGGTACGTAATGTTGTACCCAAAACAAAAACACATGAACACGTGCTGGTTTGAATATACGTGCGCCTGCGTGACCCCGGCCCCCACACATACCTGCATGCCGCTGCGGGTTTTCATGATGGGGATGGCCTTCAGGAACTCAGGGTCTAGACAGCTTTTGCTGGATGCTGCGGCGGAGGTGGACAAACAGACACCGCTTAGCATCCACCTCACCCTCGACCATTTCCCTTTCTTCCCTGCTCTTCAGGATCTCTCAAGGGAAAACGAGGTGGCTGTAGGTTATGCTCTGCTTGTCCCTGGCCTCAATTTTCCCATCTGTACAATTTGGGAGGCAGACCCAGAAGTCTCTAAGGATCTTCTAAGCCATGGACCCTGATTAATAGCTTTCCCTACTCTCGGCCTGCTCAGAGTATGTAGAGGAGGGGAGGGCGGGGCGGGGGGGGGGTGCGTCCTGGCATGCCCTGCCCTAAGCTCACCCTTTTCAACCACTGAATCCCCTCCCTGCCAGTGAGACCCTGGGGAAGTCCCATGTTTCCCCGTAGGAGTCTCAGTCCACCCTCCCACCAGCAGGGACTGAAGCACAGGACACCGCAGTCTCGGGATTTCTGGCTCCTGATCTCCCAGACCGCAGCATGGTGCTGCCCACTGCCTGGAGGTGTTGGAAGGAGGACACCAGCATGGGCCTGGCTTACCCAGCTTCCTCTTGGCGTCATCAAAGGCCTGCTCAAAGCCGAGGCGGGCATCAGGGTGAGGGAACTCGAAGATGAAGGAGTCCGTGCCCTCAGGCCTCGTGGTGCACAGCTCCAGCTTGGTAGGGGGGAAGGAGAGTGCATAGCACAGCGCCTGCTTCTCCGACAGGTCCCGGTGCATGGCGGCTGAGAGGTCCCGCAGTGCTTCGTCCAGGCTCTGCCAGGATGAGGACCCAGGCCTCAGGCCCTGACAGCTCCCCACAGCCTGCTCCTGCCCTGAGAATGCAAGTGGGGACCTGCCTCTCCCCCCAACCCCCTAGACATGATGGGCCCCCTCTCCTCCCACAGCTAGGGACAGAGCTGTGTCTCCACCCTCAGGCCTGGAACACATCACTTCCCTCAGTTGCGGTGAGGCTATATTTTCCCCTTCCAATAAGTGACAGAGATGAGTGACCTCTTCCTCAGGTAAATGAAGAGGCTGTTTTCTCTCCCTCAGATCTGGGAACCCCCACCGCCCCATTCCCCCAGCCTCAGGCAGAGGGCACAGACCTGGTGGGGGAAACCAAGGCTCTCAGAGAGCTTGCTCATCTGGCCCAGGGTGGTCAGGTCCTCATCTAGGCGGCTGATAGCCTTCTGGACGTTCTCCCGATTGGTGGCTTGGGACGCCCCTGGTGGGGACAGAGGAAGGCCACGGGCAGATACAGAGGCAGATAGGGTCAGGCTTGGACAGAAGGGAAGAATTTCCCTTCCCTCACAGTCTGCAGCTCAGCGTGGGGAGTGGCCTGACAAGCCGAGAGCTTGTCAACCCCAAGACCCAGGGAACAAAGTGACAGGCAGCTCACAGAGAAACACCAGGCCTGGGAACAGGGGGCTGGGCTTGATTCAAAGCCACTTGGCACAGGGTGCTGGTCCCTTGGAGAACTCCCTGGACGAGCACAAAGAATAAACAGCAGACGGCTGTGCAGCTTCTGCAGGCTCCAGCAGACACCGGAAGCCTCGGCAGTGCGGCCTCCACAGACCAGTCAGCCGGGCAGCCAGAGCCTCGGGCGGTCAAATCTGCTGACCAAGGGACTCAATTCCCCGACAAAGGAGGGAAAATGAGCTGATGCTCTGGATTTCTCTAGTCCTATCCCATACCTGACCACAGCCAAGTAGCTGGCCCCACAGGCCAGCTCAGCATCCCCACACCCAGCACTGCCTGGCTGGGGGTGTCCACCCTGGACCAGGAACCCACCAATGGGCAGAGTAGACAGCAGTGGAATGTACTAGAAAAGCTAAGGCTTGCGTTTTCTCCTACTCCTTCTGAAGGACACTGTTCCCCCCAACAACTCTCATTGTCTGGGCAGCCCTGGTTTCTTCCATATGACCCCGCCCCACTCTGACCACACTGGATTGGACCAGGAGCAGACACCTGAACTAAAGGTAGTCATTTTATCGACTGGCCTGTGTTCCAAACTGGAACAATCATCAGCTTGTATTCCTTCCTACACAGGGGCCCATGTGAGGCAGGCCTGGGTTTGCCCTGGGGGCCACCACACTGAGCCTAGGGACAGAGTCTGGACCCGCACTGCCTGCCAGCCCAGAGGTGCCCACACCACCGTCCCAGACCAACCGTCCCAGACCAACCGCCCCACTCAGAAAGGTAAACTTCGGATCCTGGAGCAGCTGGGGAGAAAGGGCCAAGATGCAGAACAGGCCATGATGGATCACAGGAGTTGGAAGGAAGGAGGAAGCAGAGAAAGCTGAGAGCAGTGAGAACAGGCAGATGCAGAGAGAGACAGACAGATGGAGACACAGACACACATGTACACTCAGCAGAAGGAGCAGCTCTTTGAAACTGCTGCAGCTCCTGACAGCCTCAGCCCCAAACAACTGGATCTTTCCAACCAAACTTTTGCTTGGACTGACTTGAGTGAGTCTCTGCTACCGACGAGCAAAACTGGGGACCAGAGCAGCGTGTCACTGTCCGATAGGACGCTGGTGCAGCGGTCACTGGCTAGTGGCGGGTGTGTCTGCGCCCCCCGTGCCGCCCCAGCCTAGGTGAGGTCCCCGCCCTGTCAGAAGGTGGTCTGCGTGGACAGGTCCTGGTGTGCTTCTGTGGCGGGCACACCGATCCTGCATGCCACCTCCCTTGTACTGGCTGGGAAAGTAAGGCCCCAAAAGCAGAAAAGCAGATGGATACGGGCAGCCAGCCTGGCCACAGTTCAAACCCTCCAGGAGGGCTTCTGAGAGCAGGGCCCGGACACCCAGAACCCCCGGGCAGGCCTAGGCCAGCCCCACCTTTGATGATGTCCGCATCTTCTAGCGGCAGCTTCCACAGCAGCTTGTACTTGCTGGCCGTGTCAATGACGCTGGCTGCCGTGTACCTGTGGGGAGCCAAGGGGGTGCTCTGGCCAGGCCGGGGGGAGCGGGGCCCAGGGAGGGCCAGCTGCTCCGCCCCGGCCCAAGTGCAGCCCCGCCCCGGCCACTCACAGGCTCATGGAGCTGCGCCGCAGGGAGCCTGATTTCCGCTTTAGGGTCGTGCAGATGATGAGGTCCGTGAAGAGGAAGAGGGACCGGTCCTTCTTGCCACCGACGGCCTTCTGTGGAGCCCGAGGCAGGACTCAGGCCCAGAGGCCCACCCTCCTGCCCACCGTGCCCAAGGGGACAGCCAGGCCCAGAGAGGGGTGAGGGCTCTGCCCCAGATGCCCAGAGGCAGAGGCAGAGTTGGGACTCGACCCGGGACTCCTGTTGTGGGGAAGAGCAGGGAGGCCCAAGGGCAGCAGGTATGAGCGGAAGTGTGAACATAGTGGGGAGATGGGAACAGGTGGGTAGACAACGGGAGACTTCTTACCACTTCGATGACCATCTCCTGCCTGAGGAACCGCCGCAGAGGGGCTTGGAGCTGTGGGGCAGGACAGACAAAACATCTTGAAGGTCAATTATTAATCCCATCTCCTCCCCAGACCCTGGGGGACCCCTTGGCCCCACTCCATGGGCCAGGCCAATAGAAGCAGCATCCCCTCCATCCTCCTGATGCTGTGCGGTCAGGCCGCGGGACATGTGGCCAGAGACAGACAGGGAGGAGGACATGGCTGTGGACAGAGACGGGTGGGGACGCTGAACAGACAGGGATGCACAGGCGCTGCAGACACCGCTGTGGAGGTGGACGTGACCGTGACTGCAGGTAACCACAGATGCAAACAAAGGCATGGGTGGAGGGGGTGGGCACTCACATCCTCCATGCCCTCGATGTGAGCCTCAATCTCCTGCAGCACACGGGCATGTCGCTCTGCCTCCTCGGCACTCCGCACACCCTTGTTGATGCGTTCAGCCACCTGTTTGATGTTCCGCTGAGCATCCAACAGGAGTGGGTGGTCTGGGTGGTCCTCAGGTGTGTGCTTCAGGAGGTCCTGGGGAAGAAATGGGGATAAGACCCCTGCTTATTAGCTGCCCCTTTCAGGCCCTGGGGCCCCACACTGATGGCTAGAGCAGGACGGACTATAAGCAGGCTCCAGAGAGGACTTCTTTTCCCACCCAACCCCTGGGGACTCTGATGTCAGGCTTGACCGAGTAGGGGCCTCATAGCCCCCTGCATCCTCACGTGCCTTCCAGCCTTGCCCTCCTGCCCACCCAACCCCATGCCCACCTTCACCAGAAGCTCATAGCGTGGGATCCGCTGCACAGGCTTGATCATGAGGTCAGACAGCGCCTGTTTCTCCTTGTTCTCACGCATGCTTTGCTGAAACCAGAAACAAGGGGGATGGGCACCCGTGTGAGGAATGTCATGCAAAGAAGGAAATGTCCAGGGACAGATCCCCAGCCAGTCCCTCTAGCCCAGCCCAAGGGCAAAGACTGAACCACAGGCTAAGGCTGCGGTGTCTGGGAGTCTGGGAGCTCCTGCCCCCTCCCAAAGCTGGCCAAGGCGAGGGTGATGTCCATGCCCCTGAGCTAGCCAACAGTACCTCCAAGAACTTGAGAAAGGCAGGCCTCGCCTCCTTAGCCACGCGCACGGCATCCTTTGCATTGAGAAAGTTATCAATGTAGGCAGAATAGATGTTGACCAGGATGTCCTTGGAGAACTGTAGGTGCAGAGGCAGGTTAGGGACCTTCAAGGTGTCCCTTACTCCACCTCACCCTGTCCTGGCTTCCAATGATTCACAAGCCAACATCCTTTCCCTCCAACGGGACATGATATGGTCTCTAAGGGATGGGGCAGCTGCTCCTGCGTCATGTGTGCACGTCGTACGTGTGACTGTGTGAGTAGGTGTGTATCTGTGCACACCCCAACGTATCTTACCTACGGTTTGTGTGTACATGGACATACATATGCCTACATGTGTCCTGTAGACCAGGCTCTCCCATTTCCAGCTGGGCATTTCCATCCCTTGCTCTCCAGCCCCACTAAGTCCAGCCAGGCAGGTCTCCCTCCTCACTGTCCTCTGAGAGACACAGACTCATTCCAGCCACTTGGCCATTGCTCATGTAATTCTCTCCACCAGAATGCCCTTACCGCATCCAAATCTCACCCACCCTCAGGGCTAAGCTCCACCTGTGCCTCCTCCAGAAAGCACTCCCTGCCCTGACTAGGACTCTTCCTCTGCAAGGAGATAGGGACGCCCATCCTGTCCAGTAACATCCCGCTCAGTGGGGGCACACAGCTGGTAGCTAATACCTGACGGCCCGCTGACAGCTGGGCTAAACGTGGAAGTTCTTGGTCAGAAGCCCTGGCTGGGAGTTGGGATACCCTGGTTCCTGGGTCAGCTGTACCATGGATGGACTAGGGGACCTGTGGTGGTGTTTGTTTCTGGCCCCGCTGGGCCCACAAGGCCCTGTGTCTCTAAGGTGCTGACTGTCCTCCTCCCCAGGCCCGGGAAGGCTGCAGCAACTCGGAGGGGAAGACGGCCCTTACCCACCAGCCCACCCTGGGGCAGAGTATTCTCTGCTGATCCCTTCCTGGGACCAGGGCCTCTGCTCATCAGACCAGGGTCAGCATCAAAGTCCAGACAGGGGATGAGCCTGGTGACACTGAGGGTGGTGATGGCCTCGAGGGGTTAGCACTCAACGGGGGTCCTATCAGGGTTTGTCACATCAGTTCCAGATCAGCAGGCACCTTCTAAGACCTTCTTAGGCCCAAGGCCCACCCGCATCATCACAAACACATGAAAAAACATCCACATCTCACAACAATAGATAAGACTTTTTTTTTTTTTTGCTGGTATAATTTTTGGAAGGAGTTTTACCATTTTGCTTTTGAAATTATTTGGTTCTGAGTAACCATTTTAGTTTGTGTTTGGCTATGATTTATCAGTAATCACCATGCATTCTTGGGAATTCTGGACAAATAACAAAATGTATCTTAAGTTTTTTCAAAAGTAATTAACCTCGTATAAATGAATACTACACGTAACAATTAAAGAAAATTGCATGCTATGTTTTTACAGACACGTAATTAAATGTTTACTGGTTTTGCTTTTGCAGTTCTTTTTGAGTTTTGCAGCCAATACTTGTTCTAAGGTCCCATTCACTATGGTAGGATCCTGAAAAGCTCACAGGCAGGTCTGCTCCTGGTGCAAGGGGGCACAGAGTGGGGCAGGGTGTGGGCACTGGGGCCGCGTTTCCTGGAGTCGAACCCTCTACCACTCACTAACTGTGACTTGGTCAGGTTACTTTCTCTCTACGCTGCAGTGTCATCCACTTTAAACTTGGGGGAATAACTGCACCTTTCTCCTAGACTTGTGAACATATATAACGTATTTAGAATAATGGCTAGTACGTAAGTGCCAAATAGTTAGCTATCCTATTAAAATGCTGGATGGAGAAAAGAGCTAGTCAGGGTAAGGGCTGAGGTCAGTAACAGCATCCACTGAGGTCTGTGTCAGCACCAGCTCAAGGTCAGGACTAGGGTCAAGTCAGTGCCAGCAACTAGAGCTGGGTCCAGGATTAGGGTCGGTAACTAGTTGGGATTGGGGCCCAGGCCAGAGTCTAGCCAAGCTCTGGGGTTTGGTGGTGTCCAGGTTCAGGTCAACCCCAGGGCTGGAGTCAGTGCCAGTGTCTGGTCAAGTCCTGGGGTTGGATCTGGGATCAGAGTCAGTGTCCAAGTGGAGTGGGGTGGGTGAGGGGTCCATGGCAGCAGCTATCCCCTTCCAGGAAGGGCCCAAGCTTGTGGGGGTTGAAGCAGCAGACAGCAGGGCCACTCACCGACTGGACAAGCAGGTCTCCCACCTTCTGCTGGGCGTGCCAGGTCTGCACACAGTGCCGCACCTGCTCGAGGAACTGTTCGTGGTGCTCCAGGAGCTCGGGGATCTGGTCAAAGATCTCATCCACCAGTGACGGGTCACACAGCAAGGAGTTCTCTGGCTGCTTCAGCGGCTGCATGTAGCCCTGGGGGTCCCCCACAGGTCAGTGCGGGTACCCTCAGAGGGATGGCACCCCAACCCCCTGGCGTAGGTGCACACGAAATCACCTGGCCCTGTGACTCAGTGGCCATGACTCCCAGATCTCCCTTGTTAAACTCAGAGCTCTAAGAGGGAGACAGGAAGACCTATCCCCATGCCCCTCACTGTGCGGCTCGGGGCCTGGCATAAGACGGGGGTGAGTGGGCTCGGGAAAAGTTTGTTGGATGCATGAACAAGCAGAGCTTGGAGTGAGGAAAGCAAGAAGACTGGCCTCCTGGGAAACCCACACACACTAACTCAGCAGACATTTTATTGGGAACTCACTCTGTGCTAGCCACTGTTCAGCAGTGAACAAGGAAGACCAAGCTCCCTGCCCTAGTAGAGCTTACAGTCTAGTCAGATGAAACACGAAATACAAGAAAGAAACAAAAAGAAACCACATTTCATCAGATCTTTAAGAAAAAAAACCGCTGCCAATTAAGTTATTATATGCCATTAATTATAGGATGAACCTGGAGTTCCAGATGTTTATCTTAGAATCAGTTACGTGTGGAAAGTTTGAGACCCGCTGTGGGGAAAATAAAGCAAGGGGGTGCCTGGGAGGCCTTTAGTGCCACTGTCTGAGCACTGACTTCACGGTTTTCAGATCTACTGGTCAAGTCTGATTAAAACTCCTCTTTTTCACCTCAAATCTGCTTCACCGCCCATTTCGTGAGAATGAAGAGCCCTGCTTGCGGCAGGTGTGCTCACGGAGCGGTCGCCCTCTACTGGCCTAAACTATAACTACAAGCCCAAGAATTGATGTTTGAAAAAGTAACGCAATGTTGCAATAAAATTTATATTAAACATTGTTAAAAATTGGCTTGTTTGATAAAACAGCCTCGAGAAAGTCAAGCTCAACAGAATCCTCTTGCCTGGTTGGGGATTCTTAAAAGGTCAGGGGGTGATGGTGAGACAGGCAGGCAGCCTCCCTCTTACAGCTCTTAGGCCAGTCTGAGCTAGGGTCTTCTCTGGCGGGGGGTGGGGGGGTGAGGGTGAGGGTGGGGGGGGCGCTGTTGCCCCACACCGAGAGGAGCTAAACCGCATCCCACACAGAAGCAGGCACACAGTGGGAGGAAAGACTAAGCAGAGAACCTGATCCAGAACCTCCTAGGAACCAACGCCTGCACCCACTCACGGTGTACTTGCTGGGCAACTACTGAGTGTCTGGCCTTCTAAGCACCAGGCGGCACCTGAGGGCAGACAAAAGTCCTGGTGCTTGTGGAGCTGACACCTCAGTGGAGGGAGGCAGAAAATAAACACCATAAATAATGAAATTATGACACGTGTGTTGGAAGGCAGTAAGTGCTATGGGGAAAAAGACAGGGTCAGGAGTGCTGGGAGAAGGGGGCTGGGTCAGGGAAAAGGGGAGTTGTTGGCTGGGAATTCGGGGGTTGAAGAAAGACTCAAAGTGTGAGGATGACACTGAGGAAAGGTGTAGCCTTAGGACGTGGGTTCAAACCCCATCGCCTCTGGCTGTTAACCTTGGTATTTCTTCATTTTAAACTCCTGGCCTACAGCTGAAACTAACGTAACACTGTGTGTCAACTATGCCTCAGTTAAAAAATAAAAAAGAACAAAACTCTTGGCTTGCAGGAACGATACCAGTCAGTGTGGGTGGCAGTGGTCACTGAGAGGGGACACTAGGGCTGTGGAGTCCAGTCTCAGCTTGAATAGCACTGATATGCTCAGACAGTGCAGACTAGCTGGTGAGAGGGAGAGCCCTAGAGTCAGACTGACAGGGATTCACCCCAGGGTGTGGCAATTCCCCGCTCTGTGACCTTGAACAGTTGCTTTACGTCTCTGTGTCTCAGGTTCATCATCTGTAAAATGAGGGTTATTATGAGATTTGTATGATTTAACTTATGTAAAGTGCACATATGAAGCACTCAATAAACGTCAGCTCTCGGTATTACCACATGTATCCCCCCCAGAATCCTTATGCTCCAACCTAGTCCCCAACGTGCTGGTATTTGGAGACGGGGCCTTTGGGAGGTGAGTGGGTCATGTGAGCGGGGCCCTCACGAATGGGATTTGTGCCCTTCTACAAGAGGTCCCGGAGAGCTCCCTCAGCCCTCCCACCAGGGAGGACACAGTGAAAAGGAGGAAGTGGGTCCTCACTAGACACCAAATCTGCCAGTGCCTTGATCTATGAGAACTGAATCTGTATTTGTTCAAGCCACCCAGTCTGTGGAATTTTCGTTCTAGCAGCCCAAATGGACTAGAATACCACTTAATAGATGGACGACCCTGGGGAGTTTTCTTAACCTCTCTGAGCCTTCATCTCCTCATACGAAGAGGGAGTTATAATACCTACCTGACAACGTTAATGTAAGGATTAGATATGATTTTATATACATGCACTCACACACACATGCACACGTGCAGACGTGCCAGGCAGTATGCTAAATTACACATGCATCTCTCTTGCAGTCTGCACTCAACAGGTAGGCACCATTATTATCCCCACTCTGCAGACAAGGACCCTGAAGCAGAGACTGGTTATGTAACTTGCTCCAGGTGACATGGCTGGTCAGGAGGTGTGCCAAGTTTGAACACTGGTGGCCTGGCTTGGACCTCAGTCCTTGTGACACACCTGGGCTGCCTTGAGTGACAGTCCTGGGGTTCGGCTGACACTCTCCTGCCCATCTCCACCCCTCACCACCCACACTCTCAATCTGGCCTCCTGAGAACTATCCTCCCTTAGCTCTTCCACCAGCAGGTCCGGCAAGCCTCCACGCGTGCAGCCGTGAACTGGCCAGGAGATTCGAAGGTAGAAAGACATGCCCGGGTCCCGCCAGCCTCAGGTGTGTGAACAAGGCATGAGCAGCCTTGTTACCTTTGCACTCTCACGCTGGGATACGGGTATGATTAGTCACATTTTGCACACAAAAACACGGAGGCTCAGAGAAGTGAGGTGACTAGGCTAGCATCACCCAGCAGGGAGGCGAGTGACTCAAACCCTGGACTGCCTGACCCCAATGCCTTCAACTCCCACCTAGGGGACCACAAAGGACCCCACGCTCTGCTGGACCCCAGCATGACTACTGCTGCCTGGCAGCCAAGGGCATCTCTTAAAGATGGCATTCTGGTTGTGTCCCAGCACCTGGCACAGCAGCCGCCCCGGCCACCTCTCCATGGCTAACTGCTCGAGGTTTCTTCCAGCCTCCTGGCCTTTGTTCCTATTGTACCCACTGCCCGAATGGTTCCCTCCAGGCTCTCCCGCTGCTGAACGCTTACCCATCCCTCAGGTCTCCGCTGAACACCCCAGCCTCAGAGAAGCCCTCCCTAGCCTCTGACACCAGGGCAGGCCCCCGTTCTGTGTTTTCCTCTTTCTGTGCATTCGTTTTTAATATATAAAAGCAATGTATTTTTTGTGTGGCAAAATATACATCATAAAATTTGCTAATTTTAATCACTTTTAAGTGTACAGTTCAGTACTCACATTAAATACACTCACGTTGTTGTGGAACCATCATCCCCATCCATCTCCGGAACTTTCCCATCTTCCCAAACCACAACTCCATACCCATTAAACACTAATTCCCACTTCCCGTCCCCCAGCCCTTGGCAAGCACTGTTCAACTTTTCTGTCTCTATGAACTTGGCCACCCTCAGTGCCCCATGGAAGCGCAATCATACAGTATTTGTCCTTTTGTGACTGGCTCATTTCGGTTTAGCATGATGTCCTCGAGGTTCACCCATGTTGTGGCACATGTCAGAATTTCCTCCCTTTTCTGGCTGAACGACACTCAGTTGCTACAGAAACACCCTCCGTGCACTTTTGCACCCGCATTTGTCCTTACGTATAAGGTTTGTCTGACTGTTTACTGTCAGTCTCTGCCATAGACTCCAGGGGACAGGACCTTATCACTCATGCTCACCGCTGAACCCTCACTGAGAACACGGTCTACACCCAGAAGATGCTCGTTGCAGATTTGTGGAGTAAATGAATGAACACTCTGGATCTTTCCAGGGCTCTACCTTCTGTTCTTTGCTCTCACTCTGCCTAGATGGCTTGAGTAAATTCGTCCTCAACCGTACCTGCCAGGCCCCACCCCAGCTGGGATCCACGCCCTCTGCCCTGGGCCCCAGGCCCGCATGTGCATCCTGACTCAGGGGCTTTCCCACGCTGGAACCTGATCTGGCCATCTCGCCCCAACTTTCACACGTGGGGTTCCTCCAGTGCTGCCGTCACCCAGATCAGGAGTCCAGGCCTCATCCCACAGCCGACCAGCTACCGTGCCTGGCCTGACCAGCCACCTCCTGAATGTCTGTCCCAATGCTTCCTCCCTGTGGCTTCTGCCCTGGTCCTGGCCTCTCCTCCCTTGCCTACCCTCAGTGGCCTTGGCCTCCTCTTCTGCTGCCCACCTTCCTAGCAGTCAGACTTTATAAAGCATGAATCAGATGACATGCCACCCCGGCTCAAAGCCCTTTGCTGACTCTCCAGCGCCCCTGGTAGGGTCCAAACCTTCTTCCTGGTATCCAAGGCCCCTACCACGTGGCTCCTGCTGGCTCCCCCAGCATCCCCAGAGGACCAACCCTTTGTGCTTTGTGCCGGCCTCTCCTTACTTGACTTTGCACCTGCTGTTCCTGTTGCTGACAAGACAGGTGGGGAGGAAGCCAGCACGTCCTCCAGGGAAAAATACCCTGACCCCACACTTCACAGGTGCCCCCTCAATGCTTTGAGAGTGACCATATACTCAACTATGCCCCGAACGGGACTATGAGGTCCTGTGGCGCAGCTTGTCTCTCTTATTCGTCCTCGTGTTTCCTATGCCTGGAACAGGGCCTGGCACACGGCAGGTGCTCAACATTTTATTCCATTCAACAATTATTTTCCCAGTCAAAGAATAAAATGAACGGGGCTACAGTTGGCGGGGGCACAGATCTAAGCCGAGGCACGGGGCCGCCAGGGGGAGGTGGCAGGACAGTGAAAGGAGGGAGCACCTGCCCTGGGGTGGCCTGTCTGGCCTTATTAAGTCCCCTCTATGTTCCCTCCCACCCTGGAGGGGGATTCCTTCTCTGGGACAGTCACAGGATGGGGGGGTTCTCCACGGAGGGGTGATGTTACCCAGGGTCATTCCTCTCTCCTCTCTAGCCTCCATCCCCTGTCCACAAAATGGGTTTGTTCCCACATGTTTGACGGCCTCCTAGACTCAGAATGGCCGCTCTCGGGGGGCCTGGTCCGGCCTTGAGCCTCACCTGCATCAGGGTGCGCAGCGACTCCACATAGGACTGCTCCGTGTCCAGCAGGGTCATGGTCACGTGCTTCCGCATGTCCTTGGGGGACAGAAGGCAGAGGGTGAGCAGTGCCTTGTTCCCCTCAGACCCGGCCCCCTGCAGTCACCTGGACCCAGAGAGCCCATCCTCATCCTCTCCCTGGCCTTCAAGGCCTGCATTCCCACCATCCACGGCTGCTGGCTGTTACCCCAAAGCACCATGAACCTCCACTCGGCCAGGGACTTGCTCTCATGCTCCCTGTGCGGGGAGCGCCCTCTCCCTACATCTCAAATGCCCCCTTTTCCAGGGTGTGCCCCTTACTCCTCCACCACCACCCCCATGGCTGCCGGCAGAGCTGATGATCTCCTGTGCACTTCGAGGTTACCCACTGGGCTCCTGAAAAGGACTCAAAACAATCAATAACCTCTCACCTTTGCAAAGGAAGATGCCTCCAGGCCACGCCCCACTCCAGCTGCAAACTCTGAAAACCCCTCCTTCCGGCTCAGTGCTATGGAGTCAGACCCTACTAGACTGGGCTTCATCCCATCCCTGAGAGTGCAAACTGTGGCCGCCTGCCACAGATGAAGAAAAGGTGGCTCAGGAAGGGGAAGTCAGTGCCAAAGGTCACACAGCCAGGTAGGGGCAGGGTTCACCCACTCTCAGACAAGGCTGGATATCAGTTCTCTCAGTTAAAAAGGTTAACTGAGCCCTACTCCACACCAGGCACTGTTCTAAGCATATATTATTTCATCGTCCTGACCACCCTGTGAGGTAGATGTTGTTCTTCTTCCCATTTTAAGGATGGGGGAAAGGAGACCCAGGAACTAATGCCTCCATCCTAAGCATCAGATGGTCTGCAGTAGGGAGTCCCTGAGGGGTCACACAGACTCTACATCCACACCTCCAGGGATAGGGTGTGCATCCCTGACAGGGCAGCCCTATTCTGTGGGAAGGCTTTGCTAGAGGCCAGACAGAGGACGCCTTCTCTGTGTTTGACTCCCTGGGACTCAGCTTATCTACTGCTCCATGCCACCAGCTCCTATGCCTCTGGCCCGTTCCTTCTCCAGGAAGACTTCACCAGATGGTTGCCCACCTCCCTGTAACCCCCTCCCTCTGACTCAGGGACTCAGGGCCAGGTCTGTCCCCAAACCTGTCAACAATGAGACACACTCAGAAAAGTAGGCTCCTGTGCTAGGAACTCACGGTTGGGGGCGGTGTGAATGGCTCTCCCTCGAGGGAGGGGAGGAGACTGGCTTTGCCCCACCCCTACCAGCTGCATGCTCTGATGGGTGAGAAGACACTGGGCTTTGCCTCAGAGCCCCCAGCTACAGCCAGATCATCTATCCTCAGTGATTCAAAGGCCTTTAAAACAGCAGGGCAGCTTCTAGTAGGAAGGAACACCAGTTGGGCCCACCCTAGGATGGAGAGTTGGGAGAGCGTCAAAGGTCAGAAGGGCCTCCCAAGGAAAGGCTCGGATGCCCAATCCTCCCCTTGTCCCCCAGGGCCCTCTCAGCACTTCACAGATATGGCTCATTTCTGCCTACACTCAAAGGTGTCACCATCTCCACTTTACAGGTGAGGTAGTCAAGTCTGAGAGGTGACTTGACTTGCCCAAGGTCACAGAGCCAGTGACTGGCAGAGTGGGGACCGAGTCTCTTTATTTTTTTTTAAGATTTATTTGAGAGAGAGAGAGAGCGAGCAAGAGCGTGTGCAAGAGCAGGGGGAAGGGCAGAGGGAGAGGGCGAGAGAGAATCTCAAGCAGATTCCCCACTGGGCACAGAGCCTGATGTGGGGCTCAAGCTCACAATCCTGAGATCATGACCTGAGCTGGAACCAGGAGTCAAACGCTTAACTGACTGAGCCACCCAGGCGCCCCAGCCCGAGTCTCTTTAGCCACCTCATGTTGAGTCTTAGGGCCCAAGCACCCAGAGTTCTCGCCCAGACTGACTGGCCAGCCACGGGCCACAGGGTCCCTGGCTACGCCCTTACTAGCTGTGTGACCTTGGATAGTCACCTAACTGCCCTACGTTCCCACATTCTCCTCTATGAAACAGAATGAATAATGCCTTCCTCCCAGGACTGTGAAAGCAAGGAGCTGGGAGCAGGGCAGCTCTCTCCACACATGCTGGGTCTTCAATGTCCATTCCTACTCTACCTCAGCAAAATGGTTCATCTATATCCATCTCCCTGCTGGACAGGGAGCTCCCTGAGAGCAGAACCAGGCCAGGCTTGGCCCTGAGTGGCCCAGCCTCCCTCCCCCTTCCACTCCCCAGGCCTGGCCCTGCTAGGCCCTGGGGTGAGGGTCACAGGCAGGGAGGCCTCCTGGGGGAGGGAGGGCTGGGGCTGGGCCTGCCAGCTCAGAGGGCTGGGGTAACTAACGCAGGGAGGCTGACGCTGCAACACCCGCCTTTCCCAGCCTCCTCCTGCTTGAAAGCACAGTGGGCTGTCACTCAGCTGTCAGGTAGAGGCACGGAAATTAAGGCCAGCTCCCTGTCACTGCATGGAGTGCCCTTCTGCACGTGCCCAGACACGGGTGTGAATGCATGTGCGGGTGGGGGAGCCAGGGGAAGCAGGAGACGGGCAATGCAGCTGTCAAGCAGATCAGCAGGCCCACCTGTTCTGGGCGGGACAGCCCTGTAGGCCTAGCCTCCCCCAGAGGCCCAGCCTCCCCCCAGAGCCCGTCACCCCTCAACAGCCCCATCCTCAGACCTTTACTACAGGGGGCGCTGAAGTGGGAGAGGGAGGGGGGCTGAAGGGATATGGCAGGAAGATAGAGGGGGGCCTCTCCTACCAGTATGATTGGGACAGCATGACCCAAAGCTTAAGACCTATACACACAGTGTGAAGACAGAGACACATGTACACAGAAGAAGCCGTAAAGGCCAGAACTCCGCAAAGAGACCAAAAAGAAATGTAGCCAAATCACCTAGCTGAGAACCAGGGCCTTCAGCCCAGAGATTGAGGTGGCAGGGAGAAACACACACACCACAGCATGGGGAGGAAGACAGAACCAGAGCCCCCACGGGAGCCAAGGAGAGCAGGACAATCAGAGTCTGGGCCCAGAGAAACACACAAAGGCATGGACACAGCCCCTGGAAGCCTCCCCCTCCTCTTCCCCCAGAGGGGAGCACGGAGCCAGGAATGGGGACACCACCATTGCCACCACAGCATGACACCTCCCAGGCCCAGCAGGTCCAGTGGCAGGGAGAGAATGGCAAAACGGGAGCAAAAGTGGCTATTCCCAATGCCCCATCCCCCCAGCACACACGTACACCTGGGGACTGCCACAGGCCTGCTGGAGAGAGGCTGATAAAACCTCTCCTTCCGGAGCCTGTGAACCCAGGACACCTCTGGAGACAGGCTCTGCCTACACGCTGACCCATTTCACGCACTACGAACCACCAGGCCTTGCCAAGGCTGGGTCTCGGGGTACAGGCCCCCCACCCCGGTTGAGGTTGCCAGCCCTTCTGCCATCCCAAGCTTGCACTCTGGTGGCACCAAACCTCAGCGCCCTGCCAGCCACACCACCCCTGCCAGGACTCCTCATACCCTCAGTCTCCCTGCCACCATCACTAGTCTCTGAGCCCCCAGGCCTTCGGCCAGGAAGCTGGTGTGCCTGATCCAAGTTCCTGGTCCTGCGCCCCAGCATCTATCCATTCCTCCCCCAGGCCCGGGGCCGCTGGGTTCTAGGTCTTGGCCAAGGTCCCTGGCTGTCTCTCCCCGTCCCGGTACCTGGGCCTCCCCAGGCTCCTCAGCGTCAGCACCGCTGCTCCCGGCGGGCTCCCCGGAGGCGGTGGCCAGGCCCAGATCGCGCATGTCTTCCAGCGCGATGGTGAACTGGGCCAGGGTCTTTACCATCTGAAGCATGCGGCCGAGCCGCCGCCAGGGCGGGGGTGCCGGGGCGGCGGGGGACGGCGGGCCCCCTCTCTCCCACCGTCGCTCCCTCCGGGGGCTCAGCCCGGCCGCGGCGGCGGTCGCGGTGTCAGTTCCAGCGTCGATCTGATCGCGATGACCCGGGCGGCGGCGCTGTTGCCTCCTCCGCTCAGCGAGTGCGCCGGGCGAGCCTGGCGCGCTCGGCGCCGCTGGCGCGGGGGAGGGGGAGCGGAGGGGAGTCCCCGCCCCCGGCCCCCACCCCCACCCCGCTCCGCCCGCCCCCTCCGCGCCGCCCGGTCTCCCCCAACACGCAGAGGGCGGCCTGGCCTCGCCTACGCCGCTCCCGCACGCCGCGGCCTCCCCTTGCGGACCCATCCCCCTCGGAGGACAGAAGTTGGCGCACACCCGTCGACAACCGCCAGGCACGGGGAGACATGGACCCTTTGTCCACACCTGTACCGACAGAGGCACACACAGGGCCATGCACGATCTACCCGGAACAGGCCCATATACGTGGAAACCTGCCCTCCGGCCTTGACTGGTATACAGCTGTGGGTGAGGGCCAAGTGCACACACATCGCCGTAGTCCCATGCAGCCCTGAGCCCTGACATACATGAACTTGACCCAATGCTGCACGGTGGCACATGCTTCCGGTTCACACAACTATAAGCGGGCACAATACATGCACATCCCTGGAAACTGACACTGTTCTCCCGTCCGGGGCGAGGGGCAGAGCATTAGGGCCTGATAGAGGAAAGGGCCCGCCCTGAGTCATGCCTACTCCCACCCCACCCAGTTGACCTGTGTATACTTGAGACAGTCCTAGTGGATTCCAGCCCTACCTCTCTCCACCCCACCCCCCACCATGGGGGGGGGGCGCTCAGGTATTTACAACCCCCACCACCATCACCGGATGATGCTCCAGAATGTTTCCAAGCATGATCCCCAGGACCTGGTCCTCAAATTGCAGGTGATGCCAGAACACATCCCAGACCCATTTAATCAGGAGTGGGGGCAGGGTGAGCTTTGTTTGTGTACCAGCTCCCAATTCCCACCAGGGGGCTCTGATGCACCCTGCAGCTGATTGGGGGGTCCCTCTGTTGTGCCTCTGCACTGGCTGACTTTATGCTTCTTCAGTGTACTGAGGGCTCCCACACTCACCAAACTCCTCATGCCCTCCCCCAAACCTGCTTTCCCTGAGTTTCCTGCACAGTGGAGACCTTCTGACCCATCACCCAAGCCAGTTCCCTCCATCCCTCTCTCCGCCTTGCTTGATTTGCTCCAACCACTTCTGTTTTAACTCCTAGAAACAGACCAGGCTCTCTCCTGCCTGGGGGCCTTGACCCATGCCTTTTCCCTCTCCTAGCAGTGCTTTTGCTTTTCCTTTAAGACAAATCTTAGTGCAAATGTCACCTCCTCCAGGAAGCCCTCCCTGATCCTCAGATCATGCCAGGTGCACCTGCTCTGTGCTCTCAAAGATTTGCAGTTTTTCTTAACCAGATATCATAGTTTGTTCAAATGTGTAATTACAAACATCATGCTACCTCTAGTTTGAACCAAGAAATCCAGTGAGTCCACCTGCCTCTTACCCTCCCTATGGGATGGATTATGGACTTCCCCGGGGGTGGGGCCTATACCTTCACCTCCTCCTCTCAGGGCTGGGCTTGTTGGGGGAGGGTTTGGAACCACCAGACCAGTTGAGGGAGTGATGATTTAAGCACAGGGGATGGACACACCCCCTGGACAAATCTAAATAGCCAGGTCCCAAAGATAATCCCACACTAGCTCGAGGGCGGGGGTTCGAGTGTCCCACCTCTGGCCCATTGCTTGATCACCGTAGCTACTTAACTCACGTTTGGTTTTCTCTCAGCACCTCCTCCCCCATCTGACCCTCTCTCCAGCTCTATGACCTGGGGCCTCATTTCCTCTGAGCAGTTGGGAGGCTGTGCTTAGCTTGGACTTGTTAGTAAGGTGCATCTATTGCCTCACTCACTTCAGCAGGACCAGGCCCTGCACAGATGAATCCACTCTGGCTGGCATCCAGGAGCTGCCAGACAATATACAGGACTCAGCAGGGGGAGTCACCTCTGCCTGGGGGAGGAGGGGGTATTCAGGGAGGGTTTCCTGGAGGAAGCAGGGTTTGAACAACATTCTGAGGTCAAGAAATCCAGAAGCACGTGGGTGCCCAGATGGCGGAGTTCACTGGAGGCCGCTGCCCTGGAGAAGGGGGCAGGGCTTGGTGCTGAGGCACTGCTTGCTGCTGCTTCATTAAAGATGGCTAATTACATCCAAGCCCGTTGTCATGGCAACAGGGGAGCCGGTGGGGTGGGGAAATGAAAGGAAGCTGAGAGAAGGAACAGGAGCACACAGCTGCTGAATGAGGGTGTCCAGGGATCACCCCCACAACAGCAAGGCATCGGAGCCCCTCCGAGTGATGTCAGCCGGGGTGGGGGTTGGGGACACCACAGCACCCCTGTGCAGGTCCGGTTCTTTTGTTGTTTGGCTGAACTGAACTCCCCTTTTAGGCACTGATGTCTCTTTTCCTTTTATCTGCAGTATCTGCAGTTTGGAGTGCGCCTGGCTCAGAATCGTTTTTATAAGGGTCTGACGTGGCTGGTAAGGGCCCTCCTCTCCTCTCCATACCCCACGCCCCACCACAACACATGTACCACCCCCCTCCCACCAAGCAGCTCCCATCCTCCTCAGGCAGGGGAAGATGAGAGGCCGGGAGGGGCAAAAGGGCTCTGCTCCACAAAGCCCCCACCCCACTGTAGGAGGGTATTCCAGCTGGGTGGAACGACCCTTCTGCTGGTCCTGGTGACCACCTAACTCTCCCTACCTGCACCCAGTCAGCTGACACTTCCCCAACTCTCAGAGAAGCCTAATACCTTGTTTACCTACCTCTGGACACACCTGCTGCTATGAGCCCCACCAAGACCTCCTACAAGACTTCTTGCCCACTGGGGGCCACTTGGTCCTACAGCTAGTGCTGGACCGACTGGAGGCCAGTGATGAGAAAGGACATATGGGTGGACAAATGGATGGGTAATGAGTAAGGGCTGACCAAGTGAAAGAATGGGATGATGATAGGTGAATAAATGGATGGGTGAACAGAACAAATGAACACATGAATGGATGCGCAGACACATGGTTCAACGGATGAGTAATTCATGGACTTTTTATTTTATTCAGTTGTTGATTAGTTCAACAAATATTTATTGAGTACCTACCATGTACCAAGCACTGTGCTGGGGATTTAAAGGTAAGAAGAGGTCTGTGCCTGCCTGGGCACCACAGTCTAAATGGGAAGGCAGGAATTGAAAAAGAAATGACAAAGGCAATTTAGGTTCTGGGGCAGTGGGTCTCCTTGGGCTCCTGTGGGGTGGGGAGGGGTCTCCAGCCTTTCATACCTGCACAGCTCTATCAAAGTATCTGCCACAGAGGATCTGGACCCCAGAGCTGCCCAAACCAGACTGGGAACACCATAATTTAGAATCCTCACCGTCACTAACTCTGCTGGAATACCGTTCAGGTGTCAAGAACCCCACCATTGCTTTCCAAGCTCTAGCTCCTCTAATCCCCGCAGTAGCCCTACATCAAGGGCTCTGTTATTGTTTCTCCTCTATTTTACAAACAAGGAAACTGAGGCTCAGGGCAGTCACCTAAGTGATAAGAGATGAAGCTGAGGTGATGGCCTGCAGGGCCCATATTCTGAAACCCACCTCCTCCTCTGAGAGGAGAGCCCCACTCCACCTCCCCTCAGCCTCATGCACTCAGCTTGGCCTCGCCCTTGCCTCCCTGGTGCACTAGTTGTATGAACTGCCTCTCTCCGGCCTCATTGGTACCGAGATAATGACATAAAGAGGTTCTCCTGACCCAGGGTGGTTTTGGGGGAAAACAAAATGTCGTCAGCAGGCAATGCTGGGATCAGGGAGAATCTCTTCCCTGGGAACCAAGCCCTGGCTAATGGCCCAGATGGACTGTCTGACCTTCCTGACCCCACCGATATCCACGGGCACGGACTAGTGCTGGATGTTCCCAACCTGATGGGCTATTCATTTCACTGACGGTGCTGCACTCCGCAGGTCTTCAGGTTCATCAATGAGACCAAAGTTCCAGGAAAGGGACTTCTTGGCACAGAAATGACAAGGGCAAGCTCTTGAAGCCACTGCTTGGGCTCACATCCTGGCTCTACCACTTAGCGGTGATGTGACCTTCAACAAGCCACTTCCCCTCTTGGGGCCTCAGTCTCTCCATCTGCTCTTGTCTGACACCCCTCCCCTCTTCTTCCCATCATCTGTCCCTTTGTCCTGCCTTCCCAGGTCATGGCCTGTCCCCTACAGACCCTCTCTTCAGGAAGGAGGAGCCTCTTAAGGCTCCACAGAGTTCCCAGGCCTTGTCCAAACCACAGGGCTCCCCTGGGACTGGCTGCTCAGGATGGGCCCCAGAATTCTGGGGAATGTGCTGGGGAATGGGAAGGAGAGATCGAGGGCCAAAGGAGCCTCAGGTCCTTCCTGCCACGGGAGGGCCGCTGCCCTGCTTAGGTGGGGCTGTGCGCACCTGGAGGCGGGACTGTGAGAGACACTACGTGTGTCCCATCTGTGTGGACTCACCCACGTGTCTGTGTATACCCCAGTCAGTGGTCCGTGACCATGTGACTGCATAGCCCATCGGTGGGGGATGGTCCGTGTGGTTCCGTGGCAGAAGTGAACAGCCAAGGCCATTTCAGTAATGATCAAAAGCAGCCATAGCTGCTGTTTCCTGAGCACTCACCAGGTGCCAGTCACGCGCCCAGCACTCAACACCACTGTGGCATCTTATCTGCAGAGCCCCCCCCGCAGGGAGGTGTGGCACCTGGCACTTTTCAAAGAGAGCTACCACATATTCTCCGTGCCACTTGCTCTTCTTATAATGTGGTACTGACACTCTTCCGTAGCCTGAGGAGGTTTATGTGCCCTCCCCCTCGCAACTGGGTGACCTCTGTGACTGCCTCGATGAACGGAAGAAAGCAAAAAGGATACTGTGTGACGTCCAAAGCTCGCCCATAAAAATGCCATGTACTTCCACCTTGCTCTCTTGGGTCCCTTGTTCCTGGAACCAGGCTGCTACATAGAGTGGAGGCCCAGGTCACACGCAGAGGCCATGTGTAGGATATTCCAGCTGACCGCCCAGATAAGGGCCCACCCAGATGGCAGCACGGATTGGCAGATCTACGAGTGAGGAAGCCTTCAAGGGGATTCCAGCCCTGTCACTATCTGGCTGCAACTGCATGAAAGACTGAGTGAGAACTACCTAGCTGGGGAAACTGAGGCTCAGAGAGGTAACGAAGCCAGATGAAGCCAGGCAGTGGCAGAACTGAGCTAATAACCCAGGTCCTGAATGTCCTAAAGGGAGAAGGGAAGCATGGGGATGATTTCCGCGCAGACCTAGATTTCATCTCTTGGCCCAGAGGAGTCCAGCTTGGACCCCCACCTCAGCCAGCGCTAGAAAAATCTCACCTTCTAGAAACGGACCCTGCTGGTTGACGGGAGGTTCAAGGTGGCAGCTCTCACTCTCTGTGCTGGGGGCTCAGGCCCAATTACTGGCCGATGAACCGTGCTGGCCACCGCTCAACCCAGAAGAAACGCCTCCACCCACTGCACTCCTGACCCCCTCCTGGACCTCCGGGAGGGACGTGCACTCTGAGACTCTTGGTGGGGTCTGACTTTTACTACCAGCTTATGTCCAGTGAGGTGCTGTTTCTCATGTATTATCTCATTTAATCCTCACCAATCCTCTAAGTTGTGTATAACTATTAGCTCCATTTCACAAATGACTAAACAAAGGCTCCAAGAACTAAAGCAATGTGCCTGAGGTCAAGAAGTTGGACGTGGCAAAACAGACTTGGCAAAGCTGGGATTTGACCCCAAGTAATCAGCATACCAGAGAGGCAAGTGACTTCCCCAGGGTCACAGAGCACATAAATCAATCAAGCCAAACCCAGGACACCTTGAAATAGATGGTGATGCGCTGTATTCTCTTCCTTGGATGACTGGCCATAATAGGAGAGATGGAAACAGGAAGGTCTCTGTGTCCACAGCACCCCCCCCAAGGTCCGTAAAGGCAGAGACCAGAACTATGTTCATAGCTGTGTCCCTGACCTACACTAGGTACACAATACATATGTGTCAAATGACTGACTTGCCCCGTAACTTAGCGGAGTCACTCCCCACTCTGGGATTGTTTCCTCCTCTATAGACAAATGGGGAAGGAAGGAGGGTTCAGGTGGACTCTAAATTCCTCACCATGCTCCCTGAAGGAGGTGTGTAAGTGAAGTCACGCCTGAGACAGCCAATGGACAGCCTGACCATCCTCCTAGATTTCAGGCACCAGGATCCAGCCTTCTGGCTTTAGTGAGAAAGCTGGGGCTCCAGAACTGCACTTCCAGCAGACAGCCACAGATGGCAGCAGAGGCCTGCATGGCAGAGGCTGCGGTGCATGTGGTTTGAATTTAACTGGTCTTTTTTCATGTGGGTTTTTTCCCTTTCTTCTTCTCTGCCCTCCCCCATCCCCGCTTAATTTCAAGAAGATACAGCTGGACCTTCCAGCTTGGGAAGGAAGAGTTTCTTAACATCAAGGATAATGGCCGGAAGCAGGAGGTGGGGGGTAGGGGGTAGGGGGATAGACAGACCCCAACAGATGTGAAAAACACCTCCTGACCAGCTAATAAGCTCTGAATTTCCTCATCTCCAGGGCCCAAGAGGCTGGGAACATCATCTGTACTTTTCAGGCAGAGAAACTGAAACCCAGATCTTCTGGGTCTCACATCTGAGTCTGAGGGGGCAGGTTGGCCCACCCTTGGAGGCCAGGGGTGGGGGGCAAGGACACCACTGGGAATCTGATGAAGCCTTACAGTAGGATTTGTTAAAATCTGGCAACCGTAGCTCCCAGGAAATGCACCTACCCAACCCTGTGCACACTTCTGCCCACAATAGTGGTCTGGCCTGTGGTCCCAGTCCTAGCTCAGAACCTGTGTATGAGGTCACCTCCCAGAGCCCTCCCCTCCCAACTCCAGAAACTGTCTCATTCAAAATGTCTAAACCTTGCTCAGCATAGAACACTGCATAGAGATTTGGGCCCAGATGGTCCGGGCCCAGCACCGCCACCTTCTAGCTGTTGCAAACATCCCTTCCCTTCGGTCTCGGTTTCCCCACTTGGAAAATGAGGGTGTACACCTGCTGCACAGTAAATGCTCTGCAAAGGAGGGCTCCCTTCCCTCGCCTCCACCCAGTTCTCCAGCATGCAGGGAGGCTGGGGTGAGGGATCGTGGGAAAGGAAGTTATCCAGTGTCTGTTTTCAGACCCTCCTGCTCCCTCCCTCTCTCGGACCCAGGCACAAGCTGGGGGGAGAAGGAGGGGTGGGCTCCATTTGTGTGTGCCTTCGGGGTGGGATGGGGTGTCCTGCCTCTAGAGCGGAAGATGACTCACTGGGCTGTGGGCCAGGCACCCTGGGAAAGGCCAGGCCAGCCTCAGGCCAGAGCCCCAGGGAGCTGAGGGGCAGGGAGGAGGGAGCAGGGCCTGCCTGAGCGGTAGATATAGCCTAGCTGTATCTCAAAGCCTAGCAGACAAAAGAGGCAATCTTCCCCACTTCCAATGGTGCCAGAAATTATACTCAAACCACCAAAGGCCGAAGGAAGCTTGAGGTGTTATCAGCTCCTACCAACCTACTAATCTGACCTCTGTTCTAGGTGTGGATGCTGCTGGAACAAGGCAGAGGTGATCCCTCCCCTTTGGAGCTTGCAGACTTCAGTAACCATGTCTAGAATAGTCCGGCCCACAGTAAGTGCCCAGTACATATTTGTGAATCAGTGAATGAATGAAAGTTTCAGTGTTATGAATGTGCACAGCAAGCTTAGAATGCCCATGTTCAAGCCTTCCTTATAAAGGAGGGAGCCAGAGAAAGGTCCATTCCTTCTCATTTTACGGATAGGCACTGAGGCTCAGAGAGGAAAGTGTCTCGAGACCCCCAGGGCAGCAGGCAGTCAGCTGAGGCTAGAAATGGGCCCTTGGGCCTTATCCACTAAATCTTGTCCAAAGGGGCCCAAGCTGCTCGGAGGCATTGTGGGCCCCACCTCCCCTACCCCTACCCTATTCCAAGACCCAGGGGACACCCCAGGAGAGGAGCAAGTTCAATCCATCAGTAAGTCTCTCTGGCTCTAAAGTAAGCCCTGGGTGCCCTGGCCCAACCCAGAGCCCAGGGAAGCCCCTCCCATCACACCAGACAAGCCTGGGGGGGTCAAGCTGCCCAGGGACAGAGAACAGGCCCTGCTCCACAATCCCTCCACCCCAGCCTCCAGGGGGCTGTCACTGGGCCTGGGTAGAAATAGTCTCCAGCTTGGGCTGACCAGAGGCAGCCTCAACTTCCAAGCCTTGCTGCTCTGGATCAACGACTAGTGACCAGTCCTAGTGGGCAGCCACAGTCACCTCTGTGTGCGCGCACACGCGTGCTGCAGGATTCACCGCTGAAGGCCAGCCTGACACAGGCCTAGGCTCCACTGTCCCAAAGCCCCAGGACCAGGACTACCACTTCCAGGAAGCTGTCCTGATACCCCAGATCTGATGACTCCCCTCCTGCTCTGAGCACCTTAGGCTTCTGGAGTTGCATCCATGCTCTCCTGATACTGACAATAAGTGGCACCATCTGGCACTTCACAGTTTACAAAATGTTTGTAGAGCCTGATCTCATCAGATCCTCATAGCAACTCAGGGGGAAACCAAGGCTCAGTGAGGGGTCAGAACTTGCTCCGGTTCTCAAGATGAAGGTGGTGAAGCTGAGGCTCAAATCCTCCCCTCTGTCAGTGACCTGCAGGGCCTGAGGAAGGGAAGAGAGCAATGGCATACAAATAGGAATTAATCTCTCTCAAGGGGTTCCTAAGTGCTGCTTACAGGTGTTTATTTTAACCTGGAGACAGGCCTCCCAGGTGGGCCCTATTATTACCCTGTTTTACACAAGAGGAGATGGGCACACAGAAGTGAAGGACTGGGCTCAAGGTCTCATGGTGACAGGATCTGTGCCCACAGGGTACCCCGGGGTCAGGATTTCTCTATCCACATCTATTCCACTGTGCAGGAGAGGGGGTGCCTTCCAGTCCAGGGGAAAGCAGCAGCACAGAAGGACGAGGACACTCACACTGCCTTCTTCACAAGAGAGGGAACTGACCACGAGGCTGCGGGAATCATGCACTTAGGGAGCTCTTTAAAGCGCCATGGAGAAATGTTCAGTGTGATGTTCACTGAAAGAAGCAAGAAGCATACACACCGCACCATCACCACATCATGAAATATACATACATATATATTATATATATATTATACACACACACATATGTGCATATATGCAAGGAGAAAAGCCTGGAAGCAAATACACCACACACCTGAAAGTTAACAGTGGGGGGGAGCCCTGGAAAAAGGAGGGCAAAGCCAGAGACCACATTGCACCGACGGCTGCCCCAACCTCCAGGAGGCCCATATCAGTGCCAGTTTCATCTATATAATAGAGGATATAAAGGGCTTACTTAGCATCATGCCTGCAACAGAGATCTCCATAAACACTGGCTCGTTATCAACAACCAGAGAACCTTAGAAGGCAGGTGATCTCAGCGGCACCTGGGGGCGCAGTTGGTTGGGTGTCCGACTCCTGGTTTTGGCTCAGGTCATGATCTCAGGGTCAAGCCCCGGGCCGGGCTCCCTGCTCTGCTGGGAGTCTGCTTGGGATTCTCTCTCCCTTGCTCTCTGCCCCCACCCCTCCACCCCAGTCTGCTTGGGATTCTCTCTCCCCCTCTCTGCCCCCACCCCTCCCACACACTCTCTCTTGCTCTCTCGCTCTAAAAAAATAAATAGGTAGGTCTTAAAAAAAAAAGAAGGCAGGTCATCTCAGAGGTTGAGTGCACCAACCCCCTCCCAGGGTAGGCATCCCCTGGCAGTCCTTGTTTGCATAACCCCAGGGCCAAGGAGCTCACCCCCTCCAAGGCTACCATGGTAACTCCTTCCAGGATGGAGCATGTCTGCTTGGAAGAAAGCCCAAGATAGGATGGGCCCCTCAGTCTCTAGGCAGCCTTACCATTGGATGGTGGTGACCTAGGAAGGATCTTCCATCTCCCATTCCATTCCAAATCCTCAGCCTTAGACCCTTTTATGGGGCGATTCTCCAGGTGTAAGGTTCAAAGAGCCTTTCTGGGTGGCTCTCTTGTCCCCAGCCCAGGTGACCGCCTCTGTCCCTCCCACTGTGTGTGGGATAACAGAGTAGCATTTGCTGGCAGCACTTTGTGCCTTTTCCATTTTCTCCTTTGGAAAACAAATGAGAAACCAGCTGGGTCTGATCTCCTCCCTACCCCACCCCCAACCCCTCTAGTCCTCTAGGGGCGGGAGGCCCTCTCTGCCTCCTCCCTGGACAACAGCCTGGTGGAGAACCCCGAGAGGAGGGGCCAGCTCAGAGAGGAGGGGCCCTGTGAGCTGGCTGTTGCCACGGCAATGGCAGCCCTGGAATTTGACCACTGGGGCCCAGGAGTGGGGGTGGGGAGCTGGTACAGGCCATGTGGGGGCAGGGAGGAAGGTCCAGAAGCCCAGGAAAGCCAAGAAGAGGGAAGGCAGGGCAGGGGTCAGGGTCCCCTCCGTGGCCTCAGTTTCCCCATCTGTAAAGGGGGAAGAGGCAAGTACCTCAAGTTCTTCCCCCCCAGCTCTAATCCAAACTGGAATCTGGTGAGCGCCAGGGATGGCAGAAGCATGTGAGGCAAGTCCAGTTGCCCCTTTTGATGGATAGTGACCCCAGTGGACGGGGACTGGCCTCGGGTCACACAGCAAGTCCAGGACAGTACCAGGACTAGACCCTGGGAGGGTGGTCTGTCCCTATTTCTCCACTGGAGAGGACAAGGATGCCTGCTTCATGATGGGGGGAAGAAGACCTCTAGGAATGGCTATGGTTGGGCTGGGCTGGGTCCACAGTCCTCAGACAACTGACAATGTGCCTGCCCTAGCGACCCTCAGCATTACTGGATCCAGAGGGCTAGCAGAGGGCCTGCCCCCCACCCCTGCCTGCAGTGCCAAGCTGCTGTGGGTATTTTTAAAAATGGGTGCCCGTCCCTCTCTGCCTTCCTGCCTACCCACTCCAAGAACACAGTGAATTCTGTTGCCAGCCCCCTAACCCTCCACTTCAGCCCAGCCTGAATGGGTGCTGGATCCATGGCCATCCTCTGTGTCCCTGCCTTCAGGACGGCCCCCTCTTGCTGGCCATCACCTTCTTCACAGTCAGCCCTGGGTTCAGGGTGATATCCAGGGCCCCTTCAGCTATACTCTAGGTATACTTTAGGCCCAGAGAAGGGATGGGACTTGTCCAATGTCACACAGCAAAGATGAGTATCTGGGAATGCTATGCCCCCAGCCTAGGCCCCATTTCCAACTGCCTGTCACATTATATTGGTGTTGCCCCAAGCCCTTCTTACCACTCTGCCATTGACCTTCAGCAGTGCTAGCCTCTGGCCTTCATACCCACCCCAAAAAGATACTCTAGTTCTGGGAAAAAATAGAGTGGGAGCCACAACTCACACTACACACCAGGATAAATTCCAAATGGGTCAAAGATTTAAATGTAAAACAAAACAAGAAAACATAAAACACCAGAGGAAAACATGGGGAAACTGCTTTATAACCTTGGAGTGGGAAAGGCCTTTCTAACCGTGACTCCAAATACAGAAGCCATAAAATAAAAGCTTGATAAATTAGACCACATAAAAACAAAACCTTCTGCATGGCAAAAATATACCATAAACAAAGTCAAAAATCGAGTGACAGATCCAGAAAAAATACCTACAACTCATAACCCAGACAATAATAAACTCCTTAATATTATAAAGGTTCCTAGAAATTGATAAAAACAAAAGGCCAACAATCCAACAGAAAAAAAGGGCAAAGGATATGAACAGTTCATTGAAACGAGAATCCAAATATCTCTTGGACATGTGGAAAGATGCTCAGCCTTACTCACTGCAAGACAAATGCAAATTAAAATACACTGAGATACCATTTCACCTCTCAGATAGGGAAAATAGCGCAGGTCCAACTTGGCGATGCTGGGGGACACAGGCTCCTTACCACGGTGCTGGACCCTTCTGTAGAGCATGAAAATCGGAATCACATATATGGTGTGTCCCAGCAATTCGACTCCTAAGAAATTGCTCTAAACACACACCAGCCCCTGTACAAAATAACCTATGAACAAGCTTGTTCGCCACAGCACTATTTGTAACAGCCAAAGACTGAAAATAACCTAAACATCCTTTAATGTGTGGTTCAGTACAGATCTGGGAGTCAGTGCGATGGGACACCACACAGTGCAAGAAAGAATATGGAAGCTCTTAACGCACTGATAAGGGAAGATCTGGGCCAAGATCTCACTAAGTGGAGAGCAGTGTGCCTCTGTGAGTGGAAAGCAGAGGAAAGACAGTAAATTTGCTGGCATTTGCCTATAGAAGGATTCACAAGAATTAATAACCGGGTATCCTGGGTGGGGCAGGGTAGGTACTAGACAGCTGGTGGGAAGGAGGCTTTTTACCCTTTTTGATTTTTCTTTTTTTCCTTTATTTCTCTTTTAAGATCTTATCCATTTGTTTTAGGGAGAGAGTGCGCAGGAGAGCAGGGGAGGGGCAGAGGGAGAGGGAGGGAGAGGGAGGGAGAGAATCCCAAGCAGACTCCCTGCTGAGTGCAGAGCCTGATTCGGGGCTCTATCCCAGGACCCTGAGATCATGACCTGAGCTGAAACCAAGAGTCAGACTCTCAACTGACTGTCCCACCCAGGCGCTCCCCCTTTTTGATTTTTCTTAACCACATGAGTATATTACACATTAAAAATATTAAATACATTGAATTTTTAAAGACTTCATCTCACCGCCTGGCATCTGCTGCCTGCTTCAGGCTCCCGTGTCAGCCTTTGCAACCCTCCTCATCTTCCTTCTCATCCATCATAGGCTTAGCTTCAGTCTCTTCCTCACAAACTGTCCCTTCTGTACACTGACTTTCTGGGATCCCCGTACCCCCAGCCTCTGGGCATCTCCACAGCGCCCCCCAATCACCCCTGCACACTGCCCTGTGTTCCCAGCCCACGCACAGGACCAAGTCCCAAGGTGGCTCCTGGTAAATGAAAACCAGATGAAAGTAGGAGGGGGTTGCTCTGGGACCCTGAGTTTGGAGCCTTTGTCTTTGCTTTCTCCCTTCAGTTTCCCACTCGGTCTTCTCTTGTACAATTCCAGTGTCATCTGTGTTGTCTTCCAGGACACTTTCCCAGCCCACCCTGCAGCCAGAGAGGAAGCTCCTAGCCCTTTCTGCAGAGAACTGTCAAATTCCTCCTTTACAACCCCCACGCCTCCTCAAGTCAGGCAACCTCAGAGCTAGACTTCGACCCAGCCAAAGCTTGGAGTTGAGTCCCCAGCCTAGATGAAGGACCTGGGACTGGAACTCGCTGGGCAACGGTGGCAATCCTGCCTCTCTCTGGGCCACGGATACCGAGTGTAAAGTGAGGTCAGCCGCAGGCAACTTCATAGCAGGGTGGGAATTTCCACCAGTGAGAATCCAGCAGAGCCCCAAGCCCACGGAACCCCACCCCACCTCTGCAAAGCCCCTTAGCTCTTTTCCTATGGCAGCTGCCTGGGAGGATGTTTGAGCATCCCTCGGGGGACTCAGCATATCCCTCTCCCTCAAAGATGACTCTAAGCTATTCCTGGGGACCCCAGCCACTTCTCCCCATCCCTGGGACCGCTCCTCAGCCAGGCCAGGTCACTACCCTCCTCTTCCAACTTTATGATTTCCCACTGATCCCCTGTGGTCAGTGGTCCAGCCCAGCCAACACAGGCATTATCATATTTAATTTTCACAAAAACCCTATAATAAGTGTCACCATCATCATCCTCATCATCATCATCCCCATTTTACAGGTGCATAAACTGAGCCACAGAGGGATTAAGTACTTGCTCCTGGTCATACAGCTAAGAGGAAGAGCAGGATTTGGACCTAAGCCGTCTGGCTCCAATCTATTCTAACCATTACACCAACACAGCTGGACGTAGGATCAAACGTGAGCACTCAGGCTGCCCCTGACACTCCGGGTGACCCGGCTCTTGCTGACACACCAGCATCAGGCCAAATTTGCCTGCCTCCCCACCTGTGTCACACTCTAGCTGCATGATGCTCTGGCCATAGTGGTTCCTCCAGCCCTGCGAGCTCCTTCCTCCCTCCAAGGGCCTGTACCTTCCCGGAAAAGAGCAGTCAGCAATCAGGGCCTTCCTACCACTCTAAAACGTCGTCTTCCTCATCAAGTAGGGCCCAGCCCAGCTCTACAGGCCCTTGGTAGGGGACATCGCCTGCTCACTGGAGCCCCAAGGTGGGGTGCTCCATCATCCTGGCTCCTTCAGGAGACATGGCCCCACCAGGGTTTGTCCCTGCCCAGGGAGCCTGGCTGGGCTGAACTTCTGAGCCTGAGGAGAAACCGAAGGGAGAGGCTTGTCTTGCTCTCAACACCCCCACCAGGGCCCTTCTGCCCCAAACAGGGATTCTTTGAGTCCTAGGGGGCTCCATGGAAGTACACAGGGGGAGATATGATCAAGAGGGAGATATGACCCCACCTTCACTTATATCAACAAGGTTCCAAACTGGCCTGTTTTATAGTTCAGTGTCAAGATTTCTCCAGAAGAAAGGATTCCACTATTTTTTTAAAGATTTTACTTATTTGTCAGAGAGAGAGAAAGAGAGCACGAGCAGGGGGTGGGGCAAAGGGAGAAGCAGGCTTCCCCTAGGGAGCAGGGAACCCGACATGGGGCTCGATCCCAGGACCCTGGGATCATGACCTGAGCTGAAGGCAGACGCTTAACCGGCTAAGCCACCCAGGCGCCACCCCACTATTTTTAAGAGTTTGGAAATTACTGCCCCAGGGTGAACTCCAGACTTTCAGGGCTGGCCTTCCAGACTCCCCAGAATGCACCTGACTTTCTCCAGAACCAGGGGCCTTTCATGACACCCCAGACACACCAGGACTTTTTCATCACAAGCCTCTGCCTTCCTGGTTCTCTCTGACTGAAAGGCCTGGCCCCATTTCTGCCAGTCAGTCCTGCTGGTTCTTCAAGGCTCCAGCCGCATTAGCCTCCCTCGCCCTCCCCTACTTTGGCCTCCTTCTGATCCTCAGTTCTCAGATGGGGCTCCCACCTCTTCCTGGGGCAGGAACCTCTGTCTGTTTGTCCTATAGCCCACATGCTAACCCTGCAAACATAGGTACCAGTGGGTGATAACGGAACTGAATTTTAAAGGTTACCCTGGGCTCTCCAAACCCATTACCCAGGCTGATTCCAGAGTTAATTACCCAGGGCTAATTAGAAAAGCTAGGAGCAGCTGTGTAGTCACTCAGCTACCCAACCAGTGACAGCAAGCATCTGGGTCCTCCCCTGGGAATGAGGTCCTGCTCCAGGCAGGAAGTGGGCTGAAGCCCCCTCCCCATTCACCTGGTTCTGGCATTCACTGCACAACACCCAGCCCCACACATTGGGCACTCGGGGTGTCAGCGAAGGGACAGATGGCTCTGTCTGCATTTCTGCAGATGGATAATGACTATTTACATTACTTGTTCACATCTGGCTGTCCCTATCTACTCCAACTTTGCAGTCATCAAAGCTTGCTCCAGGGAAGGTGTGAGAGGTTCTCAGGCTGGGTCCTCACTTCTGATATCTGCACAGATGTCTTTGTGAATACAGAAGTCTGCTGGGGATTGAAAAGAAATGAGTGTATGAGTGTGTGAGTGTGTGTGTGTGTGTGTGCGTGCGCGTGTGGGTTCATGCCTCCATGCTGTGGACCTCAGGCTTTGCCACACTGGGTTCATACTGTAGTCAACTTACCCCCTGGCGTGTGAATTGTCTGTTTAGCGTGTAACCCCATTCCAACCTGCGGGCTCTGCCAGGACTCCTCTCCGCATTTCTACCCCAAGCTCAGGGCCCAACACCGGGGGTTTCTTCTCCAGCACCCATGGCCCAGGCTTGACCACATGGAAGGTGGCCTGACGACTGAGGGGAAGAGGCCACAGTGCTGCCTGAGGCCCAAGAGTTAAACTCGTGGGACAGGGCTCAGGGCTAGGGGCCCAGAGGGAGACTGGGGGGGTGGGGGGAGGCGGCCTGGGCTGGCTGCGGGTCCGGGCCTCTCTGGGCTCTTTGTCCAAATATGGAAGGTTTTTTTGTCTCCATTTGAGTCATGCCGGCCATGGCCCAAGAGATCTGCTTTCCAGATACTGCAGGCGAGGCCCGCCAGCACTGCCTGCCCTGCCCCTACCCACCCCTCCTTCCCCTGCCTGTGGTTCGTCTCAGCACCCTTGCAACCCAGAGCTTTCTCCACAAGCAAGGAGCCCCGGCACCCACCGCAGCTGCACTCTGGCACCAGAAGAAAGGTCCCTGGGCCAATGGGGGAAGGAAATACTCATTCCCTCTGCCTGCCCATCACCTCCTCTTACAGCCCAAGGGCCCCTCATATTCCAGTGAGCCATTCCCCTAGTATTGACTGAGCCACCACTATGTGCTCCTTCCTGGGGCTGGACTGTGGAGTGCAAATCCAGTGGGTTTCCTACGTCCAAAGCGGAGTCCACTCTCTCCTCCCTCGTACCCACCTTGGTGATGGCACCGCCGCCCACCCAGGCAGGCCTGAAAGCCAGGAGCCTGAGTGATGTTCATAGATCCTGGAACCAGACTGTCTGGGTTTTGACTCCAATTCCCCACTTAGTTAGCTTCCCTAACCCAGGTGAACTACTTTATCAGGCTTTGCCCCGGGCTCCTCATCTAGAAACAGGGAGGACAGTACCTCCCCAGAGGTGGTTGTGAGATTAAATTGAGTGGCTGCGTGGAAAGTGCTCAGACCAGGGCCTGGCACACAGGGAGAGCTTGACACGCTTTGCTACCACCACTTGTGAACCCCCACCCGAGTCGCACCATATTCAGTCCAGCACCATGGGCCAGATCTCCTAAGACTTACCATCCACTTCCTTCTTGATCTCTCTGCGACATTAGACCAAATTCACTCCCACAGCCTTGGAGTGAGGCCAGCCTAGGTTCTAATGCCACCACCTCTCTCCTTCTGAGCTCTGTGATCTAAGCTGGGAACCTCACCTTCCCTGGGCCTCAGTGTCTGGTTCCCACCTCACCCTTATCCCCAACTGGTACTGGCCTGGGACAGTACCCTTTGCCATCTGCCAACTCTCACCTGCCTGGGTGCTCAGGCCTGTCATCTCCAGGGCAGAGACCAAACAGTGCTGGTCATGGGTGGTGAGAAGAGTTCCGAGGAACCCGCGAACTCCCCAAGGGCAGGGCCTAGCTCTCCTCCTCCTGCCTTCCCCACTCCCTCCACATTATTTATTTAATAAATGTGTTTTGATGCCCCGTGTGCCAGGAACAGGAGGGCTTGGCAAGGGTGGAGCCACTTGCTCAGAACCATGTACCAGGTCACGGGGTGAACGAGGGGCCCCACCCACATCTCCACACCTCGGAACGTTTGAGGTCTGTCATCCCCCACACTCCCACCCCAGAAGAGAGGGGTTGCAATCAGCTGCCAGTGGAGGCGGGGGTGGTTCCTGACACTCAGGCTTTGATGCCAAGGGGACATGTCCCTATATAAGGCCCTCTTCTGAAGGCCTGGTCCTGGCCACGGATGGGCCTCTGTCCGGCTCTGTCAGAGTCAGGGAGATATAGGGAAAAGAGCCAGAAGGGGCGAGGCTGGGGGAGGAGGGCAGGGAGAAGGACAGAGGAGGGAGGAGGGAAGAAAGCACAGAGCCCCAGTCAGGGAAAGGCCTGGCGGGAGGGAGGAGGGAGGAGGCCTTCAGCAACCCAGGCCCTGGGTCCAGGTGAAGAGGTGGGGCAGGCAGGATAAGGGCTTACCCCGCCCTCCTCCTCCTCCTCCTCCTCCTCCTCCTCTTCCCCCTCTAGCCTTGGGACCAGGCCCAGGACTATTTTTAGCTGGGGCTGAATTTAGCTGTTCCCTCGGAAATTCCTCACCCGCCCCAGGCACCGCCCCCGCTGGCCTTGGGGAGAAGCCTGAAAGCTCTGGTCCAGGAGGAGGGGAGAAGAGGACCAGGGTGCAACAAGGAGCTAGAAGGGTACTTAGGCATCTGATGAGGAAACAGGCTCAGATCAGGCCCCAAATCTGAGTTACTCCTCTCCCTACAGCCTGCCCTCCTCTCCTCCAGGAAGGCCTCCAGGGCTGCAAGGCCAGAGGCCAGCACTGGTCTTGGGGTCTGGGGTACAAATATCACAAGGATACTTTGTGTCTGACTGCAGGACCCACTGTGAGTACTGCTAGCAAGATGGCCTGCCTGTCTACCTACCAGTCACTCTACCCCCAGCTCCTGAGAGCTGGCATAGTCCAGAGCTTTCTGGGACTCTGCCACATCTGGGATTCCTACTTCACAGAGAGGGAGACTGAGACTGAGTGACTGGTCTTGGGTCCTAGCTAGCAAGGCAGCACTGGCCTGCTCCTTCTTCCCCCCCACCCCGCCCCCCGCCCCCATGCTCCCTACCCAGGCCAATGCCAGAAGGAGTGGGACTGGGGGCATAGCCTGGAGCTCTGCTCTTCTCTGGTGACCCCACTGAGAAGCAGGCACTTCTCCCTGGAGCAGGAGGGACTGAAGTTAGACAGGAAGCATATGAGGCACAGGGAAAGGGACCTGAGCTGGCTCAGAGCCCCCTTCCCCTTCTAGAAATACAGAGGAACATTCTGTATTCCTGAGGCAGGGGGATGACTCAGATGACCTCACATTCTGTCCCACTGCCACATTCTCTAACTGAAATAAGGGAGGTGGGCCCTACTCCCCTCATCCCAGTTTCTGATAGGGCCCCTGAGCCTAAATTTAAATTGTCAGGTTTTAACTCCAAATGATTTCCCTTAGTAAGTCCTTTTTTTGCCCCATCCCTGCATCACCTGTATGCCTTAACTCAGGCTTCTCACCTCTTGCTCTCTGCAGTCCACAACCAGAGAATGTTTGTTAATGTGGCCTACCTGGCAATGCTCCTCCTTAGCTCCTAACCTTCCATGGCTCCCCACTGCCCACAGGACAAAGCCCAGGCCATTCAACTTGGCACTTAAGACCTTCAACCTGGCTCCTGCACACACAGCCTCTCCCTGTGTGCTCTGGTCAAACAGAGACCTCTCTGCAGACCTATATCAAGGCTTCTTTTTCCTGCCTGGCTCAGTCCAACTCCCTAAAATGCCAAGTCACCCATGCCATCCCCCCTCTCAAGAATTCCCAGTGGCCCCATATATGCAGCAGTCCAAGTGCAGGGCTGGAACAGCAGTGAGTTGCACAGGGCAGATTGCTGGGCCTGGTCCGCTATGTCTCAGCCTTGGGGAAGACCACTCCCCTTGCTGGTCCTCAGTTTACCCTCTCAATTATGCCAGGGTAAGGGATGCTTAGAAGACACAGCTGACAGCTGGCTTTTCTTTCTTTCTCTCTCTCTTTCTTTCTTTCTTTCCTTTCTTTCTCTCCCTTTCTTTCTTTCTTCCCTTCCTTCTTCCTTCCTTCCTTCCTTCAGATTTTATTTATTTATTTGTCAGAGAGAGAGAGAGAGAGATGGACAGCGGGAGTGGCAGGCAGAGGGAGAAGCAGACTCCCCACTGAGCAGGGAGCCCAATGCTGGACTCAATCCCAGGACCCTGGGGTCATGACCTGAGCCGAAGGCAGACATTTAACCGACTAAACCACCCAGGCGTCCTGACACAGCTGGTTTCTAAAGATCCTTCCAGGTGGACCTCCTGGGATCGAGGGCCCTAACCCTTTTCTTCCTCCTCTTGCCTCCTGGCCTGCCAAGAAGTTGGACATCTCACCACCATGCCACTCCACACCCCCACTCTCAGGGAGACAGGGAGAGACAGAGGGGGACAGTGAGGAACCAGGAGTGAGACTTCAGTGACACAGGCAGCCAAGAAAGATGGAGTCAGTAGGATTTTTGCGGGGGAAGGGTCCCTTCCTGTCCTTCCATCCCTTCCCTTCCACATCTGCTCCTTGACCTCCAGTGCCCTGTCCTGGGAAAGGACTGGATGTTTGTCTAAGGGGGCTCAGGGGGAGGGGTCTCAGCAGTCCCAGGAGGCTGGGCTGTGGGGCTGGCTGGCGGCCAGGACACCCCGCCTCCCTCCCTCCTGCTCCTTGCTGCTCTGGGGCAGGGCCTGCTCACCCCCTGGGAACCAATAAACAGGAAACAGACACCAACCTGGCGCTAGCTCCCTCAGCCTGGCCCCCTCCGACACAGTCCCCCCGCCGCCACTGGTCCAGGACCCGCCCCGCCTCTCCTTGGCCCCAGAATCTCAGAACCAAGAAGTAACCATCTCAAATGCACGAACAAAATCAAGCTAAGAGGTATGAACTCCTGGAAAAAAAACAGAATCCTTCATCCTGAAACCACAAGATTCTACGCTCTGAACGAGCAATCGCAAAAGTGCACGTTCTTAAAGTGGCCACCGTTCTGAGAGCTTCTAAACCTGGGGTCCTGGGCTGACAAGGCAGGACACTGAGGCTCCGAGCTAAGATGAAATGACTTGTTAGTTTTCACCCAGTGAGTGAGTCAGAGTCTGCTCTGAGATGTTAACTCTTATTGGTCTGACCCCAAAGCCCACCAGACCCTCAATCTCCCTGGCCTGGAGGGGCTGTTGAGCCCTGCTTCAGAGGCCAGTTCCAATGGGTCTGGGGCTTTGACCAGGGAGGGCTCTGGCTCTGCTCAGCCTCCCAGGTTGGGGCTGGTGGTAACAAAGCGGGAGGGGGAGCTGGCGAGAAGAGCAAGGACAGTAAGGTACTTGATTCCCCCCAAATGCCTAGTCCTCTACTCTGCCTACCTCCCATCTCCAAAGACCCAGGCTACTGGGCCACGGAACCTACCCAGTCAGTACCCCACCTGCCCTCCTGTCTAGAGCTCTGTCCTCTGCTTTAAGCTGGAAAGAGATGCTGGGAATCTGAGCATCCTGGAGTCAAGGTCTATTTGAATCTTAGAATCCTAGTGTCTTGCCTCTCAGTCCTGAAGGAAGGAAATAACACTTCTTGAGCACTTACTATGTGCTAAGCCCTCTTAGCATGATTTCATTTAATCTTAACAATAATCCTTGGTGGAGTGAGGGGGCAATGCACAGGATCTGTAAATGCTTGCCCTGGGTCCCAAAGCCAGCCTGGGGGGCGGAAAGGATCTGGGTCGTGCTCCTTCCCTCCACATGCCCCCTCCTGGGAAGTGCCTCGGCCTCTCAGGGCATGAAGGGACCCGAAAGGTCCTCTGGTCCAATAGCACCAGGGTCACCAATCCCCAACACGGAGCTCCCGGCACAGGGGGATAGGGAGCCCCTCCCCATCTGCCCCAAAGATGTCCACGTCCTAATCCCTGGAACCCGTGAATATGTTACCTTACATGGCAAAGGGGACTTTGCAGGGTAAGGATTTTGCAAGCAGGAACTTATCCTGGTTGATCCGTGCGGGCCCAAAGTAATCACCAGGTTCCTCACAAGAGGGAGGCAGGACGTACAGGTGAGAGAAAGATGCTGCTGGCCTTGAAGACAGAGGAAGGGGTCATGAAGCAAGAAGTGCCAGCAGATACCATAAGCTGCCAAAGGCAAGGACACAGCTTTTCCCCTAAAGCTTCCAGAAGAAACACAGCCCTATTAACACCTTAATTTTTAGCCCAGTGAAACCCTTTTCTTCTGACCTCCAGAACCGTAAGATAATATTTGTACTGTTCTAAGTCCTAAGTGTGTAGTACTTTGCCACAGCAACAACAGGAGACCAATACACCACCCATCTGCCAACCTAGACTGGAATCAACTCATGTCCCGCTGACCTCAGGTGCCAAAGCAGACTCCCCCTCAGTCTCTCCCTACTTAGGAGCGTCTCAGAGCCACGCGGCAGCCCCACGCCCTGGACAAAGTTTAAAAATCCTGGTGGCCGTAGCATCACCACTTCTGGGGCTAGGCCCCAGCCTGAGCCTCACAGCCTGCCACCCGGGTGGGCAGAGGCCTCATCTGTGTGTGCGCGGTGGAGCCCAGAACAGCAGCTGGTGGCAAGGGCAAGGCCTCGGGGGCCAGACCTGGTGAGGCCCAGCCCCACTCAGCCTCAGTCTCCTCAGCCGCCGAATGGGGCCCCACCTGCCAGCTCTTCAGTCTACAAATTGAGACCTACTTGGGAAAGCTATTGCCTCTTCTACCAGCCCCGGGGGGCGGGGGGGAGCTTCTATCCTGGTGCCCAAGAGCATGGAGGAATCTGTGGCTCTGAGGGGAAGGGACTTACTGAATGCCACACACCAGGAAAGTGGAGAGGCTAAGGCTGGACCCCATCTCCTGATCCCTAGTGCAGACCTTCATGTGCTACACCAAGTCATCCCTGGTGACCCTGGCTACTGGAGGGGGTGGTCGTGGACACCCCTCTGGGAGCTCAGACACCCTGGCTGGGGCCCCAGGCCCCTGCATATGTCATCAGCTGGGGCTCACTCACTGCCCAGGGCCTGGCAGCCTGGCAGTTGTCCTCTGCCTGGATCCACCCCTGGAATGCCCCAGAGGATTGGGGTGGAAATGGGAGGAGAGGATCAACTCCCAAGGCAGGGGCATTGGCTCCAATAGGCTCTCGCTTCCCAGGGGACCCAGAGCCCCCATTTTAGGGCGTGCCAGCAAGGCGCCAGGCTGCCTGGGCACGTTTCCCAATAAGTACGCCAGGGCTTCAAGCCTTTCTGGGAAACATGGGCTCCCCCTTCCCCCACCCTACCACTGCCATTCTAGCCAACTCTGCTCGGTGGGAACTCTGTGGGACCAATGTATGGCCTGGGAGCCAGGACACCTGGGGCCAAATCCCATATTTGAGTCACAGGGCATTAGGCAAACCTCTGTCTACTCTGGACCTGCTTCTTCATCCATATATTGGGACCATGGCAATGCCCACCTGGCTAGAGGACCAGATGGGAGGGACAGAGTTACCTTAGGGTGGTGTGAGCTCCCTGTCCCAGGAGATATGCCAGCTGGACCTGATCGGTGTCGTGGTGGCTGTAGAGGAGACAGCAGTGGGACATGGCGCTGCTGCTTTCCTCACTAGGGCCCTGTGGTGGTTCCACCCTCCTACTCTTTGAGCCCAGCCAGTGTGGGTCTGCAAGGGGCAGTCAGTGTAGCCTACAGCCCCAGGACACCCTGGGGCCTTTATCAACTTCCCCCTCCCCACACTAATCAACCCCTCACACACTGCCCAGCTCTGAGAGCCGCAGTAGCTCTGTGTTCACCTGGAATGCTGGGGTCCAGGCCCTCACAAAACTCTCTGGGCTGCAGCAGAAACCCACTACTCCACCACCTCGGTCCCAGCCTAAGCCACCATCAGCTCTTACCCAGATTATTCCAGTGGCCTACTTACTGGCCTCCCTGCTTCCACCCTGGGCCCCTGCAATCCACCCTGACAGAGCAAACAGAGCAGACTTAGTAAAGCCTAAGTCAGATCAGGTCACTGTGGGCCTACCCCATCTCACTTCAAGTCAATGCTGGAGTCCTCCTATTGGCCTATGAGATCTGCTTCCACCCTGATCCACTCCCACCCTCCCTTACCTCTCTGACCTCATTCCCACTTTGCTCCATCCACACAGTCCTCTGGATAATTTCTCCAACACACTTCTACCTCAGGGCTTTTGCACTTGCTGTTCTTCTCTGCCCAGAATGCTCTTTCCCTGAGATGGCTACCTGGCTTGCTCTCTCTCTCACTTTTTCCAGGCCTCTGCTCAGATCTTACTTCCTGAGAGAGGCTTTCCCAGACCTCTTGATCTAAGATTGTACTCCCTCCCTGTCAGTCTCTACTCCCTTAACCTGCTTTCTTTTGCTCTCTAGCCCCTACCTCTCCCTGACACATAATATATCCATTTACACACAGGTCTCCTCACTAATCTGGAAGCTCCATGAGGCCAAGCCTTTGTTTTGTTTGTTACTGTATCCTCAGGACCTGGGAGAGTGCCCAGCGCATCCAGGAGCTCAGTAAGTATTTGTTAAAGGGATGAATGCATTGCTCTATCAAGGACCCACGTCTCGATTGAAACTCCTACCACACACAACCTGCCGTGTCTTTCCTACTTCCTAGCCTTTGCTCACGTTGTGCCCTCCTCCTAGAACCCTCCCTCTCTTCTCTGGCTATACAAACTCTTCCAGTTTTCAAGGCCAGGCTCCAGGCATAGCCTCCTCCAAGAAGTTTCTCCTGCCAGCCCTCAGGCCGATTCCCCAACATCCTACAGGCCCTTCGGTCTGCTTCTAGATTCTGAACTCTCTGAGTGTCTGGTTCCCCTGGCCTGGGGGTGCCTCCATCTGCTGCAGGGCAGCTTGTGTAGCCTGAGATCACAGATGGGGGGGGGAGGGGAAGGAAGCAGGAGGGGCAAGTTCCTACACTGAGAGGGTGCTGGGGACAGGATTAGCAGCAGCCCAGAGCATCCCAAACCTAGCTCATCCCAGAAATGTGGGGCTGAAAAATGTCAGACTCAACTCTGGTCCATCCCCCAACTCTTCCATGTTTGGGGGGGGACCCATTCCTGGACTGTACTCCCTCCAATAGTCCTGGACCCTTAGGAAGGAGTAGGGGGCGGGAATAAACAGAAGAAAGGGACAGCCCTCTGCCTGTCCTCTCCATCCCACCCTCCTACTGGGTGACAAGACATTTAATTATAGATATTTGGTACTACTCAGAACTCCAAACGTCCTGATTGCCTCCCCTCCCAGAACCAGTTTCCATGGAAAAATTATAGCAAAGAGCCAAGGAGGGAAAGGAGAGAACCCCCGCCCCCATGGGTTCACAGCCAAGGGGACACAGAGAGAAGAAAGGTGATGAAGAGCTGCAACCCAGGCCTTCCTCAGCAAGGCAGGGAGCTGGCTGGGCAAGCTGGGGGTGGGGGGTGGGCATGTCTGCTGGGGCAGGGGGTTGGTGCTTGGGCCTGGCTGTGCCTTGCCTAGCTGTGTGACCTTAGATGCAGCATTCTCCTTTCTGAGTCTCAAAGTTCTTCCCATCCCACCCCCAGGTCCCAGTGAATTAAATAACCACCAGGAAGGTGTTCAGGCTGTTAGGGGTATGCGGGTGACCCCCCCCCAACTCCCCCCTGACCCTGTCCCCCTTACTTAGATGGCAGGCCAATCCCACCAAGAAACAGGGATTGCTTGGGCTCCTTCACCTCTAAGACACTGACATTCTAGGACTCAGCAGGAATCTACCAGCCTGCAATTCTAAGAATTCAGCACTGGAAGATTCTCACAGCTTTTACACTTGAAGAATGAAACATTCAGATATCTGGCATACACTAAGCACTTAATAAATTTTAGCCACTGTTACTGCTATTCCAGTATGCTAAAATCCTGTGAGTCAATCCATCTGTGATTCCGAGACACAAGTCATTTCCTGTTTCTGGGCTAGAATTGTCACAGCTGTCAAATGAGTATCAGTACCTGAGGAAAGAAAGTTGGGCTATAAGACTCTGTACTTTAAGGCCGGGGTAGGGGAATCCCTGGAAAGAAGTCTATCATCCAGGCTATTGCGGGTCTAAGTGGAAATGACAAGGGGTGCGGCAGGGGCAGGGCATGGAGGCTCTGCTGCCTGCTCCCAGCGGAAACACAAGCAGGTGTTCAGAGAATAAAATGACCACGAGCTATTCCTTATTCCCTGGGCTCCTAGGTTCTCACAGCTGTTGCACAGAGCTGCCTTTCCTTTCTCTTCCAGCAGCACTCCAACGCTTCCTGTTTCCGTTGACCACTCTGCAGGCTGTCCTCCCTCAGAGCTTCAAAGACCAGGTTGTCTAACATCCCACTGTACAGATGGGAAAATCAAGGCCCAAGATGACTCTGTCCAGGTCTCAGAGCGAGTCAGAGGCCGAGCCGGGCCTAGTACCCAGGCCACCTGCTCACAATGGGGATATGCCATGCAGAGGGCAAATGCAGCTTCTGGGTTGGGAGAGACCCGAGTTTGAGGGACTCCCCAAAGCCTGGGGTTGGGTCAGGGGCCACCTCTACCCCTCAGGGCCTCTCTTGTTTGCCCCTGGCTGGGTTCAGCCTGGTTTCTGCTTCATCAGCAAAGTGTGAAAGCCTCTTCTCTTCCCTTCTTATTCTGGAGCTCACACCACACCATCTCCACCCACAGCCCAGGGAGCGTGACTGGAGCCCCAGGCCCGAAACAAGGGAACATTGTCTCTTCCACGAAGGCCATAACGAGGGGGTGAACAGCTGCTCCCCATCTTCCTGGAGGCAGAAGGAAGGGTATAGCAGAGGGGATTTGGGCTAGTAGATGGGAGAACTTCCAGGCTTTATGAGGGGGTTGGGGAATTAGGGGATAGTGATTCTCTTCTGAGCCAATTCAAGTCCACCAGGTAATACTGAGGCTCAGAGTGCCCAGCCCTGTGCTCAGAAACCAGTAGGGGACAGGGAGGAGGGGCCACGGCTGGTCACTGAGAAGTAGCTGGGGCAGTGGAGTCTGTTTTTTTCCCCCCCCTCTCTCCTGTCCCCAGGGAGGGAGTGATCACACCATCCACTCACCCTTCAAGAGCCTGCCAGGCAGAAACCATTACCCTCATTTTACAGAAAGGGAAAGTGAGGTATAGGGCAGGGATGTGACTGATCCTAGGCCACACAGGGATCTGGAGCCTCGGCTCAAACCCTGCTCTTCCAAATATAGACTTACTAGTTCTTTTCTCTACGAGGCAAGAGGGAACATCAAGCTAGGTCTAGAAAGGTGGGAGGACTAGAGTGGGCTAAGGTTTGGAGGCTGGAGAGATGCTCTGTTGAGGACAGGGAGAAGCCTGTATTATGGGCAGATATGCCCCACCTCGTAGCCCTCTGGGGGTGGAGGGGGCTAAGCCTCTCCCTGAAGTTGGTGGGACAGGGGGACAATACGAAGGGAGGCAGACCAAAAGCCAATTCTGCAAAAACTCCCACCTCCTCTCTGAGTCTCAATGCTTCTTCTTAGGAGCACCCCCCTCCCACAGTTTCCCTGAGTCCCTTGGTTCATTCTTGCCTTCTTCCCTAATTTAGCCTTCAAGGCTCCCTCAGGAGATAATTATGTGGGAAAGACAGCCGGGGAAGGGGCCCCTGGCAGGAGCTGCCCTTGCCCTCCCCCACCCCTATGTTCGAAAGACAACTGGCACTGGAGTTAGGGGCAATCGGAGCTGTCCCACCAGGCTCTCACAAGGAAGGATAGGTCCAAAATTTCCAGTCTCCCCACTCCCTGCCTGCTGGCTCTCTCTGTGGCCTCTGTGAGAGACACCAGAGCCAGGACAAGGGGGAAACAGAGACAAGGAAAGAGAAACAAAGAAAGAGTTCAGAGGGGCCGTGAGAGTGCTGGGAACAGGGAGTGACCAAATTAGTCCAGGCTTTAGGGCTTCCAGGCTCTTCACACAGGCAGGGAACATAGTGGGAGTGTAGGCTGTGGTTGAAATAACCCTGAGCCATCCCCACACTAGGCCCAGAACCCAAAACCCAAAACCGAGCTTCCATTTCAGAGGTGGGGGCATCATGGCACCTAGAACCTATTGGAACCCACAGCTAAAACTCCAGGGACATCTGAAGGCAGAAGTGGGGGCCTCAGAAAGATTGAGTCCCTTGGGGTGCCTGGGTGGCTCAGTCGTTAAGCATCTGCCTTCGGCTCAGGTCATGATCCCAGGGTCCTGGGATTGAGCCCCGCATCGGGCTCCCTGCTCCGCGGGAAGCCTGCTTCTCCCTTTCCCACTCCTCCCTGCTTGTGTTCCCTCTCTCGCTGTGTCTCTCTGTGTCAAATAAATAAATAAAATCTTTAAAAAAAAAAGAAAGAAAGAAAGATTGAGTCCCTGGGGCTTGGGGTCTGGCAGAGGAAGGGGGAAGCACTTCAGAGTCACCAGGAAGGGGGTGGGGTGGGAGAGATGAAAGCTGGAGGGATGGGGGACCAGTGCCCCCACCCTGCTGCACAGCGGCAGCCCTGCCTGTGGGGGCTGGAGCCACTCCCAAACTCTCTCCAGGCCCCTGTCTGCTGAGCCTGGGCAGCCTCTTTTCTGTCCCTGCTCTCCCCTGAAAGCCCCCACTCTAATCAGAAGAAGCGCTGGCAGACCTCAGGCACAAGAGCGCCTCAACTCCAACCTGTGAACTCCCAAATCTGTGCGGCACCAGCTGGATGGAGACATAGGGACCCTGTCCACAAGCCCCTGCTTTCACAGATGGGGAGGCTGAGGCACAGAGAAAAGCCAGGGCCACCAAAGTACTTTATGGAGTCTTTTTTGCTCCTCCGTAAAGTAATGCCTGTACCTCTCTAATTCTCCCAGGCTCGGGGACAGACCCACGTTTTGATCTGCCGCAGGAGGCCCACATGAGGAAGTACAAACCTATGTCAACTGTGGGCCCCAAGCCCGAACGTCCTACAAGGGGTCTGGCCGATAGGGCAGCACGACTCAGGAAAGACCCTCACCACCTCCTTGTGTGTTTATAAAAAAGAACCAGATAGGAATCTCTAAAACCAGTCCCTGAGAAACAGCTAAAGGACTAGATTAGAATCCTTTGTAATTATCACCCAGAATACCTCGAAGCAGGCGAGAACCTTTGACATCAGCACCAGCAGAAGCCTTCGGGGCCTGAGTAGACAGGAGCCCTGGGTCATTAACACTCTTAAAACTCCCTGGGCACTCCCAGGACCAGGGAAGCACCCTCAGACCTGGGCACCTACCCAGTGAGCACACTCAAAAGGCTCCTGTGGAAGTCGGTGCCCACAGCCCTTCTTTGCCCCCCCAAAGCCCCCGCCCCAAGGACTCACCACCTGTGGCTTGCTGCAGCACTTGCCGGCTGGGGTAGGCTCATCTGGAGCCCGGGCTGCCTCAGGGGGCTTGGCCTCAGCCGAAGGCGGTGCAACAGGAGTCAAGCAGGGCATATCCACTGGTGCCGGGGCAGGAACCTCGCCAGCGTGGAGGGTCAGCATATACTGCTTGGTGACATCCTCGAGTGACGGTGCCTGCAGCGTGGAGTGGGCCCTGGCCGGGAAGCCCACGGGCTCAGGCACAGCCACAGGGGGGCCAACAGTAGTCGGTGGCTCAGGCACCACGATAGGTGTGAAGGTGGCGGGCACACTCGCATGGCGAACGTGTTTGGAGGATGGTCGGGCCCGCGACAGGTTGCTGGTCTGGTCCTCACTGCCTTCCTCTCTCCGTAGTTCCTGGTGACTGCTCCGGGCTGGGCGCTTCTTGGAACCCCGTCGGATGAGCCGTGGGGACAGAACATCAGCCAGTTTAGGGTCAAGGTGGAAGTCGCGGCGGCCAGTGGAGGAGGCAGGTGGGGTCTTGGGTAGGGCCCTCTCAGACTGTGCCCGGCCCCTGGCAGGACTGGGTTCTTCTGGTTCTGCCCGCCGCTCTGCAAGAACGGGCTCACTGCTAGATGGAGGCAGCATGGGCTCGACTTCTCGGATGGGCTCCCCTCCCGGGCCCTCAAATTCAGGCCCGGCCAGCTCCCCACGGCGGCTGGGGTCACTCAGAGATTTCTTCTTCGGGGCTTTGCCAGCAACCCTGTCGTCCACCGCACACCCCGAAGCACCAGGCCCCTGAACAATACTCTGAATAACCTCCTGGTAACCCTTGCTCTCTTCACTGCCCACAGACCAGTCACTGTGGCCACTGGTCAAGCCCTCATCCACAGCTGGGGCCGCTGGAAGCCCTGTCTTGGGGCTCAGCGAGCCCAAAAGGTTGCTATCCACGGAGAACCCAGAGGGCTCCTCGGAGGTGGCAGCCCGGTGGCGCTGTGGAATTGGGTCACTCAGAGACCGGTAGGCCTCACCTGCCTCTCCATTGCTCAGTTCAGTCCCACCAGGGCCTGAAGGAGGGACTTTGCGTCTCCGTCGGAGGGCACCTGGTGTGGGAGGGGTATCAGGGGACACCAGGGCCCACCCTCCCAGACTATCTTCAGCCCCAGGGCCATGGTGGTTGGTCTGGGCTGAGGACGAGGAAAGGGGTCGCCACACCCCCGTGGTACCCAGGCTGCAAAAGGCTGAAACAAGAGGCTCAGGGTCTGCCCCAATGCCCTCATCTGTCAGGCTAGACTCGGGGCCAGAGAGCTCCTCCTGGGACCGCTGCCCTTGGGTCATGTCTCCTGCCCAGACAGGGCTTCCAGGGGGGACATCACTTCCGTCATCCTGTTGGGCACCCATTCGCTGGATCTTCTCAAAAACCTGACGGGCCTCTTGTACATACTGATCCTGGACAACCAGGGGCAGTGGGTCCTCCTCGGCACTTGGGCCTGCCAGCAGGAGCTCAGAGGAGCTGGGCTTCAGGGCGCTGGTGCGGGATAGGCGGCGGGCCACGGGCTTCTCAGAGCAGGTAAAAGACTTTGCCCTCCGAAGGGTGGCCGTCAAGTCTTTGAGTGTGGGGCGGGTGCCAGGTGACGCTGGGGCCGGGGCAGGCGTGGGTCCAAGTTGTGCCCTGGGGCCACCTGCTGCTGGTGAGTCTCTGCCATCTAAGTTGGGGCCGCTCTCGAGGTCACTGGGGCGCCCACCGGGCTTTCGGACCCTGAGCTCTGAAAGGTCTGAGCGAAGGAAACTGAGCAGCGTCAGGGTCTCTGAGGCAATATCTGGATTCGACAAGGACTTCCGCTGCCGGCTCTTGTCCAACTCCAGTCCTCCATCTCTCAATGCCCTCGTGGTGCCCACAGGTCCCTTGGTGCGGGTTCGAGGCTGGGGCCTTAGGAGGAGCCCCTCTCCAGCTCCAAAGCTAGGGGAGCGGTACATGCCCCAGCCCCCAGAACCCCGACTAGCCCATGGGTCCTCATCCTTGAGGGTCTCCGTGCTGGAATAGCGGCTGCTACCGCGGGAGCCTGCTGGGCTGGCTAGGTATGCAGGAAAGCTCACCTTGGCCACGCGGAAAGCTCCCCCCACAGTGTCAGACATGGGCCGGAGTCCCTCCTGAGGACCTGGTCCACAGTGAGGCGAGCCAGTACCCCACTCCCGGGGTCCTTCCTCACTAGAGGCTCTTGGAGATTTGGGGGGCTCAGGACTCCTGGCTCCTTCAGCTGAATCCATGCTGCCCAGATTTAACCCATAACTGTCTGGCCTACAGTCCTTATCCAAGAGGGAGCTTCCAGGCCTGGGTCCCGGCCTCCCTCCCCAGCGGTGGCCGCCCTCACCGTCCTGGTCCTCGTCACTGCCCGAGGAGTGGCCTCCGTGGTAGGCCGGACTCTGCGCCCCGGGCGGCGGCGGCGGCGGGACCTCCTCTTCCTCCTCGCTGGAGCTGGCAGCCGGGCCGCGGCTGACAGGATAGGAGGAGGCGATGGAGGAGGAGCAGGAGCAGGAGGCCCGGGCCCCGGCCTGCGGTTGGGAGAAGCTATGCCAAGAATGTAAACCATCCGCCGGACGCTGCGCCCGCTCCTGTTGCTGCTGCTGCTGCCGCCGCCTCCTCCCCTCGGTCCCTGGGCCGGGTAGCGGCCGCGCGGAACGCAGGCCCGCCAGGGGGAAGCACGTCCGAGGAGGTGGCGTCGGCGGTTGCCGGGGCTCGCGGGCCGGGGGCTCCCACACGGCACCGTCGGGGCTGGGCGTCCCCGAGGCCTCAGAGTCGGCACTGGGCCGCCTGGAGCCAGGGCCACCGAAGAGCTTGCGCATCTCGGTGACGCTGGGCCAGGCGCCGCGCGCCGCGCCCTCCGCCGCTTCTTCCGCGGCCCCGGGGGAGAGGCCCCCGTCTCGGGCCCCTGCGTGGTCGTCGTCCAGGCGCTGCGCGTCGAAGCGCCGGGAGAGCTGGCGCACCGACGGCGAGAGGCTGCGGAGCGGGCGCGGCTGCGCGGGGGAGGCCGGAGGCCCCGACGCCAGTTTGGACACGCGCCGGGAGGGCTGGCCCGGGACCGACGCGGCAGGCCGGCACGAGGCGCGGCGCCGCAACCCGGGGGTGTCCGTGGCCTCTTCCTTCGGCCCGGGCCCGCCGCTCCAGCGTTCCAGCAGCTTGAACGAGACGCTGCGATAGAGCGGAGACCGGGGCGCCCCGTCCGCCATGGTGGCAACACTCACTCTGGGGGGGCTGGCCTCGGGGAACCGCGGCCAACCCCCCCCCCCTTGCGCCCTCGCCCCGAAGGAGCGCAGCAGCCGGGGTCCGAAGGCCTGGGTTCTGCAGCAGCAGTGTGAGGGGATTTGCGGGGAGAGGGCGCAGAGACTCAAGCAGAGGTTTTATCTGCCGCGGCTCAAGTTTCTGAGGCCGCGGGCGGCATCGGCTCCATCCAGCGCGGTCCCTCCCGCCTCAGCGCCGACCCCCGGGGCCGGCCCCCTCTTCGGCCGGGGCGATTCGGAGCATCGCGGCCCGGCCCGGTCCGGGCAGGATCCCAGGGCTCTGTTCCTCGGCTCCGTGCCCGCCAGCCGGCCTGCCTGCCTTCCCTAGCGCTCCCGCTCCGGCTCCCGCTCCCTCCCTCTTGGCTGCTCGCTCCGCGCTCCCTTTTGTTGCAAATAAACTTTGTGGCTGAGGAAAGGGGGTGGGAGGCGGGGCCTCGCGCCCAAAAGAGGGGGTGGGCTCCCGGCGCGCGCAAGGCTGGGAATCGGGGTTTCGGGGGGAGGGAATGGGGAGGAGTCGAAGGAGAAACAAGACTGCTTGAGCATATGCAGACCGAAGCGACCCTCCACAGGACCCCTTCTGGAACCCATTGGCCAAGCTGCCCCCCCAAGGACTCGCTGCGACGCACGAAACCTCTGAGTGTGGTCAGCTCCGCCGACACACAGCCGGGGCTGCGCACCGACTGCGGTTCAGACGCTTCTGCGCGGTAACACCTTCTGCCCAAGGAACCCCAACATGGCAACCTTCGACCCATAAACTGGTACACACCGACATTCAGGTACACCCAGAAACACTCTTCCAGCAGGAAGGGGGCGGGACTCGCCGCCAGGGGGAGCAGTGAGCGCCACGGCCGACCTGGGCTCTTGCGGCTCCCTGCCCCACCCCTCCGCCCCGCCCAGGCCACGCCCCCCACCCGGCCCTCCGCCGTGAATCCTACTGTCACGGAGACCCGGTCAGCCTTCCGCGCCCCCAAAGGCCCCGCCCCTCGTACCTCTGCGGCCTGTCCAGCTCTGACCCTCCCACATCGCTCCAGGTGCTCCACCCTTTGTGGCCACTCCCCCACCCGCCCTCACGTTTCCCGCTGCCCACCCTAGTCACGCCCCCTCCACCTGCCCCCGCCATCTCGGAGGCCCCTCTCCTCGATGCTCCGCCCTGCGTCCCCCCGCCCTTCCGCCTGAGCTCCGTGATACGCGGCTCTTACGCCCTCTACCGGCCGGATTCGCCCACCCCGTGGAGTCCAGGACAGGTAAAGCCGTTCCCAACACCAAAAAATGGGAGTGTTGGGAAGACTTCATTTCCTTTACTTCCTTTCAGTGCTTTCCTAATCTCTTCAAGAGCCATTTCAAACCTAGTCCCTTCGCAAAGCCCCTTTGGCCTCACACACAACACGAGCTTCAACGGAAACGCCCTTGATTTGCCACTGCCAAACCGACACGCCTACTTGCGGCCCTCCACCCTCCTAACAGAGCGAGCGGGTCGCCTCTCCGGCTCCAAGCTGATCCAACCTTGGACTCGCCTTGCCCCTCTGTCCCTGTCTGGCAAGTCTCCCATTGTCCCGGGTACTAGGGCCTTCCCCACCCCCACCTGCTTCTGTGAGGTCCCATACATCCTCAGGGTCCCAACTTAAATGCAAGGCAGCTCCTTGACATCTGAATGAACCAATGGGGATTTATGGAGTGCCTTGGATGTATGGGTAATATTATTTCATTCATTTTATTTAATCCTAGAACCACCCTGTAGGTAGATAATATTGCCTCTTTTCTTTTTCTTTCCTTTTTTTTAAAGATTTTATTTATTTGACAGAGAGAGACAGCGAGAGCAGGAACACAAGCAGGGGGAGTGGGAGAGGGAGAAGGAGAAGCAAGCTTCCCGCGGAGCAGGGAGCCCGATGTGGGGCTCGATCCCAGGACCCTGGGATCATGACCTGAGCCGAAGGCAGACGCTTAACAACTGAGCCACCCATGCGCCCCAATATTGCCTCTTTTCTATGGGTCATGAAGGAGATTTAACTTTGACCACTGTCAAAGTCAGAAAATGGCAGTACCTTCAATGACTCAAATTCAGATTTGAGGAGCTTCAAACACCGTGCTCCTCTAGTCTTCACTGGTCCCAGATCCCTGATGAAGAAGGGGCTTCTCTCTCCTTGAGCCCCCAGCATCCTCTTCTTCCTTCTTGGGCCTGGGCTCACCTTCCCCAGGAACAGAGGATAACCTGGTCTGACTCACACTCCCCTTGGCCCAAGAGGACTGTGGCTGGGCCTCACTAGGCTGGCAGGCCCTGGGAGCAGGAGGCCGTGGTCCAGATGAGAGGGGCAGGGATGGGCATAGGGCAGGATGGTAGACACTGAGGGACTGATTGACTACTGCATGAGAAAGGGAGGACTCAGCCAGGACCTGGCACCCTCCCTACTGCTTCCCTTGGGTCGTGGCAAATCCCTGTAGGGAGAAAACTCCTCTCTGAGTGGAGACCAGCCTCCTGTAAGTCCCTCACCTCTGCCTCAGAAGGACATCTCTCCTTCACTGGGGAATTGATGGCAAGGAAGAGAGCCCTGCCTGGCCTAGTGCCTCTCTCTACCTCTGCCTTGCTGTGTGACCTTGGGTATATCCTTACACTTCCCTGGGCCTCAGCTGCCTCATCTGAAAAGTGAGGAGTGGGTCTAGATTTCCCCAAAGGTATCTCTCTACCTCTATTGAAGTCAGACTCTTGTTTGTTCTGGAGTGTTTTTCTACTCTTTTGGTGGGGGGACCCTCATCCTGGGAGTCACTGCTTTCCTCCAATAACAATGGTCCCTGCCATCTGAAATTTGTACTTTTCCAAACTCTTTCACATCCTGTCATATTTTGTCTTCATATCAGTTCTGGAATTGAGGTTTTTATTCCCATATCACAGGTGGGCAAACTGATGGACAGGAGCAGAGACTCAGGTCACCTCAGCATCCTGCAGCTTGGCCTGGAGGTGGGCTGACTGGGGCCTCTGGATCAGGAATTCCCCTTGGTGGGGAAGGAGGGTGTTTAAGGGTCTGGGGTGGGCCTCCACCCAGTGGGACACTTACCCAATCAGACAGTGGCTTGGCTGCTTCCAGCACCCCATGAGTCCTCCTAGCCTCAGCTCCTTCTGACTCATGATGAGACAAATCATCTTCCAGGTACAGAGGGACCCTGATTGTGTTTAGCCCTTCAAACACTCATCTAGGAAGTGGCTGGAAACACTGGGCACCAAGGTGGAGAGAGGAACACTGTGCTGGGAGTCTAGAGCTGGGCCCAATGCAGGCACCCTCAGAGACATGCCAGATGACCCTCAGTAGGTCACTCTCAGGCTCCTCACCTATGAAAGGGGATGAAAACATTAACCCACCTACCCAGTAGTCATGGTGACCCAGCAAGGTCAGGGCTGTAAATCCCCTGGAGGAATCAAGATAGTCAAATTGTGAGGTCCTAGTCATGTCCAGTGATGGGCCTTGAGTACTTAAGAGGGAAAAAAAAAATGAGGAGTGAGAGGACCCCAAGAAGTAATGAGCTCCAGGAAGGAACTGTCTTAGGGGGAATCGGGCTCCTGACTCCATTCCCAAGTCAATTAGAAATGACCTGAGATTGTCGCCTTTCCTATATGATTAGAACTCAAATGCATAGAATTGGATTATTTTTAAACTTTTGTTCATGACACATTCTCACCACTTGTTTAATTGGCTCCCATCGCAAAACAAAACAACTAGGACTTTGACAGTGTCCTACATCTCATTACATAGTTTCCCTAACCCATTCTCCTGCTGCTGTACCACCCAGGATAGCCATTACCTCCTGTGTTCAGCATGCCCTTGCTTTCCTTTTTGTATAGTTTTGTTGCATCTGTGTATTCCTTCAAAGTATATAGTTTCATTTTAGTTGTCTTTAACTTTATCAAAAGGGCATCTTGCTGTGTATAAGTTTTTTGAGACATCTTTGTACTTAATATTATACTGCTTGGATTATCCATATTGTTACACATGGGTAAAGGGCATCCTGACTGCAGGTAATATTCCAGTGTGTGAATATAGCACAGTGTATTCATCCATTCTCTTGTGGACGGGCAATGGAGTGTTTCCAGGTGTTTGCTCTTGTGAATGGTGCTGCTCGGAGCACTGTGCAGGACACCATGTGCACATGCGCAGGGTGCTCAGGGTAACGGGCCAGGTGACTACTCAGCATTCAAGAGGCATGGTCAAGCTAGGATCAAATACCTCTGTGTTTTTTGTTTGTTTGTTTTAAATTATCTGTGTTTCCTTTTAGGTGAAATGCCTGTTTTTGCCTCTTCTATTGGGTTATCATACTTTTTTGTACTTGATGATAATTCGGCCCTAACTTTTCCATGCGCAGTACCCCTGGTGGCTTAGAGAGGGCTGGTAGTATTATCACCTTTTTACAGGTAAGGAAACAGAGGCTTAGAGAAGTAAACTGGCTTATTCAAAGTCACGAAGTCAGTAACAGCCCTTCTGCACTGAGCTAGTAATACCTTCTGAAACCACTGGGCCTCTGCTAAGAAGCCTTCTCTGCCCCTCAAGCTGAGTCACAGCCCCCCTGATCCTCAGCATCTCTCAGCCCCTGACCATTACATGAGATTATAGTCTCCCTAGTGAGGCCTTCCTTGCCCCCAGCGCCCCCCCTTTTTAAGATTTATTTATTTATTTTAGAGAAGGGGAAGGGGCAGAGGGAGAGCGGGAGAGAATCTCCAGCAGACTCCCCACTGAGCGTGGACCCCGAAGCAGGGCTTGATCCCATGACCCTGAGATCACGATTTTAGCCGAAACAAGAGTCAGATGCTCAACCCCAAGAGTCAGAAGCTCAGCTGACTGAGCCACCCAGGTGCCCTGCCCCCTGCCCCTCTTTATGTTCTTCTAAGCTCTCTTCCCCTGCTGTAATGATCCAGGGTTATGTTTATTTCATTACTGCCATTCTCCTCCATCAGACTAGGAACTCCCTGAGGACAGGGACCCACTGCTCAGCATGATGCCTGGCACACAGTAGGTGCTCAATAAATGTTGTTTAGTGGTTGAACTCTTTCCTTGTCTGTACCCTCACCCCTCCCCAAGATTCTTTTTGAGGGTAGGGTCTGGGTCCGTGGAGGAGCAGAGAGAATGTGTGTCGAACAAATGAATGAGGGAGGGAGGAGAAAGCTGCATCTATTCCTAGGACAGATCCAGTGCTCCTGGGCTTTTCCAAAAGGACAAACCCTGGTCCCTAACTCTCTGGCTCCTCCATCTTTGGCCCTGCCCCTGTCCTCAACCTACAACAGCCAACACTCACAGGTCTCCTGTCATAGAAGCATCTTCCCTGGACCTGGCCTCCCTGGGAAACTTCTCTCTTTTCTTCTCCACCCATCACCTCCACTTCCTCCCCCACTCACCCAGCTCCCCTGCCACCATCATTCAGAAACCCCCAGGCTTTGACCTGCCACATCTCTGGCTCCCCCTCCTGCCCAACCCCTTAATGGAGTTCCCAGGGTTCTCTCCAGGCCCTTCCTTCTTACTCTGTCCCTCAGGAAACCCATCCATCCCTTCAGCCTCCAGCCAACAGCAGCATGACCACTCCCCAAGCTTTGCAACTTTTCTAAGCCTTCCTGGGTATCTCCAGACCCTGTTGACTCCTAGCTTGTCACCAGGCTAGACCCTGGCCCCCACCCCAGTCCAGGACACTGCCTGGCCTCCGCCTAGGTCTACCACCTTAGGATAGAACCCGAGTAAAGGGATTCATTTGGCTATGGCTAACAAGAGCCTGAAAAACCTGTGGCTTAGAAAAGATAGACATTTGGGGCGCCTGAGTGGCTCAGTTGGTTGGGCGACTGCCTTTGGCTCAGGTCATGATCCTGGAGTCCCAGTCCCACATCAGGCTCCCTGCTCAGCAGGGAGTCTGCTTCTCCCTCTGACCCTCCCCTCTCTCATGCTCTCTCTATATCTCATGCTCTCTATCTCATTCTCTTTCTCAAATAAATCTTTAAAAAAAAAAGAAAAGATAGACATGTATTTCTCTCTTGTGCAAAAGTCCAGATTTAGGTGGTCCCAAACTGGAATGGTCAGAAACCCAAGCTGTTTCTCACGGTCCAAGATGGTGCTCCAGCTGTCATGTCCCCATTGTAAGCAGAAAGAAAGGAGGGGAGGCAAAGGACAGACACTACCTCTCTTTTACAGACATTCACCCCCTCCCCATATTAAATTGCCTTAGGGTACTTTGCTTATCTTCCATCACCCAAGATTAAGTTACGTGGTCATACTTAGCTGCGAGTAAGGCTGGGAAATGAAGTTTTCATCCTAGGAGACCACGTGCCCAATTAAAAGAGAGTTGATATTGTGGTTGGCACTTAGCTGTCTCTGTCATAACTTCCTAGGGGGTCCCCAGTTACTGGGACTGGCTGAGGCAGGTGGGCACTTGGAAGGCAAGTGAAGAAAGGAAAGGGAAGGGCGGGAGGATGGGAGAGGTGGAGGGGGGCACCTACTATCTGGGTTAGAGAAAGGCTGTGTGACCTTGACACATCAATTCCCACATCTGGGCCTGTTTCCCCATCTGCAATTGGAGGTATTGTAAGGATTATATGAGAAAATGTATATACAGCACACTGTATGATGCCTAGAACCTGCAGAGCCCAGCAAATGGCCACTGCTGTCATTGTCGTGGCTCCCTGGTGCTTTCCTGGGCTGGCACCAAGCCTTTGCCTCTCTAGCCCTGCCAACTCTCCAGCCTGGTCTTAGGCCACAACCCTCCTATCCATCCTCCAACAGCCTCCATGCCTTGGGCTGTGCTGTTCCCCGCACCAGGAACAACATGGCCCTCTCATCTTCAGTCTAATTACATCCACTCTTCAAGCCCCAGCTGCACCACTCTACCCCCCAGGAAGTCTTCCCCAAGCCATGAGAATAACCTTGGACCCCTGTGAACCCATGTGCTCCCCCGACCCCTCACCATGCTCTACCTCCACACCTCGGTCTATATCCCCTCTGTCTCCACCCCAGCAAGCAGGCATCCCCAGTGTGATCCCCCATCACGGAGTGTGCTCTGGGTTAAAGTGAGGAGAGAGAGTGGGGGGTGGGGACAAAAGGAGGGGAAAGGAAGGGGCAATTCAAGCTTCCCAAATGGCACTTGAAGTCCCTTGTACTGGCATGTAATAAATGACTTTTCCTTCTTACAGGAACAGCTGGGGCTCATGGATTATGGGCCTTGTTCTGAAAAAAGGGTGCTGAGTTTGTTTTTGTTTTTGTTTTTTCTTAAAAGACCAGCTGCCTCCCATGTGAAGGAAAAGGAAAAATCCTCTGCTCAAAGCCCCTTGTTTAGAAACCTCCTAGGCCAATTCCTAGAGAGAGACTCTGGAGGAACTTGGGTGCACAAAAGGCAAAATCATTATGACAGTACCATGCATTGCATGCTTACTATGTTCCAGGCATTATTCTAAGTTCTTTGCACATATTAATCCTCACAACTACTTTACAAGATTTACTATTCCCATTTTACAGCTAGGGAAGTTAAGGTACAAAGGGGCTAAATAACTTGCCCAGAGTAAGACAGCTACTAAGTGGTAGAGCCAAGATAAACACCAAGGTGACCTGGCTCTGGAGTCTTTACCCTTGATGCTATTCTGCCTCACAAAGGGAAGCTGGGAATGCAATTTACCTGTGGCCCACAATTTCCACTCTTGGAAAAGTGACCAAAGGGTCACAGTTCTTGGCAGTCTGCTAGGATGGTCATCTGCGACTCTCCACGGGGCTCAGCCAGCACTGTGGGCGAGGCCCTCTGCCTTCTGCTCGCCCATTCCCCTACTCCCCGTGACAGGCAGCTGACCAGTCTGGTCTCAGACTCGGAACAAGACACAGGGTAGCTAACATGTGTACTACTTGGCATGACATCGCATTGTATAGGGAATAGACCTCTTCTGACACTTCCTCACATCTTTTCACTGTGACCCAAAGAATCAAAGTTCCTTCTGTCCAAATTATCAGCCTCTTCAGAAGGGCATTTTGATGGATTCCCAAGGTGGGTTGGGCCTGGTTTGCCCCCTTCCTCAGCCAGCTGCAAGCACTTCTCTGACATGACTATGGAGTTTAACTCCGGCGGAGTCCTTCTCTGAAGGGCCCCATGGCCCAACAGCCTTGGAGATGAGACAAGGCTAAAAGCAAAATACTAAGTTATGCAGTCCTTCCTCTGCTCTCTCTCCCCTCTACCTTCTGAGAAGGTAAATTTTTTTGTCATGGCTGGTTTGTGTGCAGGGTCTGAGTGGTACACCAGCAGCCAAGGGCAGGCTAGATTGTTCTATAGGAGGAAAGCTGAGATCTGGGAGGAGGGAACAGGGACTGGAGGAGAAGTGATGGGGGATGGGGTGGGCGGGGTGGTGGAGATATGAGGAAAAGTTGCAGAGAGGATGAGGAGCTGTACAGGTGGGGCTGAAAAGAGGGGTGGGTGGGTAGAACAGGTAAAGAGGCCTTATGTGGTGGAATCCCCTTCGCTGCCTCCTCAGAGATCTTCAGTGAAGATGCCTTTCCAAAGCTTTTGAAGGCTCAAGTCTGTGTTTGAGATGCCTCCATGAGATGGCCTCCAGCAGCTTCCAGGCACCCACAGGCCAGAATGATGGAGCTGGGAGGGCGGGAGCAGAACCCATGGAACAGTCTGTCTTGAGACTGGTTGGCAGGCTCCTGGCCACGGGACCTCTGCATCTCCATGTTGCAGCCTCCTGGTGGCCCTGCATCTCTTCAAGCTGTTGACTTCTAGAATGAAGCAGCGTTGAAGGGCTATTTCCCCTCACTTGGGGGTCCTGGTGGAGGGGTCCTCAGACTCCCAGGAGACCCTGAGGCTGAAAGAGGCACATTTGAAGAGGTAGGTGGAGAAGAGGTAGGGTCTGGGTCTTTTCCTGGAGTTCAGTGCTCTGGTCCCACCCACATCACCCCTTCCTGGGCTTAACTGAAACTCACTGTTGATTTACTGCCAGATTCAGCACATCTCTACCTTTGGGTTTTATACACACACAGTGCCTTCCATCAGGAGCAGCCTTCTTCTCTCTGCCTTTTGGATTCCTCCCCAGCTCAAGCTCCACCTCTTCAAAGAAGCACTCCTTGATTCCTCCCTCTGCTGAGCCCCCACAGCCTGGAACATCTGAGCCACTCTTGCCATTGTCTGGAGGGTGGCCATGGGACAGCTCTTGTTTTCTCAACTTTCACACACAGGAGGCCATATGCCTGCCCCCCACCCCAGCTCTCTCTACCCATCTGCCCCAGGGCAGAGCCTAGCACAGGGCTGGCCCAGGCTGTAGGAACATGCTCCCACTTCTATTGGCCGACCTCCCACTCAGCCTTCAACACCTGGTTCAGATGCCGCCCATCTCCATCCCAGGAGATCTTTCCTGACTCCTCGGACTGGATCATGGGCATCCTCTATTTACCCCTCCCTCCCCACCCCCCACCCCCTGAACCATGCTTCTCTCTGTCACAGCCTTGATATCACTGTGTCAAGCATCTATATGTCCAGTAGATGGGAGCCTATATGGGGCAGGGCTAGGACCAGTTCTCCCAGGGCCCCAGAATCAACCCAGGCCCAAGGATAAGGTGTAGGTAAAGGTTTGCTGAATGAATGGAACATCGCACACCTCCAGAGAGCTCGTATTCATCCCCTCAAAATCCAGCTCAAATGCTCCTTTCCAGAAGCTCTCACTTCTTCCTCCCATCTTCCCCCAGTCCCTGGATTGGTGACTCCAAAGCATACAGCATACCCCTCAGTTACAGTACACGCCATACTATATTTTTGTGAGCAGCTTCACATGGCTTCCCTGGCTCCAGGGCTGACTGGCACCTTCTGAAGGGCCAGGTCCAAGCCTGTCTCTCTGTGTCCACAGGGCCGGGTCCAGAGCAAGGGCTCAATAAATAGTCATTGGTGAGATTCTGGAGTCTGTGGGGGACCTCATTCCATGCCCAGCCGAGCTAAGCTCTAATTCTCTGCATGGTTTGGGGTTGGAGGGGTTTCCCGTGACCTGGCCCCAGGTGTCCTGCCCCAGTGGACTCAGTGACCCTGTCGCTGCCACTTGGCCGTGAGCTTCTGTAGCAGCTCCTGGGGCCGCCGGCGGAACTTCTTCTGAGTGAAGTAGAAGAGAATGGGATCCAGCACGCTGTTGGCACTGGCAAAGGGCCGCGTGCCCTTGTAGGCAGCCGCAAAGGCCTCCAGCACAGGGCAGGGGACACCGGCTGTGGAGCGCACTGCCAGGTAGGCTGTCTTGGTGACATGGAAGGGCAGGAAGCTGATGGCAAAGGCGGCTGCCACCACCAGAGCCATGCGGGCCGCCTTGCCACGCCGTTCCCGGGCCACCGGCCCTACGGGGCCATCCTGGCGACAGAGACGACGGGCCAGGCGGCAGTAGCAGGCCAGCAGGGCGATAAAGGGCAGCAGAAAGCCGATGACGGTGAGGGCCATGCCATAGGGCAGATAGCGGGTGGCCAGGGCGGGTGGGCTCAGGTCGTAGCAGACGGTGCGGTTACGCTGGATGCCTGTGGCAGCAAAGAGGGCTGTGGGCAGGCACTGGGTCGTCACGGCCAGCCACACGGCCCCGCACACCAGCCAGGCGGTGCGGCGGCCCCCACGCTTGTGCCAGGGGGCCAGAGGGTAGCAGATGCCCAGGTAGCGCTGGAAACTGATGCAGGTGAGGAAGAGGATGCTGCCGTGTAGGTTGGCGTAAAAGAGGAAGCGGACCAGGCGGCAGGTGAGGTCGCCAAAGGGCCAGTGGTCGCCTTGGGCATAGTTGTAGATGAGCAGGGGCAGGGAGCAGGCATAGAGCAGGTCAGCCAGGGCCAGGTTCAGGGTGTACACAGCTGTGCGGGTCAGGGCCCGGCGGGACGTGCAAATCTGGGCAATGACGCAGGCATTCAGTGGCAGGCCAGCCACCAGCACCACTGAGTACACAGGTGGCAGGAGCAGTCTCTTGAAGTTCTCTCGGTAGACGCAGGTAGTGGGCGGGGAGCCCAGGGCCTGGCGTGTACCATTGTCCCACTCCATGGCTGCCCGATTATGCTTCCTACATCCAGAGAGGCTGGGGAAGCAACACACAACCTGTCAGTAACCACACTCACTGACCATCCAGTAGGCCCCTGTCCCTCTCTGGGCCCTGATCACCACCTGAACCATCTCTGATACTCACCACCCCACACAGCCCTCACTTTAAGGAAACCTGGAATACAGTAAAGCTCAAGCTTGGGAAAAATCCAGTTCACTTTATAATATTCATTTCCCACCAACCTTCCTGGTGATCTTCTACTCATCCTTCAAAAACCCTAGTCAGATGTCTCCTCTGGAAATAGAGATTGACAGACTTTAGTTTTTTTTGTTTTAAACCTTTTTTTTTTTAAGTTTTATTTATTTAAGTAATCTCTACACCCAACATAGGGCTCAAACTCATGACCGCGAGATCAAGAGTCACACAGCCTTCTAAGCCAGCCAGGTACCCCAGACAGACTTTAGTTTGAATCCTACCTGTGCTACCTACTAGCTATGTGACCTTGGGCCAGTGATATACTTTATCTGCATCTCAATTTTCCTATCTGCAAAATGGGGGAATGATACACCCATCTCTTAGGATGACATGAGGTTAGAGGTACTAAATCAAGCTATGCAGGGCTTCCCCTGGGCTTTTTGGAGTTTGGAGATTATGGTCATGGTGAGCCTGCCTGTCTTTCTCTCCTATACTGGTCGGAACCTCCTGATGAGAAGTGCCAGGTCTGATGCCCCTCTTTGTCTGAGAGCCCGGTCTGGGGTCCAGGGCAGAGAAGGCCCTGGTAATTCTTAATTAATCAACATGAACAGAACGTCCACACATTGTGAGCTGACAAAGGACAGTGCCCACCTCCTCAGGCTGGACTCCACCTTCCAAAACCATGGTCCTTCTTTTGGCTGCAATCTTCTTATCTGTAAAATGGGGGGAGAAAGTGATTCAGGAGTTCCCTAAGCATCCTTCTGCTTGACTTGAGGCTGCAAATGCCTGTCTGGCCTAGCTGCTGGGCCACAGCACCCCCTGGTGGCTAGAGTGAGAACAGCGTTCCTGAAGGCAAATGGCTGAGGACCAGCCAAATCTACGGCTTTTTTTTTTTTTTTTTTTAAGATTTTATTTTTAAGTAATCTCTACACCCCAGGTGGGGTCCGAACTCACAGTCCCCCCCCCCCAAGACCAAGAGTCATGCACTCCACCGACTGAGGTAGCCAGGTGCCCCTACTGCTTGCTTTTGTTTTGTTTTGTTTAAAGATTTTATTCATTTATTTGAGAGAGAAAGAATGAGACAGAGAGAGCATGAGAGGGGGAGGGTCAGAGGGAGAAGCAGACTCCCTGCTGAGCAGGGAGCCCGATGCGGGACTCGATCCCGGGACTCCAGGGTCATGGCCTGAGCTGAAGGCAGTCGCTTAACCAACTGAGCCACCCAGACGCCCATATTGCTTGCTTTTTATAGAGAGGAAAATACAGCACAGTGAGAGTCTGTGGTGGCTCAGTCTTACTCAGTGAGTTAGAAACAGAGCCAGAACCAGAACCCAACCACCTGACTGAGAGGATGCAACTTAGTGTAGCCCATGGACATGGAATGTAGAGGTTAAAGCCCAACTTCAGAGCGAGGCAAGCCTCATTCAAATCCTGGCACCCCTGCTTCTGTGTTGTTCAACCCAAGGCATGTCACTTGCCTTTTCTGGGTCTGTGTTCTTATCGGTAAAACGTGTCATAAGCCTGGTATACAGTAGGTGCTTAATAAATGCCATGCTATGCTGTTGTATCCTACATTTCATCCCTCCACTCTTCCCTCAGGTTTTGGGGGAGTCAGCAGCACAAGTGTCTTAGGGGGTTCCCTGGTGAAGTTAAGTCTGACTTCTTGATACCTACTTCCCAACCGGCATGTCCACATTTACTGGTGTCCAGAGAGAATTCACAACTTAAATCCAATGGACCTGTAAGACCAAGCCTTTGAGATAGGGAGTCAGATCACCCCCCTCCCCGTTAATAGATGGGAAAAACTGAAGTGAAGAAAAAAACATGAAGTCCTTCAAATGCACACAGAACAGGATAGAGGGTTGAGGCCAAGTATATGGGCTCTGGTTCAGATGCCCAGGTTCAAATCCCAGCTCTGCTACATGTGAACTGTGGAGCCTTAGGCTCATTATTAGACTTCTGTGCCTTGGTTTCCCCATCTATAAAATGGGATCACATAGTACCTGCTTCATAGGGTTGTTATGAAGATCAGTGCCTGGCACAGGGCAAGTGTTAGCTGTTCTTAATGTGAATATACCCTGCTAAGTCAAGTTATGAGATTTTTCAAAGTTATGTTAGAGCAAAACATAACTACCCAAATTAATTTCTTCCAACTTTAAATTTGATTCTGGTGAAAATATTTTTCCCAGATTCTGGGCACCTGCAAAATGAGGTTTGGATCTCTAGTCTGTATCCCACATGCCATATTACCTTTAATTATGAAAAACCCTTTGTGGGGCTTCAGCCCATGTGCTAGGAGTGCTGGGTGCTCAGCTAGTCAGTTAGGCATGGAGGGAAGTCAGAGGCAGAAGCTTTGGGCAGGCCCTCATTGTAGCCAGGAAGCCAAGATTAGTACAGGCAGAGAAAGTTCATTTACTCATCTCTTCATTTATTTGTCTGGACCTTTCTTTTATGTATGCATTCATTCTCTTGTTTTCTTTTCTTTTTTTTTTTTTTTTTTTGAGATTTTATTCACTTTTTGACAGAGAGAGACACAGCGAGAGAGGGAACAAAAGCAGGGGGAGTGGGAGAGGGAGAAGCAGGCTTCCCGCTGAGCGGGGAGCCCGACGCAGGGCTCCATCCCAGGACCCTAGGATCATGACCTGAGCCGAAGGCAGACACCTAACAACTGAGCCACCCAGGCACCCCCATTCTGCTGTTTTCACCTGCCAGGCATTTAAATGCATACTTACTGCCTGCTGGATGCATGCAGGCACAGTATATAGATGCAGGTGTAGATAGAGATATAAAAATTATACATATACATATGCTAGTCTGAAGAGGGAGACCAGTGTGAGCCACAGGATATAAAAGACTTTTCAGAGGAGAATGAAGGATGGAGCATGACCCAGGGAGGGTGGTTGAGAAAGAAATCCCTGGGTGGAGAGGGGTGTCCTCAGGTGGGGAGGAAGGTAGAACAGGCAGGGCTTGAGAGGAGAGCAGCCTGCTAGGGCAGGTGGTCATGGTGAGGAGGAAGAAGCGGGTAGAAGGAACAGTGCTGTTTCTCCGAACTCTTTTGGGAGGCCCGTTGTCCTCAGATACCACCCCAAGAGAGAGTGTCTGCCTCAGGTGATTGGAGGCTCCAGATATTTTCTGCTCTCCACTCCCTGGTAAGACTAGTCCTCTTGGAAGGAGGCAGAGGCTACGCGAGGAGAAAGGCAGGCCTGGCTGTCCCCCTGGCTCCCTAATACACTCTGCCTTCTCAGGCCCAAGGCGGGGCAGGGGCTGGTCCTGAGGGAGGGCTCCCTTGGTCCCTGCCTCCGTGGCTGGCACTGGCTCCTCGAGCTCTCGCGGCTGTCACTCTTTCTTGGGCCCTGAGCCCTGGGCCAGCTCAGGCCCCAATGTCTTCCTGGGCTCCGGCCACTCTGACTATGGTGGGGGGCTTTCTAGCAAGTGGCTCTGACGACATCCTTCCCTGCATCCTTTGGCCCTTTGAGGAGAAGCTCCAGCTCCTGACGTTCAAGCTCCCTGCCGAGCCCTCCAGCCTCATCCAAGGCACCCCTGGTTGCGCCCCTCCGCCCCCTCCTGTCCTGCCACACCGTTCCTGAGACACCGACGCTGCCACACGACCATTCAAAGCCAGAGATCTAGACTTCCTCTCCGGCCTCCCTATCTTTGCAGTTCCCTCCACACGAAGTGCCATTCATCCCCTGTCTGTCTGTCAAAACACTAAGTGTCCATCCAGCTCCAGATCCAATCTTGCTTCTTCCTCTCTGGTCCTCCAGCTGGGTGGAGTCCCTTTATCTGCCCCCACCCCCCAACACTGCAACCTCCTTTAGGTCCTGCCCAAAGTCACAGTTCCTTGTGTCCAGCACCCATGCCCACCTCATACTGGCCCACGGTGCCAAGATGCACCAACACTCACAGGCAGCCTCCTGTCCCCGAAGCACCTTGGTGGCCTCAAGTGCGTTAGCGCAAGGGAAGGCCAGACGTGAGGCTCTCTACTCTCCTGCCCGCAGCCCAGGCTGCAACACCTCCGATGGGGCGGGTGGCTTCCTCTGTTTCCTGGCAGGGCTGTCTCTGACTGAAATAGCCCCTGCGGGGGCCACCCCCTCCCTACCATCCCCAACACCAAGGCCTGGCGGAAACTGGGGCCTAGAGGAGCAAAGAGGCGGAGAAAATGTCTCCTTCCTGGAACCCTCCCCACCCCAGCAGAGGAAAGAGGGTGATGACGGGGGTAGAGAGGTGGGGGGGAGAACCAGAGGCTGCTGGTCAAAAGCCATTCCCACAGACCCAGCAGCTTCTTTTCTCCTCAGCCCTTTCTCAGTCTTCTCATCTGTCAAATGGGCACATTGGTGATTAAAGAGCTTTCGGCTCCCCCTTTAGCTGTAACACCCAGAGTGACCTTCCAGTCACTCACTCTCCCAACCATCCCTTTCTCCATTCGTTCAATAGCTCATTCACTGACATGTCCATCCCTCTGCCTGGCAATCCACTTAAGCACTCAGTTACTTGGTCACCTTCTCCCTCCCACCTTCCCTCTCTTCCTTTTCTCCAAAACCATCTACTGAACACCTACTCTATGCCCTCAGATCCTTCCACATACCTCCATTTAGCACTCACTGTCTCCTTCCACATGGCAGGTCTGGAGCTACTGGGAGTGATGGGTATGGGTTGTGGGGCTAGAGGTGATGCCCCTGAAAACTCACCCGAGTGAGAGTCTCCCTGCCGGTGCCAAGCCCTTTTCCCACCCCTCCTCACTCCCAAACCAAGACTCACAGCTGTTAGGATGGCCAGAGGAAGTGAGGTGGCTTCTCCTTTTCCCGAGGAGGCCAGCTCCAGTAGTAGAGGCAGCATTTGAGGGGGGTGACCTGGAGGAGGTAGGCTTTGATTGGGAGCAGCTAAGGTAAGTGGTGGGGGGGGACAGGGTCGCACAGGGAAAGAACACTGCCCTGGGCATTTGAGGTCCAGGTTCTTGTTCTACTTTGGCCCCGACTCACGGTGTGGCCCCTACTCACAAGCCCCTTCCCCTCTCTGAGCCTCCTTAGTAGAACGTGGTCATACTGGCCACCAGCATGTTGTGAGGATGACCTGCCAGAGTGAGGGAGGACCCTTTTTACCCTGGAAGGCGTAAGCACTGAGCTCCCACCCAAACCCATTTTACAGGCAAGGAGATTGGGGAACTGAGTTGGGGCCAAAACTTTGGGTCCAACTGAGAAAATTCAGGTTTTAACTGCTGGGAAACACTTGGTCAGTTGTGCAAGGATTGAGTACCTACCGTTTATTCAGGTCTGTGCTAAGGGCTTGCTTGTGCTTGTTGCACGTGTGGCCTCCTGTTTGATTTTAGTGCTGCTGGAGCCCCGGAGGGCAAGGAGACCCGGCTGTCAGCCCAGCAACCAGTCCTTTGCTGGGTTCCCAGGACAACCTCCAGTGGTCACCCCTATCACAGTGTCTGTCCCAAGAATGGTAGCAGCTCTGAGGGCTTCCTGGAGGTGTCAGCCTCAGGCCAGGGCTTGAGTCTGAGTTCTTGCTATCTGGGTGGGGCCCAGATGAGAGAGCTCAGATCTTGGGGGTTATGGGTACACCTAGGACAAGTGACCCGGAATGGCTCCTGGAGAAGACATGTCTGTTGCTGGGCCTTAAAGGGCCAGGGGGGCTTGGGTGAATGAAGAGAGAAGAGGGCATCTTAGGCAAGAAGCACACGGGTGGGGAAGAAGCTGACCCCTGTGTGAGAAATGAAGAAGAGCGTAGCGTGGGATGTGTCGTGTGAAAAGGGGCCTGGGGAGAGGCCTGAGGGGGTTGGCCCGTTGAAAACCTTCAGAACATGGCTTGAGGGGGCTGGCCCTGCTCCCAGGCCTGCCAGGGCTCTGGAGTCCAGCTTCAGCCCTTCCCCACCAGCCTTTCTGGGCCCCAGGCCACTGTGTGTGCTGTTTCCTCTGCCTGGGATGCTGTCCCCCCACTTTCTCCGAATAATCCCTGCTTATCCTTCCTGTAGTTCTCACGTCTCATTCTCAAATGAGAATGACTAGTGGTACCTGCCATCTAGGAGGTTGTAGGACATAAATGAGACCGTGTAGGGGAGGCGTCCTGGCACATGGTACGGACACAATACACTCTTGTTAACTGAATGAATCCATTCCAGGCCCAGCCTGAATGCCCCCACTTTGGACTCCCTCCGCCCACGGCAGTCCACGCTAATTTCTGGGTCCTCTGCACCCAGTGTCATTTCTTAACAGCCTCCCCTCTGCCGGGGGTTTTCTCTGCAGTTCCGGGCGGGTGGGGGGCGAGAGTGTTCTCTCCATTCTACAGATGAAGAAAGTAAGACTCAGGAAAGGTCAGTGAGTTTCCCAAGGTGTCCCAGCCAGGGCACATTTCAATACAAATTCCTTATCCATGGTTTCCCTGAAATCTATGCTTAGAAGTTCAAGGCGGGAAATTCCCAGAGGATTGTCTTTCCTGCACTGAGGGCCTCTGGCCATGAGATGGTGCCAGCAGACTGCCTGGGATGGCCAGTCTCAAGCCTTTTGCTGGCTGCCCCGGGGTGGGGGCTGTGCGGTAGGTCTGCGTATCGCCAAGACCTCCCCTCTGGGGCTGGCACTGAGCAACCTCAGCCCTGGGCTCCCAGCCTTAGTTCCTCCTGACCCACTCCCCAGCCTTTCTGCTATTTATTCCCATATCAGCTCAAGCCCTGTTCTCAGAGCCTCACCTGGTCCATGTGGCTCACAGGAGCCACGGGGGACATTGGCAGGGGGACAGGGCCAGTGGTGAGCCCTGTCCATCTGAGGTAGAGGCCCCGGGAGTGTTGCCCCAGCACCAGGCATCCACCACCCATCTCCGTTCCGGGTACACCCGTGGCAGAAACACAGAAGTCCCTCACTCCATAGAAGGGACAACCTCTGCCAGTTTCCTTTTTACAGTTCAGGCAACACGTGGGATTGATTTGTGCCCACAGCAGATGCAATTCAGGATAGACGTAAGGAAAAACTGGCAAGGGTTGAAGCTCCTTGGGCTGCTTGGATCCTATGGCCTCAGGATCCCCTTTAGATGACTCCATAGCTCCTTCCCCATCCCTGCTCCCAGGTCCTCCTATCTGGAAGGGATGAGGAGGCCAGAGGCAGGAGCTGGAAGCCTGAGTCACTGTCTGCCAGCCAGCCAGGAACCAGCCCAGACCAGGCTGGATGTGGGAAGAGGCCTCCTAAACTTGGCCTGCCTGCCTGCTGGGAAATACGGCCTGGAAACCCCCTTGCTTGGCCTCTGGCTTGTGAGCTTAGCATCAAGGGCACAGGATGACAGGGGTCAAGACTCAGCTTCCTTCCCCTGGCGAGTCAGACAGACTGGGATCCATCACCAACTTACTGAGTGACCGGGGTAAGCCACCTATTCTCTCTGAACCTGGGTCTCCACATGATAAACAGGTCATGGCGCCTGCCTTCTAGGATTATTATGCCCTCTGTTACAGTCACCAACCCAGTCCCGACCCAGAAGCAGCCAGCCTGGGGCAGGAGTGCCCCTGGAACCCGCCTCAAGCCAGCCCGAGGCCAGGTTCCGGACACCAGTGCCCCTGGGCGCCGAGAGGACAGTGGGCAGGGGGCCACGCCCACCACTCCTGGAGGAATTTGGGGTTCCCCCCCTTCCATGGTATCAGGCCAGCTGCGAAAGCAGGCAAATCTGGTAGGAGACGGGCACGGGGGGGGGGGGGGGGGCAAGCAGAAAACTTGATTTCTCTTCTCTTTTTCAACTTCCCCTTCTTACCTCCTACTCAACAGGAATTAAAGCTGGAACCGAAAGCCATTTCGAGTGCAAGGAAGGAGAAGCTGTAGCTTTGGGGAATTTGGGAGTTGAGGCTGCTTCCTTCCATTTCTCTCTGGCCCCTACAGGCTGAGCACAGAGAGAGCCTGCATCTCCTGCACCCCGGCTGTGCACCAGGCCCGTCAGCCAAGCTCATGGAATCCCCACCAAAAGCTGGGCAAATGTTCTTATTGGGCGCTGACCTCACGTCATCACTGTGCAAAATGCCCCACCTCATTTACTCTTCACAGTTTCCACCTCTGCTTTACAGATGAGGAAGCTGAGGCTTGGCAAAGTTAGCAAGAGGTTCTCTCTTAGGAAGGTGAGTGAAGAGGTCGGTGACCATGGTGGCCCCAGGTGGGCACAGGGCTGAGAAGGCCCAGGGCAGCCTCGGGGCTGGGGGATTGTGGGGGAGAGAACAGGGGCCCGGAATGTCCCAGGGATGGGGCAGCCCCTGACAGAAGGAGAGTCCATGGTGCCGGCTTTCCAAGTCCATGCCCATGGGCTGCCGCACCTCCTGCCCAGGGCTCTGGAAGATCCCAGCACCTTCCTTTTCGCTGGAGCAGTGGTCCCTCATGAGAGGGTCTCTGTTTCTTGCCTGGACCCCGTTTTTGAATTTTTTTACTCCCCCCTCCCCCCGCTGAAGAGGTACGCCGCTTGGATTCCCCTTCATGCAAGAACCTGCTGTGGACCTGCAAGAAGTCTAGTTGGCTGACAGCCTCTATTGGTGACTTCAGGACCCACCCATCCTCCCAGATAACCAGGCTCCAGTTCTCTGGGGAAGAGAGGGCCCAGGTCCAGCTATCTGGCCTGTCCCGCAGGCAGTCGCTGTTCTCCTCCGCAGTTCCTTCCACCCAATTCCCGGACTGCCTCTCACGATGATGGCCTGCCTCCTGTTTTTCCTTGGGGGGATCCCCTCCTTCCCCTCCTCAAGTCTTGACAATCTGGGAGTGGTGGCCCTGTGACCTCGGCCTGTCCATGAAAGAACAGTGGGCTCCTCAGGCCCTGTAACTGGCTCAGGGGTGGATGGGTGACCTTCGCGGGGTGCCTCAGAGTCCATTTTGGAGATTTAGCTGGAACACTGGGGAGGAGGCAGGTTTTCCACGGGGTTTGCAAAGCTGGTTGGAAGTGAGCCTGGAGCTTCTAGAGCCAGGTGAACTATATACCAGCTACTGTCCTATGCATTGTTGATACTAACACCAGGAAGGAAACTGTGCAAAATAAAGCCAAGGGATGGCAGAGTTGAGAAATGAGAATATATAGGTTTGCAAGAATACCACTGAGTGCCTGGTTCCACTTACGCCTAAAGCTTTATCTTCCACTGGACTTTCTGATGGCATGAGCTGAAAAATTCCCTTGTTGCTGCAGTCCAGTTGACCTAGGATTCTGTAATTTATTTTATTTTTTTATTTTTTTAAAGATTTATTTATTCATTTGAGAGAGCGAGAATGAGAGAGAGTACATGAGAGGGGGGAGGGTCAGAGGGAGAAGCAGGCTCCCCGCCGAGCAGGGAGCCCGATACGGGACTCGATCCCGGGACTCCAGGATCATGATCCAAGCCGAAGGCATTCGCCCAACCAACTGAGCCACCCAGGCGCCCAAGGATTCTGTAATTTAAAATCAGGATTCCTGCCTATAGACCTGCACCTGCTCCCTCCATGTGTCTCCTCTCCTCTTCCACATCACATGTTCACAGGGTCATCCCTGGAACCCTAACATCCCTTCAGGGGAGGCTGGAACTAGCCATGTACCTGGAGGCCACCAGCAGAGGGGCTGATGGGGACTGAGGGACTCTCAGGTCAGGCCTGATCCCGATGGGGCTGCGAGGGAGGCCCCCCAATTCATTTCCCCTGAGGGGAGCCCCTCTTCCAGCAGCAACCAGAGTAACCACTGTGTCATCTCAGTAGCTCCTGGGCAGGAGCCTGGAAAGCTGGAAATCCAGCTTCTAGTCCTGGATTTATCATGCACCTGCTGTGGGACCCTGGGAAGTTCACTGCACCTCCCCAAGCCTCACTTTCCTGAGCTACTTCACGGTAGCTGTGTAGTTTCTTGGCCACCGAGCTAAGTGCTTTTGCTGCAAGATCTCATTTGCTTTTACTACAGCCCTGCGTGGTGGAGTGAGTGTCTTATCCCCATTTGCAGACGAAGAAACAGGCTTAGAGAAAGCTGGTGGCTTGCCTAAGGTGACGCAGTGAGTCATGGCAAGCCGGGACTAGGACACAGAACTGAATGTTGATAAAGTCTGTGCTCAGGAAGAGAGGCAACATTCCTCTGTATGTGAAAACTGAGGCCAGAGAGATTAGGAACTTGCCCAAGGTGCACTGTAAACCTACCATGCCACCCTGCCACTCAGGAACACAGTGGCCTGAGATAGGACACAGAACTGGGGGCCAAGAGTCAGGGCAGAAAAGACAGCCTGAGAGTCAATGTCAGCCAGACTCCCTCCCTTCTCTAACTTGGTTGGGAATTGGGGACAAAGTCTGCTTTGCCTTTGGGGTCCCAAACACTAGTACAGGCTCCAGCTCCCGAGTGGCCCTGGGAAAGTTGAAGGAGTGAGCCTAGTCTGTAAAAATGAGCCACAGGGCTCTGTCCTTGGTGCTGGCTCGATTAAAAAAAAAAATCTTTGTCTGGTTGATGACAGGGAAGACTTGTCAGGGGGAATGAAGGTAATGACTGCAGGAGTAGCACCTCTGCACCTACCTGGGTCCCCTAGACTCCAGCTCTCAGGAAGGGCAGACCGCCACCACTGCCTGAGTGTTCACTGTGGATTGTCATCCTGCCCATTTCAGACACAGACCCTAAGGTCCCAAAGGTAGGCAGCTTTGTCCACAGCTCTCACAGGTAAGGTCTGGGTGTGGGGGAAGTCTCAGAGAACCTCTTACCTCCCATGAAAGGCAGCTCCCTTGCCTTGCTCCTGCTCTGACCATCCCCAGCACCTAAGTCCACCTGGCAGAGAGAGGAGACCCAACTGGGCCCCAGAGCCTAGTGGTCTATGACAGGGCTCTGAGTTCTGGACTCTCAGGGCCAGAGGGGCCTTAAGAGAATTTGACCCAGAGCTCTCCCCAGCCCTTCAGAGAAGGAGGCTCCCTGAAGCCTCTTTGACAGGACTTGTCTGGCCTCTATTTGCATACTTCCCATGACAGGGAACTCACTCCATCTCTCCCAGGCCGCTACATGCCACCAGGAGAAAGCTCTCTGGGAGATGTGCTTCATCACACAAAGCCCTGATCTCTGCCCCTAGCCACTGTTTCCACTCCCCAGTCTGGCCTGCTTCTGGGGTTACAGAGCTCGGCTGCCCCCAAGTCCCAGGACACCCTACAGAGAGTGTCCCACGACTCGTCAGCTGGTCTTCATTTCAACAGGCTAAATCCAGTGCTCTTGTCCAGGCCCAGGAAACCTCGTGGTAGAGCTCATAAACCAGACATGAGGCCAGGGAGCCATGACCATTTCCAAATCTGAAGACAAAACCCTTTGCTTGGGGCTTGTAAAGGGGGCATGGTCTCCTTCTTACCATTTTGAGAGGATAAACCTAAGCAATCCCCCAAAGCTTAGTATCTTGCCAAGGCCACCCATCAGTTGGTGGTCTTCCAATTGGCCAGAGTGCCTTCCACCAAACCCCAAATCCTCACCCTCAAACATCAGGCATGTAGGACTGGGGTCCCATTTGTGGCCAACCTGGTGTGGGAGGAGCCATGCTGTGTAGGCATCTGAGGGGTGACCTGGGAGGAGGAAGTCAAAGGCAGGGCAACCTCCTGACTCAAGGGATCAGCAGTGACACAGGCAGTTCCTGCCGCAGAGTGTGTTGCTGCGTGTGGCGTGGGTACGAGGACCACTGGGCAGACGTCACCTCCTTCAGGTGGCCCCTCAAACGATACATTCTCCATGAGGCCTTCCCCCAACACACTAGCTAAAATGGCAACTTCCCACCTTAGACATGCGCACTTCCTACTCCCCTTCTCCACTATATTTTTCTCCATAGCATTTATCATATTTTAACATACGATTCTGTTCATTTGTTTGCTTACTGTCTGTTTCCTCCCACCAGAACATAAAC